>NC_091124.1:168112839-168445839 GCF_040183065.1 Periplaneta americana
TTACTTCTTACTTAATTAGTACTTACTTACTACTTACTTCTTACTTACTACTTACTTACTGACTACTTACTTACTACTTAGTACTTACTACTTACTTAGTTACTACTTACTTACTAATTACTTACTACTAACTTACTTATTATTAACTTACTTCCTACTTACTTACTGACTACTTACTTACAACTTACTTACTACTAACTTACTTACTACTTAATACTAACTTACATACTACTTACTACTTACTTACTACTAACTTACTACTAACTTACTTCCTACTTACTTAATACTTACTTACTGATACTTACAACTTACTTACTTACTGACTACTTACTTACTACTAACTTACTACTTACTACTAACTTACTTACTACTAACTTACTTCCTAATTACTTACTACTTACTAACTTACAACTTACTTACTACTTACTTACTGACTACTTACTTACTACTTACTTATTACTTACTTACTACTAACTTACTACTAACTTACTTACTACTTACTTACTGACTACTTACTTATTACTTACTTACTACTAACTTACTTACTACTTCTTACTACTTACTGACTACTTATTTACTACTTACTTACTACTTAATTACTTACTACTAACTTACTACTCACTACTTCTTCCTACTTACTTACTACTAGCTACTAACTTACTTACTACTAACTTACTTCCTACTTACTTACTTACTGACTACTTACTACTAACTTACTTACTACTTACTTACTTACAACTTACTACTAACTTACTTACTACTTACTTACTGACTACTTACTTACTGTACTACTTACTTATTACTTACCTACTATTTACTTCTTACTGACTACTTACTACTTAGTACTTACTTCTTACTTACTTACTACTAACCTACTTACTACTAGCTTACTTAGTACTTCTTACTCACTTACTGACTACTTACTTACCACTAACTTACTTACTACTAACTTACTACTTACTTACTTCTTACTTACTTCTTACTGACTACTTACTTACTTAGTACTTACTTACTACTAACTTACTTCCTACTTACTTACTACTTACTTACTACTAACTTACGTACTACTTACTTACTACTTCTTACTTACTACTTACTACTAACTTACTTACTACTTACTTCTTACTTACTATTTAGTTACTTACTGACTACTTACTTAGTACTTACTTACTACTAACTTACTTACTTACTACTAACTTACTTACTTACTACTAACTTACTTACTACTCGCTTACTGACTACTTACTTACTACTTACTACTAACTTACTTACTACTGACTACTAACTTAATTACTACTTACTTACTGACTACTTACTTTGTACTTACTACTAACTTACTTACTACTACTACCAGTACTATAATTCTTGTTGCTTTCTACTAGTTTTTTTATAATGAAACAACTTGCCATAATCAGACGTTCACCCTTTTCAATTTCCCAAAATAAAAATAAAATAATTTTTATTAAAGTAATACATTTTCCTGTACTCATCTTAATGTTGAAGTGCGCGGTGATTTCCAACTGTATATTTAATAATATATATTTTTCTTAATTTCCACTTTTGAGTAATGACTCTCATCTCCATTTCCCTCTAGAACGGAATTGATATTCTCACAGAATCAGTTATACTGGCATTAATATTTAACACTTTAATTCACTTATGGAACGTAATTTCTTTATAATATCCACATAAACTGATACACACTCTCCCCACCCACACACACGACATGCACAAGCTATCAGTGACCTGCATAGACTATTTCTCATAGATGTAAATCTATGTAAATCTTTTTTTTTAAGGGGAGGTGGTTGTATAATTTGAATTTGTAATTTTCGCTATCTAATTGACCGCCTACTTAATATACAACACAGAATACAATCACATTTTAAGATTAGCAGAAAATAATGGCTTCAACAAAATAACTATTGTTAACATGATCCGCAAATGGAAAAATAAGTTTAAAAGTAAAACCATCATAGGTATCACATTAACCAAAATTCAACAAAAAAACAAAAAAGAAAAACCAATTACCCTTTTCGGAAATATCTCATACAAGCTATGTAATTTCTTCGAAAAAGTAAAAAATCAAATTGCTTTCAGGACAAATAATAAAGTGAACAATATTATTCCTAATAAAATAAAAAGTCAAAACAATCTAGACAACAGCGGAATATATTTATTAAATTGTAAAAATTGTTGTAGCAAATACGTAGGTCCAACCAAAAGGAATTTCAGAACTTGTTACAGTAAGCATTAAGCAGTTTTCAGCCACCGGCGTGGCTCAGTCGGTTAAGGCGCTTGCCTGCCGGTCTGAAGTTGCGTTCGGGCGCGGGTTCGATCCCCGCTTGGGCTGATTACCTGGTTGGGTTTTTTCCGAGGTTTTCCCCAACCGTAATGTGAATGCAAGGTAATCTATGGCGAATCCTCGGCCTCATCTCGCCAAATATCATCTCGCTATCACCAATCTCACCGACGCTAAATAACCTAGTAGTTGATACAGCGTCGTTAAATAACAAAAAAAAAACAAAAGCAGATTTCAAACATAACAGGAATAAATCCAAGTTTGCACATTAATTTCAGTGCACGCTAGTGGCAGCAAAAGAAAAAGAGATTTCTTGGGGCAGAAGTGTGAAGAAAATAAGAACCAAGAAAAAACGTATACCTCTTTCCTGTTGCTTGACCATAAAAATATGATTACAGTAAAACCTCAATAAGATATGCCCGCTTATTACGCTATACCACATAATATGCTTTTTTGTCCGGTCCCTGCACATTTCATATATAATGCCTTTATAAAATATCCCGTTTGTTGGCGCTCAAGTCCCGCATAATACACTATTTCGTGGAATATTTTCGATGTAATTTTCATCAATGTACTGTAACAGCAATGAAACATTTTGGCCATTGAACTTACTGGTGTCATTAACCAGAAAAGTGCTGGTATTCGACTCTTTACCTGCGCATCTAAACCTTCATACTGTACAATACCCCACACTCTTGTTATGCTCTTTATTCGTCTCCTTGCCTGCAAGATTAAAGACTACATACAATTACAATACCCAAACCTCTTGCTAATCCTCTCACTCAAACAACAATCCTGACTCGGCTGTAATAAAATTCTGGAAATTTTTGCTGGTCAGTTTATTGTTCTTTAGTGTATTGAAATCTCTGTAAATGTGGTTACAATGAGTGTTAAACGAAAAGCACTTTCTGTGTCGGAAAAGTTGGAAATCGTACCAAAGTATTGTGACAGCGACGTGAGATTCGAACTCACGACCAGCGTCCCGCAAGAAAGCAGATCGCGCGGAGCATGGAGGGACGGTGCGCGGCGGAGAGTAGTGGGGAAAGGGGCCTACACGTGAGGGGAGGCTGTGCGCGCAGCTGCTACTTAACGCAGTGAATGGGGAACGGACCTTCCCGACTCTTCCAGAAGTGCGTCGAAGTGGAGATATCCAGATAATTCTCTACACACCTGTAGAAATTTCTCGCAACTATGATTTTGCTATAAAAGAAGAAGCGCCAGCGAACTCGAGAGTTTTCAGTTGATTTGTCAGCCAGTCAGTGAGAAAGCCAGAGCAAGCAAGCCAGTCTTGTGTACCGGAGTTCAACTCGAGTGTGCGTCCGCAACTGTATCAGCATCCGAAGGCCTGAGTTCGAGTGCAGTGGACCGCAGTTGGAGGGACCTGAGTTCGAGTGCAGTGGACCGCAGTTGGAGGGACCTGAGTTCGAGTACAGTGAACTGTCTCTGAAGGTCTGTGGTTCGAGATACTGTGAACCCGAGTGACTGAGCTAGAAGAACTGTGAACTGAGAACTGATAGTTCTGATTTGTAAATAGTGCTTTGTAAATATTAGTTAAGATTAACAGTTCATTGTTGTTCGTACTAGTCCAAGTAAATTGTCATTGTCGTCGGCGGAGTGCTATAACGAATACTGTGTTGAGTGAAAATCCAATTGTTGACGAGAGCGTTTAAGGCGAATTGTAGAAAGGAATTATTGTTGGAAGAATAAAACCCTATTGTTGAGTTGAAATAAATTTACAGTATGATGAAAACAGTACTCTTAATCAGAAACAACTCTTTGATTCATTAGGAATCCCATCAATAACATTAAGAACGACAAAAAAATCACGACTCGATCACTGCAGCTGCAACGTCGGGAGGATGTAAGTGCAGGAAAGTGAAGTGTGATAAACATGAGGACTTGGAGAACACGCATGTGGCAAAACAACTATAAATGACTTTTTTCGAAAGAATTAAGTACAATACATATTGTAAATGTCTTTGACGTACAGTGCAGTAATTATGTAATAGAGTAATATTGTATTACCTTTCATGAATCATGTATTTCTATAAAGAAAAATGCTAATATATTACTGTATGTAAGTCAAAATTAGTATAGCCTATTCACCTAATACGTGGTCCAGGTTAATACGTGATTTACACCTGGCCTGTTGAACAGCGTCTTATCAGGGTTTTACTGTAATTCATAATATACAGCTCTAAATATTTCTAAGCATGATGTGCCTATCGGGAAACGAAAAAATTAAATGAAAAATGCGACCACACGTGCTTAATTGTCGCTACCTTAAGTGAAACCAAGGGACAGAGCATGAGATTCAGATATATTTTTGGCACATAAGGAAAAAGGCTGCCAAACAAAATTAAAGTTTTAATGGTTGGTAACATTAATGAGTGCACATAATGTACTATTACTGTAACAGAATTGCGTAACTGTGAACAAGTGGTGAGGGAAACATAGGAACATGCCGAGGGCAATCTATCTGAAAATGGCTCTTAGATAAATTTATAACTACTTACGCCTAAAAAGACGACGAAGCCCAGAAGATACATACCTTAAAAAGGGGCAGCAGCAACTCTTCGTTCTTCTTTCCTCATCTTCTTCTTCTCCTGGCAGGTGCTCCAATGATGAAGCTGGCCTGGGAGCTCGCATGCGTGCTGGCCTGGGAGCCCGCATGCGTGCTAGCCAGGATCTTAGCATGCGTGCTGGCCTGGGAGCTCGCATGCGTGCTGGCCTGGGAGCTCGCATGCGTGCTAGCCAGGATCTTAGCATGCGTGCTGGCCTGGGAGCTCGCATGCGTGCTAGCCAGGATCTTAGAACGCGTGCTGGCCTGGGAGCTTGCATGCGTGCTAGCCAGGATCTTGGCTTGGGAGCTGGCCTGGGAGCTCGCATGCGTGCTGGCCGGGGAGCTCGCATGGGTGGTGGCCAGGATCTTGGCATGGGTGGTGGTCTGGGTGCTGGCCTGAGTGCTCGCCTGAGTGCTCGCCTGGGTGCTCGCCTGGGAGCTTCCATGGGTGCTGGCCTGGGAGCTTCCATGGGTGCTGCTGGCCTGGGAGCTTGCATGGGTGCTTGCCTGGGTGCTCGCCTGGGAGCTTCCATGGGTGCTGGCCTGGGAGCTTGCATGGGTGCTGGCCTGGGAGCGTGAGCTGCCAGGAGATAAGCACAGGCTTCAGCACAGGCTTCTGAGAGGTCTACAAGAAACAAAATAAAATTTATGGTTAAGTGTGTGCCATTGCATTCACTGGCTTTCAGTGAATGGCATATTAACAGACCGAGGATTCATAAGGAACTACATATTTTTACTGTCCATTTGCAAGTCATACAAATTCATTTTATATATGTTTTGAACGACTGTAAAGACGAATATTCAAAATTAATTGTACACAATCTTTGCATATTTCAGGTGTTCCTATATATAATAGACTATTGAACATGCAATGTAACGTATTGTTAGTATTTTGTGGCATAAAGCCCCAAATTAGTATATTTTGTAAAAACAATAATATATTCTGAATTGTTTGTCAGCACATAATATTTTTCTCTTAACTGTACTCGATGGTGGGAAATTCCTTGCATATGCAGTGTGGGTGTGGAAAAACCAAAACAACCACACTATGCTTTTGTTCCATTTTGCTACTGCACAACAAGAAGCATTCCCAAACACCTTTATCTACTTGACTTCATCATCATCATCATCATCATCATCCATATACATTCGAAATTTTCTCGGGGTTCCAGCCAGGTCATAAGTTGGTGATCCACCGACGTTTCGAGGATGTTCATCTTCCTCATCTTCAGGGTTAAGTGATATCTGAGAGTACCTAGCTCCTTAATTTATAGTGCCAGAGGGAGTCAGCCGAGGAGCTGTGCGCCGATTGGCTGTTATTAGTGCGGACTGCAGCGAGAACGTTGCCGACGTGTCGTCTTGCTTTGTGCTTTCCGGCTGAATGACCTTGGGTCTCACGGTGGGCTCGGCGGACGAGTTCTCCGCTGATGACGGCCCGTCGTCCGGGCGGTGAGAAATTTAATAGCCGGTGACCATGCCGCGCTTAGTTGGAGACCCAAGTCCTGTTCCGCCGCTATGGCCAGGGTTTCTTTTACTCTTCTATCCCAATAGCCCGCACACTTTACCAGGACCTCGGCATCTGCAAGGCTCTATTCTCCTCTCGGCTGATGTTGGGCTTAGGAATGGTGGCCTTGGTAAGAGCCCTGGCAACTTCTCGGGAAGAACGACAACTTAGTCGTTCTGCCAGCGGATAAGGGAAACACTACAGTCATCCTTTCCTCAACGCAGTATCAGGAGAAGATCGATCAACTGCTGAACGATCCAGCCTTTAAAAATTCTCCAGAAAGATCCCACCAGCTCAGTAGAGAGACGCACCAACCAGCTAATCAAGAAATCCAGTCTCTGCGCCGAGAGTAAGCGGTTAGTTTCACCGTCAGGCAGTATACCACCCAGGTTATATGGTCTACCCAAGATACATAAGCCGGAGGTACCGCTAAGGCCTATAGTGGATGCGATTGACAGCCCTACGTACCGCTTGGCCAGCTATCTCACCAACCTGCTGCAACCACTGGTGGGTGGGTGCGTACATCATGTGAAGAACTCTACACTATTTGTACAGATCCTCGACAACATCAAAGTGAAACCGTCCGAACTTCTAGTCAGCTTCGATGTAGTGTCCCTCTTCACCAGGGTTCCACTCTCGGAAGCCATGCTACTGCTTTCCGATCAATTTCCACCTGACATCACGGAATTGTTCCGCCACACGCTCACCTCCACATATTTTCTACAGAACAACACCTACTATGAACAGATAGACGGAGTCGCCATGGGTTCTCCGCTTTCACCAGCCATCGCCAACTACTATATGGAGCATCTGGAGCATGAAATACTAGCTACAGCGCCATTAAAGCCTACACATTTCTTCAGATGCGTAGACGATACGTTCGTCATCTGGCCTCATGGACAAGACACATTACCAGATTTTCTCAGGCATATAAACAGTCTACGACCCCAGATCCAGTTCACTATGGAGGTTGAAACGAACGGTAAACTCCCATTTCTGGACATCCTTATCTCCAGAAATAACAACGGATCTCTGGGCCATGCAGTATACCGTAAACCCACACACACCAACTTGTACCTGAACGCGAATAGTTTCCATCACAAAGCGCAGCGGATGGGCATACTTAACACACTGGCCCATAGAGCAGTCTCTATATCGGACCCGGAGCAATTAGACACTGAATTTCAACACCTGAAGCTCACCCTCCAGCAGAATGGATATTTGGCTAAAGACATCACGGCCTCTTTGAATAGAGCAAGACACAAGAAGCAGCAGCAGCCCATCACGGACTCACTAGAAGCGGAAAAACCAGCCACAGCCTGTCTACCATTCACAGGGAAGTTGTCGGGAAAGATAAGCAGACTGCTCCACAAGCATGGAATAAAAACAATCCACAAACCTCCGCCAAAAATCAGGAACAAGGTCAGATCAGTAAAAGACGATCTAGGCCTCAGAGTACCAGGGATCTACCGCATCCCATGTGAATGTGATGCGGCTTACATTGGACAGACTGGACGCACAATAGCGACGCGTCTTTCGGAACATCAAAGAAGCATCAGATTAATGCAGCCCGAAAAATCCGGATTGGCTGAACATCGCATTGAAAAAAGCCAAAGGGCTAATTTCAATAACACCGAGGTCCTGGTAAAGTGTGCGGACTATTGGGATAGAAGAGTAAAAGAAATCCTGGCCATAGCGGTGGAACGGGTCTCCAACTAAGCACGGCATGGTCACCGGCTATTAAATTTCTCACCGCCCGGACGACGGGGCGTCATCAGCGGAGAACTCGTCCGCCGAGCCCACCGTGAGACCCAAGGTCATTCAGCCGGAAAGCACAAAGCAAGACGACACGTCGGCAATGTTCTCGCCGCTGTCTGCACTAATAACAGCCAATCGGCGCACAGCTCCTCGGCTGACTCCCTCTGGCACTATAAATTAAGGAGCTAGGTACCCTCAGATATCACTTAACCCTGAAGATGAGGAAGATGAACATCCTCGAAACGTCGGTGGATCACCAACTTATGACCTGGCTGGAAGCCCGAGAAAATTTCGAATTATCACGTCGCCAGGAAAGCTTCAGTAGTTATCCATATACATATTAGGCCATGTGGCCTATTGTAAATCTATGGCGCTACAGCCCATGAAGGCCAAGACCGATCAGCTGGCTGCTGGCCTCACGTTCAAATACCGAAGCAGAGGTGGACGATCATCCAATCAGAATGGAGGTATCGTGTGGTTAACACGATGATCCCTCCAGCTATTATAGCTGGTTTACAAAACCGGATTTTCACTACTTATCGTAGCTCCCCAAGTGCATCACGATGCTGGGTGGGCACTGGTCCCATACACTCGTCGAAATTTCATGAGAAAATTTCTTCCCCCACGAGGACTCGAACCAGCGCACATTCCGTAACGCGAGTCCCAGGCAGGATGCCTTAGACCACGATGCCATGGCATGGGACATGAGGCCTATTACGATCTGATAATAAAGAGGAATTTTCTCTCCAAATCTTTTTGGGACGTCCCAGAGATCTTTTCCCATGGTGTTGATAGTGAAATATAGCTCTTGGGATTCTGTGAGATCTCACGCATCGCAAATGGCTCATCCAATTGTTCTGATATCTCTGAAGGAATACTGATTCCAGACTGAGTTCTTCCATTACTTCATCGTTGCGTTTATGGTCCCATTTTGTATATCATGCTGTTCTTCACATAAATCTCATTTCATTAGCTGTTATTCTGCTGTCATCCATCCACTTTAATGTCCATACCTTATTACCATAAGAGTGCAAGGTTTGTTAAAGGAGTATTCTAGTGCTTTTCTGTACCAGGGAAGGTTTCATTACCGTGTTGATTATTCCCATAGTTTTGGAGTATTTTACAATTTTGCTCATATCCAAATCATTATCAAATAATAATTTGTAGCCAAGATATGTAAAATCTTTAACTAATTATAAAATTTTGAATCTAAACATATTTTACTAGGAACAGGATATTTTCCCCAGAATGCCATAACTTCGTTTTTTTTTTCCATGTTATATATTTTTGCAATGATATTTTAATTATGTCACTGAATAAATACCAAACTTTTTTACAGTGTTAATATTTAGTCTGTACCTCCTTGACTAGGTTCGAAGTCTTGTCCTTCATTGCCCAAATCCTGAAGCACAAGACTTCGAACCTAGTGAAGCAGGTACTGTATATACCAAATATTAATACTGTAAAGAAGTTTGCTATTTATTCAGTGATATATAAGTGTAAAAAGTGTGTATACAAAAATGAAGAACCATTAAATTATGTACTGAGTATTGTAAATAACTTTCTGTAAGTGCTATTAAAACTAATCATTTGCAAATATCAATGAACCTAGTTTTTAATTTTTGTTTACCTGCAACTGACCATGTCGCATTTGTCTCCATTCCTGAAGAATTTTATTCATGTGCATTATGTACAGAAGGAGGGAGAGACCATAATCCTGTTTTACTCCTGTGTTAATTTCGAGCCATTCTGAACTCCCATTATTAATTGATACAGTCAAAATGAAAACTGACCAAGTGCCAAAAGCAAAGTTTTGAGAAAACTAAAAAAAAAAAAAAAAACCGTATATTATTCAGTTTTATGTGAATAATGACCTGAAAATGTTACAAGTACAACTTATTGGCATACAATTTACTATAATAAAGTTTAATTAATTCTTACTTTCCCACATTTAGATATATGGGTCAGTTTGCTAGCTTTCTCAGAACTTTGTTTTTTTGCACTTGGTCAGTTTTCATTTTGACTGTATCAATTCTAACTGAAATTATATTTGTCCTACCTGACTTAAAAATCCCATAACCACCTTTTCTCTTGTTTACTTATTCTCAGTTGGCAATTTTTTTTGTGAAGTTTATTTATACACACTTTAACATCTGTACTCATATCACATGTGTAGGATCTTTGGGTATATCAGTAGGTCGCGTATTTTTGTTCTGACTCTGTTTTATTGTCGTGTGTTATAGATAGCAACTGATTTAGATTTTGTTTTAATGTTTATGATATTGATGTTAAGGAGATCATGAATCATGGTATGTAAATTTCCAATCCGGCATGTGCATTTGTGACTGAGGGAAACAACCATGAAAAACCTCAATCAGATTGACTGACCACGGGGTTTGAACCCTGGACCTTTCGAATACAAGTCTCAAACACTACTGTTTGAGCCAAGTTGCTTGGTTTTCTTTAGTGCTAATCCATTTCTTTTAATTTGGCTGCAAAAGGGTATCTGTCGGATACAGGGGGGAGAGCCATTAATCCTTCCCATTGAAGGCTTTAAGGAACCAACCTGGACAAATACCCAATGTCCCATCTCTACCTTCCCGTGGTGCAGCTGTTAGTAAGCATAATTTTACGAGCTGAACTAAAGGGTGGGGCTACTCATCCATTAGCACTGGTCAGCTTGATAAGTTAATGACTGAATTTGGTATAATTTTCCTCTATCCAATACCTAATTCCCTCTTTACCCTTTCCTATCCAGTCCTCTGACTGAACTCTTACTTTCTTCGACCCCAACGGCATTACAGCATTCGAGGTCTAGGGATTCATTTCCCTTTCCTTCCTCCCCTTTCTACTTTTCTGTTCCTAGTGCTGACCTGCTATGGCACTAAAATCGTCCTCCAGTGGCTTAAGGAGGGAAAGCTGGTGACCAACAAGATCTCCCAGCTAGGTCCAATGGACCCGTCGACCAACAGCAGGTGTGGTCCTCCAGACATTCTGAGGGTTGTGTGTGAATGAAGTAGCCACCAAAACGTTAAAATATGGTGTTCACTTAAATCGGCTACAACTTGCCATTTAACACCTGCATAGAATTGGAATATATCAGTCCCCTAACTGCCCATTGTGCAACTCAAACCAAGAAATGGATTCGGAACACCTCAAAATCTGTGCTTCAGTGGCTAGTCATGATAATATCTTTGAAAAATATTGGAGTGCAAGAGGTCAAATGACTTTATTGCCAAACGCCTGGCATTAGAAAACAACAACAACATTTCTTTTAATTTTATTGTTTGTTAGTTACAATTATAATAATAAAAGTTACACAAACCATATTATAACAATAAACGATTGCACTACAGTAGACTACTAAGAAATGTTGTATTGTGCAGTGTTGTTCAGTTGTGGAATTAAAAAGCTCTTTGGAGAAAATTTTGTCACTAACTCTTTCATCCAGTATTCACACAATGTAAATCATGCGAAAACTTCGGAGCACTGTAATGGAATGTGACTCTTTTTAGATTGTAATAATGGTGAGGGTATGCCTAGTTTCAAAACATGACGGCCTTTCTTTATGGGATTGGTAAACCCTCATAAACACCCATCTTCTCCTAAACCCTTAGGCGCGTAGCAGAAATAAAATATGACAATGACTTCAAGAATTGGCAACTGAGCTAAGTGTTTATTCCTTGCTCGTTCCTACAGTTAAGTGGTGAAGAGTGTGAGGAAAGGTGACGCCTTTACATGCAATGAAGGTGTTTGGGGGTCAAGGAGGTAGAACACCATATCCGAGTTACCTCCCATATCTAGTGAGAAGAAAGTAACTAGGGGATTGTAAATAGACATAATAATTAAATAACATTATTTCATGATATGAATACTTCACTTGAGGTTGTTCCACGTTAATTTATCTACATAGGCTTATTTCTAAATAAAGACAGTCCTTCTCTCTTTCTGTGTTACATAGTGGTGTGTATTGTATAAAATTCCTAATGATAAGTATGTATTATGATAACTTAAAATTACAATATTAAAACTTTCTCTTATGGACATGTTTGTTCAGCTTCGTAGTCAACGTTGAAGTCTCTGGTCGTAAGGTTAACACATCATCGCAACTCCAGTAATCGTCCGATCCATTGATATATCCTTTTTAGACATTTTATGTGAGATTCTAGAATCTTGACGTAACTAAGTACTTGATTGAGGGTATCAAATGTATTTTGCTTGTTTAATCTTACTAACTCAGCATCAGCAACTAATCTACAAAAAATTTCTGTTGTTCAAAACTCAGCCTTAAGATTATGCCTAGGAGTACCAAAATCCATATCAACTGTTGTCCTAGAAATTGAATGTAATATTCAACCAATCACACACTATATATTACAAAAGGATCTAAAAATACATTTAAAATTGCAAGCCTCATCCAGATCTCAGATGTTCTTCAAACTGTCAGGTGATATCTGTGTAATTTCTATAAAATAAAAAAAGAAGAAATACCAATCTATATCACAGACACACTCATTGCTAAAACTCCAGTTGTGAACGAAATTCCTCCATGGAAATGGGTGATTCCAGAACATAGCATACAAATTCCAAAAATGATCCTCCATACATTCTTAAGTTAGATGCCATGGAACTACTCTGCAGCACATATAAGGATCACCTTCAAATTTATACAGATGGATCTCTAAACACTAATAATGGGACATCAGGAACAGGGTATTATATTCCAAAATATCAAGAAAGTTATTTTATACCGTGTTCATCCTCCTCCAGTCTTGACACTGAATTGCTAGCTATTGATGCTGCTCTTCAGTGTATTACTCAAATTTCTGAAACATCTATTTGCATACTTACCGACTCCAAGGGGGCTAAATTTAATATAATTAAATATGTACCAAACCCATATGCACATAAAATTATTCCAATTCAGAAACAACTAAGTAAACTAAAAGAACTCCAAAAGGAAATAACATTTCAATGGATACCTAGTCATTGTGGTATACCTGGAAACGAGAAAGTCGATAATATTGCAAAACAGGCAACATATTTGCAACCAAGACCTTTTCAAGTGATATCTCTGTCCATTGCTTTTGCTTCAGTAAAGTTTCATTTTACAAACCTATGGATCAGCAATTGGCTCTCTTCTGACAAAGGAAAAATTTTACAGTCTGTTCAAAAGAAACCAAATGACGTGGAAATGCACAAAAACTTGCCCAGACATGTTCAAACATTTTTAACAAGAGCCAGAACAGGTCACATTGTCACTCAATTGTACCTACACCGATTTCACATTTCTGATAATCCTATTTGTCTGTGGTGTAATAATCATGATGAAGATCTGGAACACATTCTTCTATACTGTCCATCCATAAACCACAAAGGAAGTAAATTAAAATCATCAGTACCAGTTGCAGAAGACACAGCCCTGCAGTATATATTGACTACACCCCAAATCTGGCTACTAGCAACAGGCATCTATAATGAACATTGATCAAAATACCCCTCATTTCTCGTGAAAAACAACAACTGAATATATTACAGTGGACTATAGTGGACTTTATGTTGTCAGCAAACAGCTGGATACATTAAAAAGATTGATTTTTTGAATCTTACTGTTTCTAGTTAGACTGCGAGAGATTCGGTATCATGTATCTCTGAAAGATTTAGTGTTCTCTCAGGAGACAAAATTTTCTTGGTAGACGATCTGTTGCAGACTGCATCCTGTTGTTATCTCACTAGGGAAACATGATGTGGACTGCCACGAACTTGTGTACTGTCACTCCTCGACAATCTTTCTGATGATAAACATTTCTTGCATGGAAAGACGGAAGATTCATTTAATGTAAAAGCCTCGTACTGAGCTTTGCCGAATTTGAGACAGTCAAGGTGGAAACGTAAGCCACAGGAGTCCAGTGCACTTCAGATCGCGCACCTCTTAGCTCTACAAACCACTCACTATTGCTCGTGTAGTGTGGATCTTTACGAAACTGGCCTCTCACCTCGCTCACATGCATCGGTTCTTAAAAAAACAAGTCTTTTGAAGACTTGATGGAATGCTTTCACGTTTAATTGCACTACACTGATTGCTGTATGGGATTTATATTCAAACATAAGCGCAGCTTAAATGATACTGACTACTACCGACCCAGCAACCATAAAGCATTCTGAATTGTCAGTACTTTCAATGAAAAAAATAATCTAGTTCATTCAAATGGAATAAAAATTGTAAGAGGAGTATTAAAAAAGGAAAACGAAGTATCTTATTAATGTGCTTAATTATGTATTTTGTAGTTGAAAATCTATTTATTTCTTTATGCTCGACCATGCCGAAATGTAATTATACATCTGATAGCAGCCCTTTAATGGACCTCATTAAAGTACACCTATTCATTAAAGTTCAGGTGTTCCACCAATCAGAAAACACCATTGTAGCAATATGAAAGCGCAAGTATCGATTATTCTCGGATATGCAATCGAAAGACAACTAGCGAAACGTCACGGAGGCTGCAAATCCAATACTGTCGCAGAAGGTTATGTTTTGTTACTATAATAATTAGCGTTAATTGTAAATAATATTCAAATAAATTCAATTTGTAATCTCGTTTTTCAATGTATAAATCAATTTCAAGGTTATAACGAGATTAATGTTTATTTTACTCTCTAGATTATATCAAGGTCAATGACATTTGTTTCTCGGAAAAAATCAATATTTTCGTGTCTGCGCACATTTCACAATTTACGAGATATTGCACAAGGTCAGTTCCGCTCCCCAGTCAGATAAGAATAACATGAATACTTACGAATAATTTCAAGTTAGAAATATGGTCGAGCATAAAAAGTCGTATGAAACTTGCCTATAATGGAAATTAAGACGCTCATATGAAAATTATGAAACTCGCTTGCGCTTATTTCATAAACATACTCGCGTCTTAATTACTATCATTATAGGCTCGTTGCGTAATGTACTATTAAATTATATTTTGAATTAATAAAGTATGGTTCATTATTGTGTATGCAGTATTAGCACTCAAAGGAAAAGAGGTATTGGTAGACGACTGCCAAAGTAATTGAGGACCATTTTTGCAAAACTTGCTAACTGAAAAAACTAAATTTTACAGGAGAGACAAAACACTATAGTAAGCAAGTTTTGCTGTATCTCTCACTTATAGCAGAAAGCAAGTTTTGAAAAAACGATCACACTTTGACACGCTACAATGAAGAGAAATAACCCAATTTTACTAAGACACTTTGAACATTATGTAGAGGCCTGTTTTATGTTAACGAATCCATCAGAATCTCAATTTTGCAAATTTTGCAGTTAGCAAGTTTTGCAAAAACAGTCCTCAATTGTAGATCGATTTCAAGCCTGCAAACATAATAATATCGACAGGTCAGTTAGATTTAAAGTTTTGAGAAAACTGAAGTTTAAAACATCATGTTGCTGTGAAACATCCAACACACTCTAATTTGAAACTTACAGCATATATAAAACATGATTAATTGAATTTGGATGAAGTTAAATGATTCTTTGATTTTTCACAGCAACACAAAGCTTCAAAATGCAGGTTTCTCAAAACTTTAAATTTTGAGTTGTGTGCCATTCAAGCTGGGCCGTCGATATTGTATTCCTGTTCTGACTGCCTGCACACTTGGATAAGAAGCGACAATTTAATAATAATGAGATATGATTATGTTTACTGTCACATTAAAAAGCTAGAGAATTTCGTGTTAAAATGTTAAATTAATGTTCTTTCTTTCTGTCAAGAACCTAATTTGTTTCAACTTCAAACATTTAAGAACAGTAATTTGCAATTCATTTTATATTTCAGATGTGTCTAGTAATGTCATAAAATAATGTTATAAATTTCAATCAAAGACACAACTATCTGCAAATGTTTATTTGCTACATGAATATAAAAACCATCAACACTCTCACATACACCGAGACATATACAATTCTTCCATATACACACAGTTTCCTTAATTAAACACAGTAATTCATCAACGATATGCATTATAAAAGATAGATTATTCAGATCTAAAGGATCAAGGATAACCACTATTTGCATCGAAACTAGACAACATTAGATTATAACCAAGCAAAGTATTCTATATGAATGATAATTTATACGCACATTACAATCAACCTACAACATCGGTTACTGCAAACTTCGGTATGATACACAGTTCTCCAAGACGTGTCATTTTCTAAACATTGAATAACTTTTAACCCAAGATTTTATCCATTTATTCATGTGATTTTAACATGATCATAATTTGCATAATATTATTTGATAAATATGTATTATAATGTAACAGGAGTTATATGTACACACAATTCCAATTTTAATCATATTTGAATTTACACTACATTGAAATTCATCATTTTATCTTATTTCTTGTTACAATTAGTATACATACAACTCATGAAATTTTATCACCATGTATTACACACTGTTCGTATTTGCTTTTATAAATCTAATTTAATCTAAGTTCAGATCACATAATTTTAATATATCTGATGATGCCCCACAAGGCGAAAACGTTTATATACCTTATGTTCATGTAGCAAACAAACATTTGCAGATAGTTGTGTCTTTGATTGAAATTTATAACATTATTTTATGACATTTAAGAACAGGTTCTACGAACTGCGACAAATTCAACAAGTGAATCAGGAGACTGGTGTGAACTGGCTGAATGAAACCACTGGATAAATGCTCTATTCACTGCCAATAAGAATTCAGATCTCCTGAACTTGTTCACAGACTCCGTGGATATCCATAGTACCACAACCCTTTGCACAAATCTGCCATTTTTATTCCAGCACACGCTATTTGCCGTATACATTTGTATAGGGAATGAATGAAGCCTAAATCAGAAAAAAATATTTTTAATTTTAGGAGCCATGGACAAAAACGCCTTTAATTAAGGATGTAAACAGTTACTGTACCTCTTTCGGTATAGCATTGCAAGAAAGCGAGTTCGCACTCCACTTCAAACATCTTCTGCTGCCCCTCATTCCAGACGTTCTTCTCCCACTCGGCATACTGGCTGCTGGGTTCAAACAAGTAGTCGCTTCTCGAGGTCTGGGTGGCAGCGTGCACCATCATCGGCTTTGCCAGCTTGCCAGTTGTATCATGTGGAGCTAAAAGGTAGTGTAATTCTGGGTTAAAATTTTCGTAATACACTGACTGCTAACTGTGAAGAGGATAAATAGGTACTGTCCAGCCAAATGGTTACGTCGCATCCCGGTTTGCCCCACTTGTTTCTCCTGTCTTCTCTGTAAGGACTAGTGGCTGAGCTATTAAGCTCTTCTCTGCAAATATTTGCTGCACGGACTTGGAAGTTTACATAGTATTATACAACTGTTTAAAATAATTTAAAGAAAAGGGCACCGTTAAGTAAGTAACTATCATGTGGGGGGCCCTTTTGATAACTGTGTGACATAACCACTCGGACGGACAGTAGCATGACAACATGTACGTCATCAAACTATTAAGAATAAGTGAATCATAAAAGTAAAGTATGAAAAGGAATCAAAAGATGAAGCACGTAGTAACGGTTACTTCTAATATAGGTATAACATCAAAGAAAAATGAATTCAGGGAACTGAAATAAAGAAATTTAGACTTTTATTAAAAAATGAAATTAATTTATCTATATTCTTTTATTTACAGATAGGTCCTAAATGTTGTGTGCCTGTATGTACCAACAATTACCAGAGTGCTTTAAGTGAGAGTGTTATGTTACAGTTCTCAAATTTCCAACTGAAGGTACGGTCACACGTCGCTACTTTTGCAGTGCTACTTTTATACTGCAGCTGCAAAAGTTGCGTGTCGTGTTCACACGTAAGCCAAAAGTAGCGCGCTGCACGCTACTCTTCGTGCTGCACAACCCGAGTACTGCAAAAGTTGCAACTGGAGGTTGCGAGTCTGTTCACACACAAGGCGCTACTTTTGCAGCTGCAGTCATGCTGCAGGTTTCCATCTCCGTCTTGACTTCTCAATATACATTTTGTGGTTATGTTCGCATTAAGAAACTCATGCGAAAGCTTCCTTATCTATTATTTGCTTTTCTGTCGTATCTAGTATTGAGAAATTGACATTATTTTTACTATAAAGCTTTTAAAAACGCCTATATACTTAAATGATAACCAAACAGTATATTCACGTAATCAATGTTGGCAACCCTCCTGTTTGGAACTACGCTATGGAAAATTTAAAAAATGAATTATATCGTCACCAATTATGCTCAGACTGTGTTGTGTATTTAATAACTGTTACAAATAATTTATTTTCATCACATTTAACATTAAAATATATCCAAACAATAAAAGTATCATTGACACATTTGGGTGGTAACACTGGTTGCAACCGCAGCAAAAGTTTCAACAAAACCGATATCAAAAATGCTGCGGCTGCAACCCTGAGAACCCTGTTCACACGTCGCTACTTTTAAGTTGCGCGCAGCATGGAAAAGTAGCAGGCAGCAGGTTCGGCAGCCGCTACTTTTCAGGTTTCACCGTTGTTCACACGTCGCAGTACAAGAGTTGCGCAGTTTTTTGTACTGCAGCACTGCAAAAGTAGCGACGTGTGATCGTACCTTGAGAAGGATGTTATGTGGCTAGAAGCTACTCGTATACCACGAAAAAAAGCATTCATTTTTGTGTAAATTTTTTAAGTAAACGATTTGTATCTAGTACATTTTTTCTAGAGTCAGAGAAGGAAATATGCAAGAATAGCCCCGAAATAGATGTCTCTTAAAACAAGGATATTTCCATGTTTACCGGAACAATTAGATAATCTTATTCCTCAACAAGAATGGACCCTGCTAATAGGTGACAGAAGTACATTCAGAGATTTGAGCAGCAAAAAATTAAGTGCTTGCAAATGGACAAAATTAATTCGTTTGAGAACTGTGTAATATAGATACTTTAAAAAAGATAGCAGCTGGATCATTAATGTCAATGCAATGTTTGTGTACTTTTTATTGGTTAATTTTGAGGGTATGTCACAAATTGATGTGAGTTTTAAAATATATGAAAATTGATCAGTGCAATTGTGTGTAAGTAATCAAAATGATATTCACTGAGTGCAAACATGAAATTAGAAATGTGGTTCCAACTAGACAGCATTCTTTTGAAGTATGTAAATTATTCCATAATAATTATTACAGTGTAATGATGTTTATTGCTAACATTGAAAGCATGTTGGTCACGTTTGTATGTTTACTTAAGTATAATGCTTTATTGGAGGAAGTATTCAAAAGACGCTTTTTATGTTTATTGGAACAAATTTCAAACACATTGAGTAAAATGCCAAAAAACTTATGTGATGTATTATAAGTGCATTTTTGTTGTGCAAACAGTCATCTTCCTCCTATAGTGTTATTAGAAACTGTCATACACTAATAGAATAATGAAATCTTTTAACAAATGCAATAAATCAATAATAATGAAGTAATTTTTTTTACTTTTGAACCCATGTGCTAGTAATCTTTTCTCATGCGTTAATTTACGACACTGTATCAACTGCTATTATTATCTAGCATCTGAATGAAATGTAGGTGATAATGCCAGCTAAATAAGTCCAGAAACAAGCAATATTTGTTCTATATGGGTTGCGGGAAAACCGCAGAGAAAACCTCAACCAGGTAATTTGTCCCAACCAGGTTTTGAACCCGGGCCAGCTCATTTAACAATCAGGCATGCCAACTGTTACTCCACAGTGGTAGACTATATGCTAGTAGTAGTAGTAGTATATTTTTAATAAATTGGACTGTTATTAAATGAGGGTAGGTACATAATAATATCAATATACTTAAAACTTAATGGAGTTAAAAGGATCCTTCATCAGTCAAACTTACACTCTTGGCTTGAAGGCTTCAAATGCTTAACAATTTTCTGTCAATTTGTTATAAACTGTAGAATCACGATACATACAGTACAACTTAATTACTACCGTCAACCGGATATACTTTACACAAGGAGGTAACTTTACACATTTCTAGAAAAAATGTTTAGATGGCAGCACATTACAGACAATGTGTAGCAACTCCGTGGAACTGATTCTGTGTGACAACAGCACATGTGTGCAGAAGTCTGAAGTGTGTGCCATTATTAAACCTGTTATACACCACTGTTGCTGGTGAATTTCACGAGACAAGTATTTTTACTCTTTTTTTCTATGTGTAAAAACTTTGTGTTGTACTGAATAGTTCAGTTCATACATTCAATTGTGACTAGTATTGTATGAAATTATGAAGCTTTCGGACGCGGGAAATGACTGCCTGACCAGTTTTTCGTTACATGTGCTACCCTGCGAGAGGGAAAACAAGAATGATAGCCTAGTGTACCTCTGAACGGGGCAACTTTACACAGATGTGAAGTGTTTATGGACACTAATTAAAAATAAAAACTCTTTTTAATATGATGTATAATGTCACTATTAATAGTGGTAGGATCGATTCTCGTCAATGATAGGGGAAAATAAATGACTTTCAAACAGACAAGGTCGTTAGCCTACTTGTAGATTATTATTATTAATGAATTTAATACTATTATAGTCACAATCATGCCATGGTATGAAAGAAAAATTTCACAACCTCGAGCGGGAATCGAACCTGCGACTTCCTGCATGATTGTGATTATAATAGTATTAAATTCATTAATATGTCACATCAACGGACGTGTATACGTCACCAAACATAGTAAGATGGAGATTATTATTATTATTATTGTTATTATTATTTTAAATAATCCGTGGCACGTCAGCTCTGAAGGATCAATGTCAATTGAATCGGTTACTGCAACTAGTAGGTAGCAGTATAGTCATGTGGTTAGCATGACGCTATCCCTCAACCGTTGGACCGTCACCAGGTTCTGAAAAGGCTTCCTACAGCACCTCCCCAGGAAAATCACAATGTAGCAGCACATTCATGAACAGCATATAACCATTTATTGTACTGTTATTACATTTCTTTACTTTTATATAAAATATTTCATTTTCAGGAATTTACCAATATATTTTGTTCCCACTGTGCTAACTGTAGTGGACTAATAAATTGCGAAACACATCATATTGTTCAGAAATGTTTTACCTTTCCAATCCCAGTACTAAAAAAAATGCAATGTTGGACCATATTGAACAGAATACTCGGTTATAAGGCAAAGTAAATATGTGTGTAAAGTAACCCCGTAAATGGGGCATCTTTACACACGTGATTATTTACTTACAAGTGTGTCATAATGCATATCTACAACCACTAGATTTTCAAATTTATTCAAATTAACCAGGAACATTCATATAAAAATTAATTTATGTATCAACTTGATAATTTTCAATTATTTTAACGAATAAGCAAAAAAAGTGTGTAAAGTAACCCCGGTTGACGGTATCGCCTTGAATTCAATCTAAATTGACATATTTAGATCTCATAACATATAATATCTTTGCAGAGGTATTGTGTACGAAGACTAAATGGTCTATAATATATAGCTACATTGTTTAAATACCCAAGATTGGAAACAAAGGTTTACATGTGGTTATATAACATTAATTAAAGCCCCTAGGCCCTAGGCTCATTTTTACTTATTATAAACTCAAATCATAATCTATCGCAACATTCTGAGAGTGAAACTGAAATATTTATTTACAATTCTAATTGAAATAAAACATTTTCCAATCGGTAATTCCTAACATGCCGTCTGCTAACTGGCCCCATGATAGCCAGCTAGCCATCGAAACGCAGCTGATGCGGTGTCGGTATGTTAGGTATATTCTCCAGCCTCATTTTTAGGAAGCCGTGATTATATTATGCACTATCAGAAAAAAGTAACTATAGTCACGTGAACAGAAGCAAATCTTCACCATATTCATAATATTACCTTCATCATCTGCATCCAAGATGGTGCACCTGTAGATGGTGTTTTCCTTCTCCAGAGCTGTCCGGAGGTCAATCAGGCTCTTGGTCTCCACAGCACCTGTAGAGCAATGCAGACTCAACATAACATTGAAAAACATAACTGAATTGCACACTTTTAAGTTTGTTTTCCTCAAACAATTTTACTTTGTTCACATTACTATGCTCTTATTTAACATTTTAAAATCTACCCGTAGCCAGTGGCCAAGATTGTATAAATCATACATGTTTATTTAATTGACTTACAAGTCAGTGAATTGTGGTGAAGGGTATATTTTTTACAATTATTTACATTTAGGGTTCGGAAGTTCAAGACCTAAAAATCACAGCAAAATGACTTATAAAATAGCCTTAAATTTGTGAAAATACATCAAAATTGAAGAAAATGACCAACATGATGATGATGATAATGATAATAATAATAGCAATGATAAGATTCGTAGGATCTCGGGTTTGAAGGATTGCCGGTTGTCTTGAAAGACATTCCTGTATATTGAAAAGCTCCTCTCTACTTCAACTGACGTCATGGGCACATACTTTAAGTGACCAAGGTCTGCTAGTGGCAGTGTTTTCACCTTGCAGAAGTTCCTCGACTTCAAACATTGACTGGTGCGCAATGTTGTTTTCCAATAATTCCTTTCATTTTCTCTCTTAATTCTTGTCCAAATTTTCCTACTCAATGTTGTAAATGTTCTTCGAAACCTTTAGTCTTTTTGACAGCTGAATTAATACTCTCTTCTGTTTTCTCTAGCCATGTTATTAAAAAAAAAAAAAAAGGTAAAGGTATCCCCGTAACATGCCATGAAGGCACTTGGGGGGCATGGAGGTACAGCCCCATGCTTTCCATGACCTCGGCACTAGAATGAGGTGGTGTGGTCGGCACCACGCTCTGACCGCCTTTTACCCCCAGGAAAGACCCGGTACTCAATTTTATAGGAGGCTGAGTGAACCTCGGGGCCATTCTGAAAGTTTGGCAACGAGAAAAAATCCTGTCACCACCTGGGATCGAACCCTGGACCTTCCAGTCCGTAGCCAGCTGCTCTATTATTGTCAAAATTGAAAAGTTACCACTGTTATATGAAAACATCCCTTAATTTGAGATCAGCCAGCAAGCTTTGAGAAACTGCTACAGAAGCAGCACTTTCTCTATCAATACTGTCTTCACTTGTAAAATACAGTACCGGTATGTTGCGAGCTGAAATGAGTTTCATTGTATCCTGCATTGTCTGTGATGTCTAAGAAGAAATATGATATTTCATCAACTTCCAAGCCCCATTCATCACACATCAACTCACCACTATTTTCCCACCTCACTTCTGATAGTCCCATCATATCTACTCTGTTACTTCTCCTTCATGTTTTCCAACTTACCTGGCAGCATTAGAGTTTCTTCATTCCATGTTGTAGTCGTCGATCTTCTTCTCTTCTCTCTGTTGCGTTGCGTCATGACATGTCCTTCCCCGGTATCCCCCACCCGGACATCCGATTGGGGGGATAATTTACGTCCGGAATTTTTTACCAGGGAAAGACTCATCATGCCATTTTTTATCAAATATTCTTCATGGGATAAATAAATGCGGTAGCCTCCCATTGCTGTCCGCACACCACTCTCTCTTTCGCATCTTAAAAGATCCCAGGGGGCCCCAACGTGGAGGTGAGGAGAGTGGATTTGACTAATTGGGCCCTCCGTACTTCACCGAAATTCACCGCAAGGGTTAAATATCAGTTCCATCAGGGTTTTTGACCAGATCAGAGACCTGGAAATCCCAATTAGCCTTGCCCCCCTTACTGAGTCTAAACCATTATAAAAGTCATCAATGTGAAAAGATAACTAAGATACTTATCGAACATGACATCAAGAAAGTTAGTCTTCCAAGACGATTTAAGATTAAAGTTATATCATTGAAATACTACATATGTAAAATTAACATTATTACTTACTTACTTACTGGCTTTTAAGGAACCTGGAGGTTCATTGCCGCCCTCACTTAAGCCCGCCATTGGTCCCTATCCTGAGCAAGATTAATCCAGTCTCTATCATCATATGTCACCTCCCTCAAATCCATTTTAATATTATCTTCCCATCTACGTCTCGGCCTCCTTAAAGGTCTTTTTCCCTCCGGCCTCCTAACTAACACTCTATATGCATTTCTGGATTCGCCCATACGTGCTACATGCCCTCCCCATCTCAAATGTCTGGATTTAATGTTCCTAATTATGTCATGTGAAGAATACAATGCGTGCAGTTCTGCGTTGTGTAACTTTCTCCATTCTCCTGTAACTTCATCCCTCTTAGCCCCAAATATTTTCCTAAGAACCTTATTCTCAAACACCCGTAATCTCTGTTCCTCTCTCAAAGTGAAAGTCCAAGTAACCGGTAATGTAACTGTTTTATAAATTCTAACTTTCAGATTTTTTGGCAGCAGACTGGATGATAAAAGTTTCTCAACCGAATAATAACAGCATTTCCCATATTTATTCTGTGTTTAATTTCTTCCCGAGTATCATTTATATTTGTTACTGTTGCTACCAGATATTTGAATTTCTCCACCTCTTCAAAAGATAAATTTCCAATTTTTATATTTCCATTTCGTACAATATTCTCGTCACGAGACATAATCATATACTTTGTCTTTTCGGAATTTACTTCCAAACCTATCTCTTTACTTGCTTCCAGTAAAATTTCCGTGTTTTCCCTAATTGTTTGTGGATTTTCTCCTAACATATTCACGTCATCCGCATAGACAAGCAGCTGATGTAACCCGTTCAATTCCAAACCCTCTCTGTTATCTTGGACTTTCCTAATGGCATACTCAAAATTAACATTATTACTAAGAAATAAACATGATGTTCTGTCTACATTAAGAATAAGATTATTAGAATGACACCATTTTTTTTCACAAATACCATTAATTAATTTTCAGTTTGTAACACCTAGATGTGAAATAGGAACAAGATGAAGTTAAACTTCTATGAAGATGAAGCAAACTAACACTTCAAAATTATTAATTTATGTAGTGATAAGAAAGGTTATGAAACAAATGGTAAGGAAAAATCGTGAACTGAATATAAATTATTAAAGTAATAATTATAGGATTAACCCTTTGCAACACAAATTAATTTTTTTATGTTTTTCACTTCATGGATCATAACAAAGCTTCGATCAATTTTTTACAACATTTTAACTCTGCACACAATTTCAAAACATAGATGGCACCTCTATGTATACTCAAGAGGTGGTTTCTTGGTGGAATATCTGTGCCATAAAATTTAGGAAGAAAGAAAACGGTGGTTCTTCTGAACAACTACTATGCTGAAAGAAAAAAAAGTTTTAACTTCAATTTTTATATTCGTGTGAATGGGGACGCACATGTAGACATGGGGTAATTTTCACTGTGCTACGAAAGCCCCTTGAGTCTTGGTGTTCCTGAGTGAAAATATATCTATCAGAGGTCACATTTGACGTGGATGAGAAATTGCGTGCAAAGATTATATTATGCACTGTGCACTTATCTTTGGACTGACACTAAAGACAGGTAGGCCTACATATTGCAAGTCTCCATTATGGTCAGCACAATAACAACTACCGTTCAGACTTTCCATAGACTATGCTTTGCAGAATTGCCCAATGTTAGTATTAGTTATTACTCATATTGTAAATTTGTGTACGTTACACTGTTTAACAGAATATTTACTTACTTATGGCTTTTAAGAAACCCAGATGTTCATTGCCGCCCATACATAAGCCCACTATCAGTCCCTATCCTGTGCAAGATTAATTCAGTCTCTATCATCATATCCCACCTCCCTCAAATCCATTTTAATATTATCCTCTCATCTACGTATCGGCCTCCCCAAACGTCTTTTTCCCTCCGGCCTCCTAACTAACACTCTATATGCATTTCTGGATTCGCTATGTGCTACATGCCCTGCCCATCTCAGACGTCTGGATTTAATGTTCCTAATTATGTCACGTGAAGAATATAATGTGTGGAGTTCTGCATTGTGTAACTTTCTCCATTTCCCTGTAACTTCATCCCTCTTAACCTAAATATTTTCCTAAGAACTTTATTCTCAAACACCCTTAATCTCTGTTCCTCTCTCAAGGTGAGAGTCCAAGTTTCACAACCATACAGAACAACCGGTAATATAACTGTTTTATAAATTCTAACTTTCAGATTTTTTGATAGCAGACTAGATGACAAAAGCTTCTCAACCAAATAACAACAGGCATTTCCCATCTTTTCCTTAGTTTCATAATAACCTATGCTCTGCTCAGCTACAATTTCGATACCGGTACTATGTCTGATATTTTCCCACATGCTATTAACATCGAACTCTTTCTCAACTTCGTCAGAACTTTGTAAACTGGCAAACCTATTTGAAATTTCGACCTGATAATGTTGTTTAGTTTCCTCGTTCTTTAATTTCAGAATATTGAATCTACTAATATTAACTTGTTGCTCTACTCGCTTGGCTACTGATAGTCTTTCTCTTAATAGTCCAATTACCGAATAATGGTCAGAATTACAGTCTGCCCTCCCCTGAAGTTTCGAATGTCTACTATACTAGTATGTCTTCGTTTATCTATCAAGGTGTGATTTATTTGGTTGTGTGTCAATCCATCTGGAGAAGTACAAATATATTTATATATATCCTTATGGGGGAATGTTGTGCGTTTGAGAATTAAATTTTTTTAGTTAATAAATATTCATGTGGCGAAGTTGACTAACCTAATTCCATTGTCATTACTAGTTATGTGTAGGCTCTCTTTTCCAATAGTCTGTTTAAAAATATCCTCCCGTCCTAGTGTTGAAATTCCCCAATAAGATTTTCATGTGATATCTAAATAACTGATCAAAAATGTGTTGCAATTCCTTATAGAAGTTATCCTTTATATGACCGTATTTCTCTTTTGTAGGGGAGTGAGCATTTACAACTACGATATCGCACTATCAAGTACTAAATAAGATAACTGGTCACTGATAAATTCTACCTTTTTTACTGCTGATTTTATTCTTTTATGAACAAAGAATCCTGTACCAAATTGGTGAGTATTGTTTCCTTCTCCATAATACAAATAATCTCCTATTTGTGATATGCCATTCCCATCTAACCTAACCTCTTGTGCACCCAAAAGTCTATTCTCTTTCTAGCTAGTTCTTTTGCTACTAAAGTTACCCCTCCTGTTCTATAAAGACTAGTTATGCTCCAAGTACCAAATCTCGTAACTTTATTCCTTTGCTGTGGTCATGCCAGAATCAGTTCCATTCCGAGGCTTATTGTGTAGTTTTGTAACAAGCTGTGTTTTTTATGGTGATGGCAGGGCTGGATTTAGGTACAGTACCACCACAATCTAGTACATACAATCACGAGCTCAATACGTAAGGAATATGCATCCAATGACAGTTGAACTTTACTTGCTAGCCACTAGGATTGCTACTATCGCACAGTCTATTGTTCCTAGTACTCTCTGTTGCTAACCGCTTGGAGCATTGTATCGTGACAAATGCAAAAAATCACCTCAAGCTTCGTGACTTTATGTACTAGACTATGGTATCGCTCCTAGGCAGTGCTAAAATTTACCACCCCCCAAGTCTCACAAACAGTTTAGGAGCAGCTATTATGCAGGTCACGTTTAGTTTATTAGTTTTAATGAAATGTTACAATTCAGAAAACAATAAATTACTGGAATCAAAATGTATGCATCTTACTTGTGAATTATAAAGATTTCCTTCGCACTTTCTTCACAGAGAAGGCATTAATGATGTCATCAAAGTCGATCTGACAAAGCACATGAGACTTGATGCAAAGAAATATATTAGAACTTTTTATTGTTGAAAAAAAAAAATTGATTTGTGAAAGCCAAGCTGTGGTTTATTTATAAGCATTGGGTTTGTTGGTGGTATAATTATTATTACGAGTATTTCTTACTTCGATAGGAAGTATAAAGTAAATTGATAAATAAACTCCAACTCTTTGCAGAATAAACCTTTCATAAGGGTCTCTGTCGGATACAGGGGGGAGAGCCATTAATCCTTCCCTCTGAAGGCTTTAAGGAACCAACCTGGACAAATACCCAATGTCCCATCCCTACCTTCCCGTGGTGCAGCTGTTAGTAAGCATAATTTTACAAGCTGAACTAAAGGGAGGGGCTACTCATCAATTAGCACTGGTCAGCTTGATGAGTTAATGACTGAATTTGGTATAATTTTCCTCTATTCAATACCTAATTCCCTCTTTATCCTTTCCTATCCAGTACTCTGACTGAACTCTTACTTTCTTCGACCCCGACGGCATTAGAGCATTCGAGGCCTAGGGGCTCATTTCCCTTTCCTTCCTCCTCTTTCTACTTTTCTGTTCCTAGTCCTGACCTGCTATGGCACTAAAATCTCCTCCAGTGGCTTAAGGAGGGAAAGCTGGTGATCAACAAGATCTCCCAGCTAGGTCCAATGGACCCGTCGACCAACAGCAGGTGTGGTCCTCCAGACATTCTGGGGGTTGTGTGTGAATGAAGTAGCCACCAAAACGTTAAAATATGGTGTTCACTTAAATCGGCTACAACTTGCCATTTTCACTCCACGAAAATCGTCTGTAGCTGCATTTAGATTGGTAACAGGCCACGATTGTTTGGCCAAACACCTGCATAGAATTGGAATATATCAGTCCCTTAACTGCCCATTGTGCAACTCAAACCAAGAAATGGATTCGGAACACCTCAAAATCTGTGCTTCAGTGGCTGACCATGATAATACGAGGGGGATCCAGGAAATAACGACCGTTCGCGCATACCCGCCACGCAGCTGACTCCCCTTCCTTGTTTGAAGGTCAACTGGCTTCCTTAACATGTGTTCTCATAATGTTGTGAGTACTGGTTGCAACAAGTCGCCATTGTGCATTTTGTGTTACTTCAAAATGAACGACGTGATTGATAATCCCGCCGACTGTGAGATGAGGAGTGTGATTCGATTTTTGAATGCCCGACATTTGAAACCTGCAGAAATTTACCGGCAATTGAAAGAAGTGTATGGTGATACTGTAATGAATGAAAGAACTGTGAGAAAATGGTGCGAAATGTTCAACAATGGGCGAACAAATGTCCACGATGAAACTCGACCCGGACGCCCATCACTCATCACAGAAGACCTGAAGACTAAAGTGAACGACAGAATCTTGCAAGACAGGTGCACATCACTCGACGAATTGCATATTGCCTTTCCTGACATTTCTCGTTCTTTGCTTGGTGAAATTGTGTCGCAACATCTTGGATACCACAAAATCTGTGCCCGCCCGCACACTGCTGCTTCAACTCGAGAACTGCTGGATCAATTCGAATGGGAAATCTTTGATCATCCGCCCTATAGTCCAGACCTTGCTCCTAGCAATTTTCACCTCTTCACTAAGCTGAAAGACTTTCTGGGTGGTACGCGTTTTGGAAGTGATGAAGAGTTGAAGAAGACAGTGAACACCTGGCTTAATGAACTGGCGGCAAAGGAGTATAACACAGGAATTCTAAAGCTAGTGAACAGATACGACAAATGTTTAAATGTAGGTGGTGATTATGTAGAGAAGTAAAGGAAGCTTCAGTTATGTAACAGACCTTGTTTTTTTCAAATAAATATTTTTTTTTTTAATTATTACAACAAAACGGTCGTTATTTCCTGGATCCCCCTCGTATCTTTGAAAAATATTGGAGTGCAAGAGGTCAAATGACTTTATTGTCAAACACCTGGCATTAGAAAACAACAACAACCTTTCATATTGAATTATATAGTGCACATGCTGGAAAGTGGTTAAATACTATTGTTGACGATTTATATTATATTGCAAATGTAACTGAGAGTTCCGGAATTAAGGAGAATTGCCCATTCAAGACGTTATGAATATTTATGCAATAATTAACACGAATATTTCTCAAAGCAAAAGCCTTATATTTCTAGAGATAAATAATCTTAAATCCCCAGTTTCCTGCTACTGCAATGCAGACCAGGAATACTGCTGGAGTAATACAGTGAAACCTGTTCAAGACGGAAGTGACATGGTCCTAATTTTTTTTCCGTTGTGGACAGGTTTCTGTATTATTCAGATGTGACATTAAAATGGAATATTTTGTCATTCATATACATGAAAAACAAAATGGCATGCCGCAAACTGCAAGAAGTACAAAATATTCCACTTAACACTAATCACATTAAATCAGCTTTCTGTCACTTATTATGTCGGTGAATCATCTTGACTAAAATCTCATTTTCTGTATAAATATTATCGTAACTCACTCATTAGTCATTAAACATTACTAAAGTTTACTAATCTCATCATATTTAATATCTAACACTATACTCTAATACTGTACTGCATATCACTGCACATTATTAATTAATTGGACTAGGAGCCATCCATTAGAAGCCTTGAATACTGGTTTATTTAATTTCTTTCCCAGTTCAATAGCTTGCTTTGCAGAATAGATCCAGAAATTGGCTTGTTCTTTGAAAGGCCATGAAGAACCCACTCCCACAACAGTTAATTTATTTTCACATAAACAGTTGCTTTCTGGCTCCTTTTGTGTCACCAATATTGGCCACACACCACTCACTCATTATGATCTTTATTTTTTAAAGTGTCACACCTGAGTTTTCCACAACTGTACTTCAATATTATTTCACATAGTCTTTGTTTCTAATTTTCCTTTATCTCGATAACTTTTACTTCATCACTTATTGTTAATGCCACATTTTATGCAATTTTTTTTTTAAACCTGGAAAACACTACACTTGCGCTCTGTTTAGCAATGAGAGTATACGGGTGTGAAGCATTGAAAATCTTTGAATGGACTCGTCTGCCTAGTCAACAGGGTAATAAAATTTATGACCGACAGGCCAACACACCCTCGTACCCTCTAAAATTTTGCAAAGAAAATTTGTTTTTATCTTAGTGACCTACATATTTCGTATATTCCTTGAAATTACACGCTGTTTCAAAATATAGTTACAAACTATAGTGTGTAGAAAATATTGTTTCCGTTTTGAACAGTAGCAGACAGTTTCCGTTTCCGCATTGGACAGTTTCCGTTTTATTCAGGAAAAATTACACATAATACATACAAATTTCGCCGGGACCAATAAATTGTTCCGAAATAGACAGGATTCCGGATTATTCAGGTTCCCATTTGAACAGGTTTCACTGTAGTTCATGCTAATTCAATTACTTGACCTAATAAAGAAGATGAAAGCCGCAAATTCTTACTTTGTTAGTGAACGTTTAGCCAGCGTCATTACTTCCATCGGGTATCCCATTCCAATGTCTGGTATCCTGATGTAGCCAGATGTTCAGCTGGGTTAGTTGTAGCGTTCCACTCCATGGGCTGCATGTCATTCTCGGCATCGATGCTACCCACAGCATGGATTCCTGCTGTTCCTACAAAATTTCGGAAATATGGATTAATAGAAGGTAAAATTTTAATCAACGATGGAGAAATTTTAAGAGCTATAAATGCTGTAATTTAGCTCACTTTAGAACAAAAATAAAGTGGGGTGTCCCATGATGTAGATCAAAGGCGTCCAAAGTAGTACTCTCGGTTACATCGAGCTTCACGATTATATCTCCATAATCTCTGGTAATCACCAGTGTCTTTCTTCTCTTTGCGCGTGACCAAGCCGCTTACTTGAACATACACAACCGAGTAATATACAGCAGTACTATTTTACATGTCATGCCGAATATGCAGAACTGAAAAGTATTGTTATTACTACTACTATTATTATTATTATTATTATTATTATTATTATTATTACCGTAAAACTGTAGATTACTTGCATGGCGTTTACTGATTCATTATATCAGGATTGGAACGAGTCAAGAAACTTACTGAACTGAAGGATAAGCATACTGCTCCTGCTACTATGTCACCCTCTGAGAAGTTTAGTGCTGAGAGGAATGCGGTTCCAACTAGTCTAGCGCGGTATTGGAGTGGGAGGGAACAGTGACATCGCCAGTCTGGAAGGAAGTACAATCATACTGAAAACATTCGCCCAATTTACGAGAGCAGTATGCCTATTAGTTTTCTAACGTATTTTTAGTGAGACAGAGATACAATCATTCGTACTTACGTGTTAGAGAAGGAAAGTATTGTAGAACATTTTATTTATTTATTTATTTATTTAGTCTATTATTTATTTATTCTGGTGAAGTTAAGGCCATCACACCATCAGAAATACAAATACAATAAAATAAATAAACATAAAAATTATAATAAAACTACAATAATATAAATGAAAAGAAGAATCATACTGTACTATAAAATTTAGTGATTAGTAGAATTGAATTAAATTTGTAAAGTAATCAATTTAAAAATAATAATAATAATAATAATAATAATAATAATAATAATAATAATATTAAACTGCCCCCCATTGAGGGTAGCCCTTACGAACTCAGTATATCCTCAAAAAAATTATTATACATATATGTAAACATAGATATTAAGTTTTAAAAAAGGGAAACAAAGAAAAGGGCGTGAAAAATTACAATTGCTATTAATGTGGCACCATGTGATTAATTAGGATTTGGCAGGATTTTTTTAACACAATTATCACAATGTCATCCCTCAGAGATGTTGGCAGAGCAAACTACCGTCGAAATTCTTCGAAAAAAGCTGGTATAGCCCCTCAAGCACCTATGAGCAAACCGAATATCTCAACGTGAATTAAGGCATATTTCAGCTTGAAATAGTTGACTGTAGGCTCATAGATCGACTTCTTCTCAAGGTGGACCTCGGCTGACTGATGAGATTCTACTTCAAAACATATCGTGGGGTCCACAATGATGCCCTGTTTAGTGTCAGCATTGTACACTAAAATATCTACTCGTCTCGTTGACCCATTTTCCACAGAATGTTTCCTTAAAAATGACTTGTAACGGTGAAATATTTAATACGAGTAATCCATATAATATTAACATAGCTAACATCAGGGAGATGTTTGAGCAAAAATTGCAACAATATATTTAATATATTTGTAACAAAATCACATAGGCCTAGGTAAACAATATGTATATGAAATATTCACATACTACTACAAACTGAAGACTGCATATTTTTGGACGATTAATACTTCCCACTCCGCTCGGCTTAGCTGTAGCAACAAAAGAATCTACCTGCAATCCCCCCGCACCGATGGCAAGAATACCTCAGGTCCCAGCACTAAACTCGTCGGAGGAAGACAGTAAAACACACAATATGACAGAAAAACAACTACTAGCTAGTTACGTAGACAAACTATATGATTATGTCTCGTGACCAGAATATTGTACGAAATGGAAATATAAAAATTGGAGATTTATTCTTCGAAGAGGTGGAAAAATTCAAATATCTTGGAGGAACAGTAACAAATATAAATGACACTCGGGAGGAAATTAAACGCAGAATAAATATGGGAAATGCATGTTATTTTCGGTTGAGAAGCTCTTATCATCCAGTCTGCTGCCCAAAAATCTGAAATTTAGAATTTATAAAACAGTTATATTACCGGTTCTTCTGTATGGTTGTGAAACTTGGACTCTCACCCTGAGAGAGGAACATAGGTTAAGGGTGTTTGAGAATAAGGTGCTTAGGAAAATATTTGGGACTAAGCGGGATGAAGTTACAGGAGAATGGAGAAAGTTACACAACACAGAACTGCACGCATTGTATTCTTCACCTAACATAATTAGGAACTTAAAATCCAGACGTTTGAGATGGGCAGGGCATGTAGCACGTATGGGCGAATCCAGAAATGCATATAGAGTGTTAGTTGGGAGACCGGAGGGAAAAATACCTTTAGGGAGGCCGAGACGTAGATGGGAGGATAATATTAAAATGGATTTGAGAGAGGTGGGGTATGATGATAGAGACTGGATTAATCTTGCACAGGATAGGGACTGATGGTGGGCTTATGTGAGGGCGGCAATGAACCTTCGGGTTCCTTAAAAGCCATTTGTAAGTAAGTAAGTAAGTAAGCTAGTTACGTTGTGGAATGGAAAATAGGTAAAGCACTTAAATCTTTTCAAGAGGGGGAGTTTGTTAAATCATGTATGGTTGACTTGGTAAAAATTTTGTGCCCCCAAGAACTGACTAATTTTAAAAACTTGCATCTTTCACGACAAAGTATCTCCTGAAGAATTTTGTTGTCCATTGATACAAGCAGGCAGGTGGAAGCGAAAATCGCAAATTTGAGTACTTTTCTCTAGCTCTTGATGAAAGTACAAATTTGATTGACACAGCTCAGTTGGCAATATTTGTAAGAGGAGTTGATGACGAATTAAATGTGGGAGAGTATGTGCTAGAATTGATTCCTCTTGAAGATACTACTAGAGGAGAAGACATATTTAATGCTGTTTATATATGAAGGGTACACGGGAAAAATGATCAAGGTCCATCAAAAATCGAAATTCAGTTAATAATGTCATCTTATAGTGGAAAGGAAGTACTATCATGTGGTCTAGCTAGTAATAAGAAATAATCGTTTTTGACATTCCACTACGTCAATTTCTATTAAATACACACATAACAAAGTATTAAGTGCTTAAACTTTAAAATTCGTTTTTCTCGAAACTTTCTAAAATGGACCTTGATCGTTATTCCCGTGTACCCTTCATATGTGTAAATAAACACAATTTAGATTGGTCCAAGATAGCATCAATTGCAAGGGATGGAGCTCGCTCTATGATTGGGGATAAGAAAGAGTTAATTGGCAGGCTCGAAGCCTTTCTTAAGGAAAAGAGTGTAGAAAATATTTGTACTTTCCATTGCATTCTACACCAAGAAGACTTTTCTGCAAATACTGTGGACATGCCAACTGTTACGAAAGTTGTGACTCAAAATGTAAATATCAGTAGGGGCTCGCCATAAAAAAATTGGTGAAGTGCTGTTCACATACACAAATGCATTAACAGTTTTACTAGTATAATTGAGGAGCATTTTTGCAAAAGTCGATAGATGCAGAAATTTTCGAAAGTGAGTTACATATGGATATCGTATGTTTTCTACCTCCTGAATCGATCTATGAAATCAGATTTACCAAAACTTGATTCATACTGTATGTAGAGACTACCAAACCTTCCAGGTTTTTTTCAAAACTCGATAGATCCTGTCATTTAGTGTAATTTCTGTAAAATCTTGATTTCTGCATCTATCGACTTTTGCAAAAACGCTCCTCAATTAGTAAGGCTACTATTCAAAAACAACGTGCAATTTTAATACCGGTAGTTTTAGAACACATGCAAACAGGAAAATTAATTTATTTCAGGACTCACCCAATTTCTTACATACCAAGTCAATCCTCCTATTTTTCAAAGCAGTAAACCAGCAAAAGGTCCAAGTTTAACTGAGGGTGGACAGTATATCTCTATGCAAAACTGTGGGGCTAATGATGAAAGTCTCTCCTATGATGTAGCATTCCGAGTGAAATTTTCAATCTTTTCAAACAGAAAAGCTTCTTTCATCAGAAGAATTTTTAAAAATTATTTTATACAACTTCTCTATTTTCTTAGCACTTTTTACAACAAAGAACAAATGGAACTGTAGGCTGTATCACGAGAAATGCAAAGAATCATCTCAAGCTTCGTGACTATATGATATTAGACTGTGGGCCTACTATGAACTTGAATAATTCTCGGTCTTTAAATGTACTACCCAATGAGACATGGAATTTATTCTTTTTAGCCTCTTTTTTATATTACAGAGAAAGAATTTTGCTTCTGCATTGGACTGACACCATATTTCAATCCTTTTGGTATTATATTTGCCTCTTTGTCTCATTATATGGTTCTTTTCAATATTAAATTTGGCTCTGATTGACTGGACGGTGTGTCTTTTGGTGTTGCAAATAAGTACTTTAGTACGATTCTTGGCATCTCTCAGTGCAATCCCTACCCAGAGATCCGACTGAGGGACTATTTTACCTCCGGAGAATTTTACACTGAGGGACTCCATGAATATAAACAGTGAAAAATATAGTGGGACTGCGTTGGTGGTAATGCAGCTTATGGGTACCTCTTTGTTACTTGTTAGCTTAAACAACAAGTTTAAGCCCCTCACCACGACAAGGTGAATATCCACGAGAGGGATGAACTTGAATAAGATCTAAAAAAATATAATTATAATCCTTAAGATGCAAATGTCAATATATTTTAATAGAACCAGTATTTAATAATTAACACACGTAATTACTCATATAAAATCTAGTACTTAATTGGTCTGTTCGGTGGAATGAATATGTTCCTTTTTAAAGACTACAAATTTTTTATATAATTATTTGGTTTAGGAATAAAGCCACAGTATTTGTGTCTTACATATGGGACACTCTGCAATATATTTTCTTGAACTGGAATATAATTTACAGTTTTTAAAAATACAGACTCACATATAATTCAACAGAATGCTTTTCCTTACATTATACCGAAGTCAGGAATCCAAAATCTCATTTCAGTGCAAAAAAAAAAAATAAATAAATAAATAAGACCTGTTACGTATGGGACAGTAGAAAATCAGCCTTTATTAACAGGTTTATTTCCACTTCATTTTTTCTGAAATTTCTTATAGTTAAAAATGCTTTTTGGTGCTCAGCATTGCTTTACAATATATACTTAACATGTGCTATGAGCTCAAAGATTTTCCTTTACATGTTCCAATAACAAAAATATAATTTCTGAGAAGTGTAAGTTATGTATGGGATAAGTGTTTGGTTACATATGGGACACACTGGTATTAAGTTATCCTATTCAACTTAATAATAAATAAAAGATTGTTTCAGAGTGTGCCTTTAGATACCCAAATTTTGAATTTTGGATTTAATCATCTCAATTTCATCAGCTGGAAGTGCAAATATTGGCATTCATTTTATTCAGCCTTTCCACAAGCATTTCTATGTTTTCATAAGAGCACATGCATATATTGTGAACTTTGCATGATGTTGGAAATGCTTCTGACGGTCTCAGTGTTTTAAACATGGATAATCCTATTTTAAAATTATGATCTTTTTTTTTTAACAAACCGTATCCCTCTTGAACTTTCACGTTTAAAATATGCTTTTGTATTTGATTCCGCTTTCGAGATTCAAGATTTTTCACAGAAACATATTCCTTCTTTCCTGGTCTTATTCTGCTTATATCATTCCTTCTGTAGAACTGTATCACTTCACACTTTTATTCTTCACTTAGTGCATCACTCCGTTTCTTTCTTTCCTTTAGATCACTTATCAAATGGAGTTTAAGGCTTTCAGAAAGTATTTTTCATCTTTGAAGGTGAGAGATTTTAAATGGTGTTGGAAAGAACATGAACATGTTTTGTTGGAGATGTTGGAAGAAAAATTAAATTATAGTTTATTTAATGACGCTCGCAACTGCAGAGGTTATATCGGCGTCACCAGTGTGCCAGAATTTTGTCCCGCAGTTCTTTTACTTGCCAGTAAATCTACTGACATGAGCCTGTCGCTTTTAAACACACTTAAATGCCATCGACCCCACAACCTCAGGCATAGAAGACCAGTGCTATACCAACTATGCTACCGAGGCAGACATGTTGGAAGATTGTGTTCAACCCACTTGAATGCCTTGCCTATTACTTGTGGTGAAATCTTTGATGTTGATGCCTCTGTTATCTGAGGTTGAGCAGCTTGTAACTTTTTCTCTCTCTCTTTTCCAAATTCTTTCTCGATCAATCTCTCTCTTATTCATTTTACATCTCTTAAGTATTTCTATATACTCTCAATTTCTCTCCTCCTTTCTTTTTTTCACTTTCCCGAAGCTCCAGATTTTCTTTATTTTATTTTATTTCTTTTTTTCCTATGTTTTCTGACTCTTTCTGCAACTGTCATAGGAGCAGACCTTATAAGTGGGTAACATTTACAATAAATTTTGTACCTAAATGTTTTTGCTTCTTAATCTCAAAATTATGTAACTAATATTTATGAATAAAAAATAACTAATCAAACAAGTGAAACAAAAACTTCCTTCACAAGTTAAATTATTATAATGATCAAAATCACATTAGTTCAAGCAGCCCTACTAAAATCGTATAAGTAATGGAACTTATCTTTTTAATTATCAAGTTTTTTATGTATGGGCTAATTATATGTTGCTATCATGTATACCAAAGCCATAATAGGGGGTTGGCGTTTCCTCCATAATGCTTGCAACCTGACTATCTGATAAATTCTCAAATTTTACAGAACATATATCTCCCTAAAATCGAATTTCCTTAATATCTAAGGAAATAGTCCCATTAGTAACAGATTTTAAAATAAAATTTAATGCTTATTTCATACTCCACATTTTTTATGTTAATGTATTTTCAGTTACAATATAACACCATACTTTGAAAAATAAATACTAAAAATTTTTCTGCATTGATAATAAGGCACAAAGTTTTAAAATGTCGATTAATTTGTTACGTATGGGACATCATCTTCATTTTTAACAGAATACCACTAACTTTTAAATTCAATAAATCTTTTAAACATATAGTATGAAAGACTTTTAAGTACATGTTTTCGAAAACATAGAAATATTTCGAATAAATTATTTAAAATTTAAGCCTTTTTAAACTTTGTCCAATATGTACACAAAATTACACCACTGGAAACATTTTCAAGGTCCCTTTCAAAGTTCTGTACATTTTTGCAAAATTATCCATGGGAGTACGTTACATGGCGATAAAAATGTTCAATAGTCTTCCTGAAGACATTAAGAATCATAGCCAAAACCCTGCATTATTTAAGGTAAAACTAAAAAAATTACTTAATATCTCACACTTTCTATTCTGTAGATGAATTCTTGACATTTCACAGTACTGTGTAAATATTATAATACTATTAAATGGTAAATATATTACACTGTATAAAATATTGTTATTAAGGTATTAATTCTGTACATATTTCATATTTGCATTTTATTGTTAAACGTAAGAATTGGACATGTTCTTTATTCTATGCTATAAAGCAAATGTAAGAGTATTATGAAACGAATAAATCTATCTATCTATCTATCTATAGAGATATCAAACTTTAAAATGATGTATTACACAATTGTCTTTCACTCATTTGATGTCTGGTCTCTTCTGAACAGAAATACTGTGGCTTCACCCTTAGGAAGGAAAGCTGTAGCCGTATTTCTGCTTTTGCATTTAGCCTATTTCGGTAATTTGTTTTCATGGATATTCAGAGAATCCAGATATGAAACTGATATTACATTCCTTTTTAGACCTTTAATAGTATTAATGATATTAATACTAATGAAATATAATTATTAATATTTGTTTTGCCTATATTCATCAGATTTTAATAACGCAAGCAATATTTTACCTAACAAAAACACTACTGACACCTCAGCTACATATCAATAGAGTTTGCAAAAACCCCTCGAAACAACAAATCGAAATTCTGTAGTAGTTAACAATCAGGATCCTGTTCAAGTTTTCCAACAGAGTGAAGATGTAATATCTTATCCAGAAAATACACAAAGTGATCATATAAGTTTTCATCCAATGAAAGAGTGGGAAGAAAAGCTATGCCACATCCAGTCTATAGGAGCGAGCGAAGATTTTGAAGCTCTAATGGAAGATGTTAGGCATTTTCTCACACAGCAAATGACTGAATTGCCAGGACCCAACACCCAGCCGTGAAGCATTATCAAGCTCTTAAAGTAAGTAAAATTAACAGTAAATGTAATTATCAAACAACATCCAATCCACAAAAGAAATCTAAGAGACAGCGAATGAAAAATAGGCAAAAATATGAGTATGAACTAACCCAGTATCAATTTTACAATCAAAGATGTAAAGTAGCAAGAAAAGCTTTACATAAATTAAATCACAAAGCTACTTGTAAAATCTCGACACGTCTGATAACCGAACATTTTGAACATGTTTTTAGTACTACAAATAATAGCTCCCCTCTTTCTGATGAGGATGAAGAGTCCATACAATTTCCTGAAGATATAGTGATTACTGAGAGTGATATTCATAATGCATTATTTGATATTAAAGTTGACACTTCCCCTGGACCAGATAGAATAACAGTACGCGTTTTAAGGCACCTCAAAGCTACCAAATTTCTTACACTGCTTGCAAACACTATGCTTCATTTTAATCATGTTCCAAAATTCATGAAATTAGCACGTACAATTTTAATTCATAAAGGAGACGACATGAACGATTTAAAACATTGGAGGCCAATTACTATTCACTCCGTCATTCGAAGAGTCATTGAAAGAGCCCTTGACATTTAGCTTCGGTCTTATATTGTATTAAATGCTCATCAGAGAGGTTTTATTAATATACCTGGAACTCATATCAATGCATCTTTAATAAATGGCTGTCTTCAATCATCTAAGCTTAATAAGAAAGACTGTTGTGTCGTGTTTCTGGACGTGTCTAAAGCCTTTGATTCTGTTGGCCATGAACATATTCTTAGAGCCCTTAAATCATCTGGCGTTCTGCAGAACTTGTTCAGACTTATTGGTTCAGTGGTATGGTCATGTAAGGAGGATGGATGAGGGGAGATGGCCAAACGTGCTACTTCAGTGGTCTCCAGCTGGTAGAAAGAAACGAGGAAGGCCTAGAAATTCATGGAGGGCTGGAATATTGAGAATGACGAATGATAAGGGACTAAATGAGCAGGATTGGAATGACAGATGCAGATGGAAAATGGGAATAAAGGGTAACCACTGAAAAGTGGAGAGGCCCTCAAAAGTAAGTAAGTATTAACTAATAATACAATTCAAATAGAAACTAACCACACAAAAACCAAGCCAATAAGCGTAAAACGAGGCGTTGCTCAAGGATCTCCATTGTCTCCAATACTTTTCAATTTGGCACTGAATTGCATTCTTGAAAATTTAACAGATCATGAAATTAGCAACCAATATGGTTTTACATTTTCCAATGATCTTCAAAACCTAAGTGCTTTTGCATTTGCTGATGATTTGGCTCTCGTTGGAAAAGATGAAAAGTCAGCAACAGCTCTCATTGATATGGCTGAAAGTAAATTAGATGAACTAGGTCTTGAAATTAACACTATTAAAAGCAAGTGTATAATTCTCGAAAGAGGTGTTTTAACTAAAGGAGCTCTCATTTCACTTCATGAATCAGCCATACATAGTACTGATGATAAATCTGAAACAATTCGATATCTGGGAGTTGATTTTCGCGACAAAATATTCTCAGATAAAAAGAAAATTATAACAAATTTAACACGTGATCTTAACAATCTTACACAAACTCCATTACTGAAGCCTGATCAGAAATTGAAGATTGTGAATGAATATATATGGCCTGGGCTCATCTATCCTTTGCAATGTGCTCCACTTGATCAGCTCCCTGACAGCTTCCTTGAAGATCTGGATAAAGTAATTAGAAGTGCTTCAAAGAAATATCTCTTCCTGATGATACACCTAATGACATGCTATATTCTTCTAAAAAAGTATGTGGCCTAGGGCTTATTAAGGCTGAATGGGAAGTTAATATTCAGCATTTTAACATCTGTAAACGACTCTCACAAGTCAGTGCTGTTCATCTCCTTCTTGTCAGGAATCTTGAAGAGGAGAAGAAAACTGCTCTCAAGCGCCTGAAAATTCCTGAAGCCAAGATAACACCTCGAACAACTGGAATACATCTACGTGATGAATTGCGAAAGAGATCGTTTGACTCCTGGTGTCAGTTACCTCATAAGGGGAAAGGTGTAGTCATCTATGAAGAATATCCAAGAGCCAATTCATGGGTCAGCACCAAAAGGAATTTGTCGTCTTCAGAACATATTAATGCAATCAAGATGTCCTGCAACCTTACTGCAGTGCGCTCCGTTCCTGGCAGAGCTTTCAGCACGACCCGTTGCCATCAATCAGACTGCAACGAGACAGAAACTCTTGGCCACGTGTTGGGGTTTTGTCGGAAAGGAGAGTTATTGCGTAACAACAGGCATCATAGAGTCCGTGGAGCTATTGCCTGTCTTCCTCGGAACAAGAGTTGGGAAGTTCATGAAGAGGTCCACTGTATTTCTGAAGACGACTCTCATAGAAGAGCAGATGTAATAGCAATAAACAGGCAACAACAAAAGGCTATTATCATAGATCCAACTATACGCATGGAGAGAGATCTAAAGCAAGCTCATCAGGTTGATCAGGAAAAGAGGGCCATTTATGAACCTTGTATTCCCTACCTTAGTGCCAAGTATAACATCCCTCTCTTCAATTGGTCAGTGACAGGTTTATTTTTTGGTGCTCGGAGTTCTTTACCAAAATTTACATATAATTTTTTAAAACAATTATCAATATCATCTTTTGAAATTCAAAAAATCATCTCGCAAATTCTCAAAGATTCCCTGCAGATTATACAATTTCATTTATACCACTCAGGAGGCCTTAATTAAGGATATGCTAATTTTAAATAAAATCTTTTTTTATCAGTATAATTTAGTCATATTCTAAGATTTTATTTTACAATTGATAATCAATGGTGCTTAATTATTACACTTTATTTTTATAACAATATTCATATTTAATTAATTGTATTTGTTTGCTATTCATTTCCGGATCCTCGTGGTCATCCTTAATTAAGGCCGGATGAGTTTTTTTCTCTCTCTCTAATTGGTGAGTTTTCATGTTTTTATTGATTCGTACTTTCGTGACTTTGTATATATTTTGGGAGTATTCTTCAAATTTAAAATACTATTTAAATACAATTTACAATTCACAGAATTCCACACTTTCAGAAGCACTGCATTGTGTGATTTATTTTGTTTGTATTTATTGATAAGGCAGGTTGGTCAAAAAATATATCATGCATTAAAACTATAAAACCTCATTGTTCTCAGTAATTTTTAAACTGCACCACACGTTCGGTGTTTCTAAATGTGCCTGTCCAATAGAGGCTTAATTTATTATCAGCTCCCAATAATATGTTGTTGTTGTTTTCTAATGCCATGCGTTTGACCATAAAGTCATTTGACCTCTTGCACTCCAATATTTTTCAAAGATATTATCATGACTAGCCACTGAAGCACAGATTTTGAATTGTTCCGAATCCATTTCTTGGTTTGAGTTGCACAATGGGCAGTTAGGGGACCGATATATTCCAATTCTATGCAGGTGTTTGGCCAAACAATCATGGCCTGTTGCCAATCTAAATACAGCTACAGACGATTTGCGTGGTAAATCGGGAATTAACTGTGGATTTTGATGCGCTCCCAATAATATAGACATTTATTCCTAGAATCGCCATTGACGCTACAAAACGTAAATGTTTTTATTCCCTACTTATTGTTGCAGTTTTCAAGCAGGAATCGTAAATATAACTTAGAAAGCTTACCTTTATTTGGAAGAGGTTCATCCTGGTTGTCCCATGGAATTCGAACCGAACTCCTCAATACATGTACTCTCCATAAAACATTATTTTGCATCCTTTAAATGAAATAAAAAATCATAATGGCGATCCAATATGTCATTTGCATTGTTACGCGTTACGCATTGAGAGATGAATGTGAATTCCATAGAGAATGAAAAATGGATCTAGTGTCAGTGAGTAGAAACTGTAGATAAGACGACTGATAGTACTTGGGTTGAGAACTTTCGACCTGATTTTAAAATGTAGTCAACTGGCCTCAAGGGAATTTAAATATTGTTTTCATATTTTATATTTAAAACATACTTTTAAGTTTTTTGAAGAAATTGATATAACTTACATTTATATAATTTTATAAACAGCTTTCCCAATGACGGACTGCCTCATTGGACAAAGCATAATAAACATATTGAGTGAAAACAAAAAAAAAAAAAAAAAAAAAAAAAAAAGACCATAAAAGAGAAAGGAGGGGAATGAACAAACGGGAAAAGTAAGTACAGGAAAGATAATAGCATGCATAACAGGCCTAAACATAGTAAACAAACAGATTAGATATTCGAGCAAAATTCTCCCTTTTTAAGAAACAAAGTACAGATGGTATTTTAAAATGGCAAGTGATCCTCTGATAGCGGCAAGGGAAACATCACGAATGAAGTCATTGTTCAGCTGGAACTTCTTGCAGAAACTGGCAAAGAGGCGAGGTATTGTGCCCCTAGCGCCAACCATTAGCCCAACTACTTCAATGGAGGTGAGGTGATATTTCTCCAAATAGAATGGAACTGTGGGCTCATAAATTCTGCATTTTTCTGCGTGGACGTCAGAGGGCTGTTGTTCCTGTGCCTCGAACCTGACTGTCGGGTCGATAATGTAGGCGGATGTAGAGCCTGGTGGAATGGCATGCATGTCAATTCTCAGACAGGATCCCTCTTGAGAGTTACAGAGCCATGCACTGCAATCGAGTTACTTGATGTTTATCAGTATAAAAATCACAAATCTTTACTTTTCTTGAGAATATTAATTTCAAAATTCTTTGGCTTAAAGATTTTCTTAGAAGAAGAAGAAAGTTAGCTTCCCTTATGAAAAGGTTGCCAGATTTGACAAAGCGTATTACATATAATTTGGAAACAGACCTAAAAGGTAAAATGATATCCATTTGAAACGATGAGATAATCGAATATACAAAATGTCAGAAAAATTTACACCTAAGTAGCGTTTGTGCTCATTTACAGTTAAGAAAGGAGGGGGGGGAGGAATATCATCAGATAGGTTAGAATGATATGAATGCCATATACCGCGAGAAAAATAATAGTACGGATTTATTAATTTTGTAACAAAGCTGAAACTCATTCTATACTATATTGGCTGTGTTCTCATTATAGTTAGGACACAGTATAAGAATAAATAAATAAATAAATAAATAAATAAATAAATAAATCAGGGAATGCGACAAGGGTGTCCCCTCTCACCCACTATGTTTAATATAATACATGGACGAAGTCATACAAATATGGATGACGAAGATTGAACATTTTACCATTAATAAGCTAAATTTTACAACATTATTTTATGCAGACGATCAAGTGATAATTAGTGGCAGTGAAAATGAACTACAGAAAGCAATTTTCAGATTGAATAAAGTAGCCAGTGATTTTAATATGAAAATCTCAGCAGAAAAAACAAAAACTATGGCATTTATAGGATCACAACCATTACGGGTGAAAATTGAATTAAATAATATAATTGTACAACAAGTAAATACATTTAAATATTTAGGCTGCAATGTGACTTACAAGGCAAACTCAGAGGTTGAAACTAAAATCAATGTTTTTAATCATTTTTGCGGAACTATATGATGAACATTGGGCAGAACAGTGAGGAAGGAAACTTCATTAAAATTTTACAAAGTTATGGTTCTACCAGCATTTCTTTATGGCAGTGATAGTTGGACATTAAGAAAAGATCAAGAACGTAGAATTGTAGCCAGCGAAATGAAGTTCTTAAGATATGTGGCAGGTTACACCTTGATAAGAAGAGAAATGAAGATATAAGGAAGGAGCTAAAAATGGAAAGTTTAACCGAGATGATTAACAATTGTAGAACTAACTGGATACAACATGTAGACCAAATGCCTGAAACACGCATAACAAAAGCTGCTCTACAGTATTTGCCTAGAGGAAGAAGATCGCTGGGAAGACCTAGAAAGAGACGGCGAGATCAATTGTGAGGAGACGTAACAGGCCATTCGAGAGGCCTAATACTTGTTGAAGATGATGATGATGACTGTGATTAGAAGATGAACCTTAATGTTGTGACTGTGCAGTTAACAAATTATCCATGTAATACGTACAATTCAAAATTTGTTTTGTAAATGGTATAATTTGTCTTCTAGGCAATCCCTGTTTAGGGAAAGTCTTTGATAATAACAATTGAATATAAACACAATTCTTCTCACGTGTTCATCTGTGTATTTGGTTTTTAAAAAATTACATTTCTTTGCATGTGTCTCAATTTTCTCTTAAACAAGTGAAAGAAGAGTTGAAATTTCACAGTTTTCTCTACCATACTACATTATGTCAGTTACGTACAAGTAGTAAGACGGTATTGACTGAAAATAAAGATTAGAAACCTCTGTAAGGGTCAAAACTTTTTCAAATAATAATACAATAGAAATATGTTACCTAATTCGACACTGGATAATTGGAATAAATGTCTATTTCTCTAGTAATTGCTTTTGAAACGAATGTTGATAATTAACACTGCATTTAATTTTCGAAGCTTACATTATTTGGAAAATTCATTAATTTCAACGAAAATAGTGCCCATTCTGGAATCCAAGAGGATGTTGATGAAATGCAATTATTTTTTCTTTCAGCTATAATACGTTGTTCTTTTAGTACACTAATTCATTTTATACAACTTTTAACACTAGGCCTATATCACTTAGGAATACAATAATACTTTCACGCGTTAATAGCACAAGGAAAGGTTGTCAGATCGATGTCACAAATTTGTATGGGGATTTGTTTGGTGAAAATACACAAAAAATAAAACAACCAGTGTCTCAGCTTTCTCTCCCATAGGCCCTAGTTTACACGTCAAAAATAAAGTATGAAATACTATCAGGTGTTCTTGAGTTGCTGTTGCATATTCATCACTGTTCATACAGCAACAGAGACTGATGTCTTTGATCTCTGTAACCGAATTTACAATACATTATATTATTTTTTGTTTTGATATTATTAAGCCTAATATTTTTTACTTATTATAATTATTATTTGTTGACTTTATGGACACAAACACATCGTCTGACATTCCGATAAATGTGGAAACTGTCAATAAAGCTGTTCTCACAGGAGTGTGCGATATTTTCAAGGTAAAGACGTTATGTATTACTACTTTTTAAAATTACCATGATCATTATAATGGTTTTTCGTTTTATGAAAATTTGGAATCAATTTTCATTCATAGTAGAAATACAATCATTAAAATAATAACAAAATTAACTACATAAAACATAATTTGAAAGATTACTAATTTGTTAGCACAGAATTTTTTTATATTATTTATTTTAACTACCAGATCGGCTTCTAGAGGTGGGACTGATTGAAGACCTCTCCAGTGCAGAAGTAAATTTGCAGTCTTGACAGGTGACGAAGCAGTAAATTTATTCATGAACACTCTAGAAAGTTTCAAGTTCCAAGATACAGAAGAATTAATCTTCGATGAAGCTGTTCCTGAAAATGATGCAGAAACACGTATTGCTACCTCAACAGAAGAGAGTGATACCAAGTCTAGAAAATCTCCTGAGATACGAGTGATACCACTGGACACAAAATTAAAAGTGATCAATTTGGCTCACGAGCATCCGAATTGGAGTTTGCATCCATTGCAGCAACAGGGTTCCCATCTGTTTAAACACAAGAGACTTCTTGCGGTACAATAAAATGGTGATGATAGATGTGGGTGCATGACAAATTTGTGGAGGCTAAGGGAAAGAATATATTTGGGGCTAAGAGGGATGAAGTTACAGGAGAATGGAGAAAGTTACACAACGCAGAACTGCACGCATTGTATTCTTCACCTGACAAAATTAGGTACATAAATCCAGACGTTTGAGATGGGCAGGGCATATAGCACGTATGGGCGAATCCAGAAATGCATATAGAGTGTTAGTTGGGAGACCGGAGGGAAAAAGACCTTTGGGGAGGCCGAGACGTAGATGGGAGGATAATATTAAAATGAATTTGAGAGAGGTGGGATATGATGATAGAGATTGGATTAATCTTGCACAGGATAGGGACCGATGGCGGGCTTATGTGAGGGCGGAAATGAACCTTCGGGTTCCTTAAAAGCCATTTGTAAGTAAGTAAGGGAAGGAATGAACAAGTGACAATCAAGAGATTGCAGGAGTGGGCTTTAGAGGTGGCCTTTCAATATTCTTTCGACTTCACAGCAAGTTACAGCTGAGTCGTTGATTTAAGAAACGACATAAAATAGGCAGAGAAAAATACGAATCTGGTCTCTACTCGAGAAACTTGTTCGACAGAGGAAATACTGCAGTCAGCAGATCGTTTCCAAAAGCAGGCATCCACTCTCATTCCACAATTTGATCCTGATTACGTCATTAATACCGGATGCACATATCAGGTCAACGTTAAAAGAACTTTAACTACCAAAGGAGAAAAACAAGTTGTTGTTACTGTTGGCGACCTGAACAAAGTCATACATTCGTACACTGCACAATATGCAATAACATCTTTGGGAAAAGTTTTACCCAAAGTGTTACTGTGTATGCAGGAACTTGGAGGTAAATTTGGTTTAGAGTAAATGCAAAGGTTAATGAATTACAGGAGGAACTAAAAAATGTGGTTGTTACATGTTCAATTTCAGGAAAACTGACTTCTAAACTTTTTGAGAAATTTTTAGATAGGTACAGTCCTCCAGTCATATGTGAAACAAAAACAGGTCCTTCTTATGTTGGATTCATGGGATCGACAAATAGTACGACGAAAAGTTTGTTAATGAAGGCAACCTGCCAACATGTACTCTAAAAATTATTTCTCCTAAATGTACATCATTACGTCAGTCACGTGACGTGTATTTTTACAGGGAGATCAAACAGTCTACATATATCACATATCTATTAGAAAGGAGTCGAAATATCTCTTGCCGGGAGGATGAAATAGAAATTCATTCCCTTTTACATAATCAGCTGTCGGCTCTTATTTTTAAAGTTATGCTAAGTTTGAATGTGGAATTATGAGCTTCATGACGTGTGCTTGGTGCAGTAAGTCTATCTATTTTCCTTGCTTTTTCAACACTTACCATCCACAGTTCTTTAGTGAGTGCACTATTACAAAGGACCAGGAGTAGGTGAGTCCTTACATTAATTAGTACAGCATGCTTCTCTGTTACATGAACTGTTTCTTAAAATGTTTTGTACACTTAGCGGCAAAAAGAATGGGCTGACACTTGGTTGATAGAAATGCTAAGTTCTATCACACGGTTCACTCATGTAAACGTAACCCACTCCAAGGCATTGCTGAGGTGACTCTTCATTGAAAGTCGTCCGTCTATAATGTAGCAAACCTTACGAGCAGTGTGTGGCCCAGTGGTAAGAAGTCTGACATCCGTACCAGAGGTTGTGAGTTCGCCTCCCGGTACGGTAAAATTATTATTTTTTATTTTAATTTTTACTTAATTTATTAGTTTAAATGTGAAATGGCATTTCTTAACAAACTTCGTTATGCCTGCCTTTTAAAACTATTATTACCCATCACCTGTGGGCTATTAATAGGTGAGACCTGGCCTGTATAAACAAAAATACTTGTTTCACATTCTAAAAAACCAGACGCATATCAAACACAAATAAATAATTAAATTAACAAAAACAAACAATTTTTTAATATATTGACAAAACAAGGCCTGTGGTGGGGACTAGTATCTCGTCCACAAACCACCTGCGTCAACAACTGCCTTCATTCTGGGCGGCATGGAGTCCACAAGATTATGGAATAGGTCTAAATTCTTGGCCATCTCCTCCCACGCATCTCGAACTCTTCCCACAATTCCTCAGGTGTCCAAACTGGTGGTTGTTCTGCCCAATTAGAGCGTAGGATCCTTTTGACTGCAGCCACAAATTTTGAATTGGATTCATATCTGGTGAATTTGGAGGTCAGTCGACTGGGTCGACATCACGCCTCCTTGTAAACCATCTATGAATCCGGTTGGCGGTGTGTATCAGATGATTATCCTGCTGGAAGAAAAGTGTTCCTTCTGGATATCGTTTTCCGTTGTATTAACAGATAGCAGTATTGCTTGAAAGAGAGAGGGAGGTTTATTATTTATTAGAGTTTGGGCATATTCTAAGAGATATCACCACATAATTATAGCTTTGCGAGACACATATGATGGCAAATTTGTAATAAAAAAAAAGATTGGAGGAGATTCGAACCTTGAGCTACTGTATCAACTTGTTCAACTTGTTCAATACACCAATGCCGTAATGACTGTGACTGTTAATATCAGTTCAGCATAATACGTGGTTTTCCTATTCATATTCGCTCTGGTTGATTTTGTATTTATCAATTTTATTATTATTTCACTCTTTAAGGGCCCTGATGTATCTAGAATCAACCCTCCATTCGATTTTATTACATATTTTAGACTTTTAAACAAAATATAGCAAATTTAAATGGTTTAATTATTGTTACCTAGTGAACTACAGCTTTGACGAGATGAGCATGCGCAATGTTATGTCTCCGGAATTTAGAAATTGTCGGCCGGCCCATTCTTTTTGCCACTAAGTGTACATCTTGATTACACAACTTTTAACACATGAAAGACAACATAATAAGTTTTCCAAAAATGTCTTGATTAGAATCCTTGAAAGAACAATGTAAAGCATTAGGTCTACTTCTGACTCATCACGGTATTGTGGCAGCTATGCCTCAGAACAGATGCGGCATGACCTTCATGAATTGATCTGCAGTATGACAGTAGCTACGTGGGAGTATAACCACAGTCTAATACATACAGTCACGAAGCTTGAGGTGATTTTTGCATTTCTCGTGATACAATGCTCCAAGCAGTTAGCAACTGAGGGTACTAGGAACGATAGTCTGTGTGATCCTAGCAGCTAGCAACTGAAGTTCTATTGTCATTGCATGCATATTCCCTACGTATTGAGCTTAGTGACTGTATGTACTACACTGTGGTATAACTATAACTGACAATGAGTCTATGCGCGCAAGAAGGGACTATTATTTTGGGTTTATCTAGATCACATGAAAGGAAATGCCGAAACATGTATCCCTTGATTTTTTATTCTCTATCAACTAAAAAGAATCCAAGTTTCTGCATGATGTTAAATTGCATTTCCAATACATACGAATATTAAAAAATTTGCTCTTATACAGTACATTTTTTATGACCTATGGCAGAGAACACTGAGACACGAGTCTTTTTATTTTTAGTGTATTTTCACCAAAAAAAATCCCCATACAAAATTGTGACATTGTTCTGACAACTTCTTGTAAGTTTAAGAATTACCTTAATTGACTAGTTTTGGCTTGGGAGCCATTTTCAGAACTGCATTGGTCCTCGTGGTTTCAGGTATCTTCGCCCCCCAGTGGGGATGCGTTTGTGTTGTGCAATGTGAAGTCAAATAGTGTGTGTTCTGAAATTCAGTTGTGTGTTGAGGATTTGTTGTGGGTGTGTTTTTGTGTACCTGTATATTTGGTGTGGTATTGTTGTAGCGTGTTTAGTTTCTGGTTTTTCGGTTGGATATGTAGAATTTCAATGTCTGTGTCTATGTTGCTGTAGGTGTGGATGGCATTCATGAGGTGTTGTGCGTATTTGGAAGTATTGTGTGATTTGATTATGGCTGTGATGTGTTCTTTGTAACTGGAATGTGTTTCAAATGTATTCAACTATGGTATTCTTAAACTTAGTTCTATTAACACGTGAAAGTAATCATTATTGTATTCTTAATTCATTTTATTTTTTAACAAAACAAAATAATGCAATTTTTATGTTGTGCTAGCTGAAAGCACCTGGCGTTGCCTGAAAATATCAGTGTTGACCGGGTTTTTCTTTTTACGTCTATTTTTAATTAAACAGGTTATTAAGGCTTTTCAGAAATCTCGGAAACTCTTTTTAATTTTAAAATTAAAATTTAAACATATTAGTGACAAGATAATAAAGTCCTTACTGTGGAGGCACCTGTAAGGAGTCTCTCCGAGTGCTACTGACAAAATAACATGTTACTGGGGAATAACATTCCTATTTACAGTTGAAAGCAGAAGTGTTTGCGAGTCCCATCCAGAGTTAATGCTTACAAAGAAAAATTTACAGGCCTCCCATTACTCCCAGAGCCAATACTCACCTGCTGGGGTACGTGGATTGAAACTGCTCTCTCTATTCAGATAATTTCAATGCACTTAAAGAATTCGTTGATGCACTAAATCCAATTGATGCCTTGTCAATTCAACTTTCACAGAATATTTTAATAGTGAATATATGCAAAGGGAGTTGGCTGTAATCAAGGCATATTTCAAAGTTATACGTAGCTGAAGTCACATGAAACTTAAAAAATATGGTTTGTCTTTACATGTATCTTTATCCATCCTCAAGGATGTTTAGAGTAAACTTCAGAGTGCTCATAAACTTACCCGAGCATTTGGAGAAAATAATCATTGTGTACTGCAAATCAAATTACAATGACCAGAATGACGTCTAAGGAAGAATGTACATCATAAGTAACAAAATACATAAGCCTAAAATTAAAATTTTTAGTGCATGTTTAATGCATATTTTCGAAATGGAGCATATTTTAAAGATTTTGACAGCATAAATGCATGCATATTTTAGATATTTTTAGTGCATATAAATCCGATGTCTATTTATTACACTAAGAACAAAAGGTCAACTTACATGTATATATGACATGAAAGCAACATTTAGTAGATTTCAATTCGCACTCAGTTTGTAGCTCTGCATATGTGTAAACAATATTCAATCACTTCTATATGCATGCCATCATGTTGGGAGTTATGTTTGCTAGGCCTGCAAGTATCCTTTCACGTAGATCATAAATGATGAAGGTCACGAAATTTTTCAGAGTACACAACATTCTTAACATACCCCCACATAAAAAAGTCAAGAGGTTATAATGTCTGGACTTTGTGGTGACCATGAGATCCACCCTCCTCTTCCAACACATCTGTTAGAAAACCACAAGTTTAACGCTGTACATTTTAACCACTGATGAATAGTCTTACCAGTTAGAGCAGTGCTGAGATATGCAAAGGGTAAGTGGAGCCGTTCTGTGTGCCCCGTCGTGCAGCAGGAAGAGGTAGAGAGCATACCTGCTAGCAGCTATGAGTGCACCATGGTGTACTGTGTTCTCCACAGGTAAGAGACGCTAGCCCCAGGGTGCTCTGTGCTGATGACCACTGAGTTAGAGCATCACCACAATCTTCTCAACGAAAATTTCGTTGAACTTTTACAATTGACCGTGCTTCAAATATCCAAATTACAGTCTGTGCTTTCTGCTGTGGCATTGCCATTCTGACATTTCTGTGCATTTCGAAATGGCAGCTCAAGGTCAAGCAATGGACTGCATTTGTGATGTGTACTTACCCCAATCCTGGACCGTTCTCAAGTCAGCTGGAACAGCTGGGATTATCAGTGCTTCAGTTCAGTGACTCGTGCATGGTTTGTACTTTTGTATGTGACCTTGAACTGCCAGCTCGAAATGCACAGATGATAGCAATGAAATGTAAAAACAAACAAATGCCTGTAAATTTGTGCAGGTGAGCCAACTAACGACCCATTTATACTACACCAAACATTTTGAGTTACTGAACATCCGTGAAAAATAGGATGTTTTCATCTCACTTATTTCTCCTATTATGATTCTTTTTATATCCTGGAGTTCTTTCATGGAAACCCTGTATAAGATTAGTTGAAAGCACCCGGCATTGTCCGGGTTTCCTTTTTCCTTCTATTTTTAATTAAGGGGAGGTTGTAAGCCCTATCCTCGCCGTGTTAAATTTAGCAACTTCAGGTACACTTATCTCAGAAACTATTCAATCTACATCTATGAAAATTTGCACACCTGTAGTTGTGACCTTCCTTAACCTACCGACTTTTTCTTAATTTATTAGTTCAGCTAAAAACCAAAAAATGTTAATTTTGATCCAAATCAGCTTACAACCTCCCCTTAAACTGGCTGTTAGACTTTTTGGAAATCTCGGAAACTCAACTACTGGCAACCAAACCGAATTGTCTTTACTAAGCTTTCCCTGTCCATAAAGATCAAGAGGGCTATAATATAAGAGAGGGATTCATCACTATCCTTTTCCCTGTTAATCGCTAACTCTTCTAACCAGCACTATGAGTGCTACCACCAATTCTTACCAACATTCCACCAATGAATTCAAATTCAAAGAAATGGAAAATGAACATGCGTGCTTTTGACTTAAGTTGTCAGTCCTAAGTCCTAACAAGGAAGCCGAAGAAAGACATCCTGCCAGCATTGCCAACTGTGGCCGAATTCGACTAAACATAGCTTAATTTTTAGTAATGGTCGTAGTCGAATTGAGATTTGATCAAGCGATCATCTGTGAATACTCTACTTTTATGTGTAAACATTTTCTTTTAAGGGGGAATACTAGTCAGTTTTCTAACTTTTACAATTTTCAACCGATCTGAATGATTTTTATATAGTACATGCAATGATATAAAACTAAGTATTGGAAAATTTGAAGCTGATTGGTTGTTTGGTTCCGAAGTTATTAAGTATTTTGTATTTTTTAAATTTGCTTATTTGACGAGCCTCAAAATTTGAAAAATTTGATTTTGGATGTTTAACTTGTTTAAATAATAAATTGAACCTTACTTTTGATTTCTGAGTGCAGGTTTGCCATTCTTATGTGTGTGGTGAAATGTGTCTGTACCATATGTAAATGAAATGTAACAGCATAAGAATGTATTTGTAAAGTCTAACCATGTCAATTGATGTACTAAGCTAGTATAATGTATCAGGTAAAATTAGGAAGTAAGATGGACTCTTCTTGCATGCAGCTAAAGCAACCCTCAGAATAGAGTTTCTTGCAGGGAATATCGATTTTGCTTCACGGTACATATGTGGTGAGAGGGGGTGGCATAGCCTTTCACACGACCCTAAGCATACCTAATTCCCGTAGAGACTTGAGAAAACATTTTATTTTATACATCTTGATTACACAACTTTTAACACTGTATCACTTCGGAATATGTATGATAAGAACTTTCTTGTGTTAAATTTTAACGTACCTTGTTAACATGTTTCGACCTATTTTGGGTCATCTTCAGAACTGATCGTTGTTTTCATGTGTCTGTATATTTCGTATTGTTATAGTGTGTTGAGTTTCTGGCTTTTTGGTTGGATGTGCAGTATTTCTATGTCTGTGTTGATGTCTCTGTAGGTGTGGTTGGCATTTGTGATGTGTTCTGCATATGTGGAGGTGTTTTGTAATTTTGTTATGGCTGTGATGTGTTCTTTGTAATGTGTTTGAAATGTTCTGCCTGTCTGTCCTATGTAGAAGTTGTTGCAGGTGTTACATTTGAGTTTGTACACGCCTGTGGGGTTGTATTTGTTTGTTTGTGTTGTTTGTGTGTTGAGATGTTTTTGTAGAGTGTTGTTTGTTACTGCACATCCAACCAAAAAGCCAGAAACTCAACACACTAGAACAATATGAAATATACAGACACACGAAAACACACGCCCACGATATTCTCAACACACAACTCAATTTCAAAACACATACACTCTTTGACTCTACACTATGAATGCACCCTCACAGGAAACAAGAGGCGCCAAGACCAACAACGACCAGTTCTGAAGATGACCCAAAATAGGTCGAAACATGTTAACAAGGTACGTTAAAATTTAACACAAGAAAGTTATTATCATACATATTCCGAACATTTCATTTCTCAAAGAAGCAATTAAAGGGTCGAAAGGTTATATCACATCCTGACCCAATATTATAAAAGAAGAGGGACATTGTAACCTGTGTCTGATTTCTCTCTGGATCTTGCTTCAGGAAAGTCCACTTAAAATTGTAACATTTATACTAGAATAAAACATCTATCTACTGACTATAGATTCTTGTTACTGCTGTTTGTCAACGCCAAGACCTAAGGATCCAATCCATGTGACTAAAAAGTAAAGACTGTTCTATACTACACCACATATGTAGAAGTGGGTTACTACATTGTTAAAATTAATAATGATATTTAATTTTCTTTTTTTTTTTAAGTTTTGCAGGGTTATAAATGCTCCTTAACCAGTTCATATTGTGAATTTCCAAAAAATGCCACTACAGTTTGTTAACCACATATTAGTGATATGCAAGCAAAATTTCACAGCAATCAGATGAAAAATAATCATTTTGGAGCGTTTTGAAGATGTGAAAATGTCATTCTGAGAAAAATGGCAATTTGGTATGGTATGGTTTATTCTCACTCAAACCTTTGGTCCTGCTGGCCCTTCACATTCTAGTATTCGGGCCAGCAGTCCCTTCCATATACTATTTACAACTTGCACAATACCCGATGTTAATGACTGACACCTCTTCATCATTTAATGTTCACCCACTATGTCTTTCATGTTCGTTCACCACACTTCCTATATTTCTGCGTTTATTAACTATTCCTTCTTTCCTTCTAATCCTACCTTCTGCTATTTCCTATTCGTAATAACAACATAACAATTACTTTTTCTACTCTGCATTTTCACAGACCCAACTTATTTACAAATCACTACAATCATTTTACTGTACCATAGTCTTACTAGGCCTACCCTCTATTATTTGCTTTATAACAATCTATATTATTTCTTTGTCCTACTGATACCTAGCTAGTCTAGCTCCTCTACTCTTCCTATATTTACAGTACGTCCTACTCATTCCTACTAATTAAATAAACTCATCATGACCCTTCTCATACTTAAACACTATTCATCTATATTCACTGCACCCTTAATTAATCCTTCATTCCACTGACACACCATTTCCTTAGATTGTATGCTGGTTTGTCTTTGCTACTCTCCGCCTTATTTCCTCTAACTGCTCTATTTACCTTCTCTATATTTTCACTTCTTACCACTAACTCCTCTTTCTTATCCCTATCGTCTCTCTTTTGCACCTGCTGTTGGCTCACGTTGCCTTCATTTCTTTCGCTGACACCACACACGTCTACATTACCGCTCTCATTTACTTGACACATTACACTCTTGTTGTGAACCTGTGGTGACGTCACTACAGATTTCCTCCATGCGTCCATGCCACTTTTCCCCTCTCGACTCCTCGCGGTCTTCCCTGTCTTCACCTTTCGTCATCCACCGGGCCGGGGTCGTCGTTCTGCCGCATGCTTCTCGATCGGAATTTTCTGTCCTCGACAAAACTCCGACTTCCACACTCTCTAGCATTTCAGGTTTCTTCCTCTTCAAGCCTTGGTTCCTTGTACTAAATGAGTTTTCCATCACTATCCCCATTACTTTATCCTTAAGCATTTTTCTTTTTTCTTCGCTTATATTTTCACCTATTCCAGATTTATTCAGGCTGTCCAAACAGAACTCTACGTCGAAAGTCTCGCCATTAATTTTTAATTTGTCCTTCACTAGTTTCGCGTAGTGAATGTTTGACCTTGCCACTTTCAAAAAAGGCACTAACACTTTCCTCCTGCACCTCACTTCATAAAGTCACTATCGATTCTAATATTAGAGTCTTTTAACTCACTCTTTTTGCTCATTATCATATCCTTTACCATACAGTTCGCCAATTTGACTAGTATAGGCCAGTTAGCCCCATGTCCCACTCTGTAGATCTCTTTCACTTGTCCGTTACTAATATCTAATCCCATCCCCTCCCAGCACACAGTCAGTATCACCTCATATGTTTCCCAAGATTGCTCCCTTTCCTGTTCTTCAATCCCGAAAAATACTAAATTATTCTTCCGCTTCTTTTCTTCTAAGTCTTTCACTTTCCTCTTCAACATCATGTTCTCCTCTTGCAATTCTACTATCTTCTTATTAATTTTAACGATGCTTTCCCTAAGACTTTCCGGATCCATTTTACTCGAAACACTCACTTCACAATTCTTTAAACTTTAGAACGATTTATATGTACTATTTTCACTTCGCTACTTTATACGGCGCGCGGTCATTCACATCCAGCTCCACTTGTCGCTCAGTGAGAACTGAAATGGCAATTTTTAAAATACCCTGCAACAAGCGAACTCACACTTCTAAAACTGCCCAGGATCATATGTTCTCCCTTTTTCTTTCTTTATTCATCCTCTGCATGTTTTTTTTTTTTTTTTTGGATTTTATGGCTAACTATATTCTTGTTCTCTTTTCAGAGCTTTTCCATTCACTTATACATTTTCTCTTTTCGTCATGTCTCTTGTATACAATTTGGGCTACCTCTTCAGTTCATTATTTGTCATTGCAAAATCAATTCGTTTCTTTGAAACAAATATTTTTTTTGGACATTTGGCCTAGATTACTGAATGAACACATTTGTATTTTGTGTGGCACTCCGTGTATACCTGGCTAGAATTTCATTACATGCCAAATGTTGATATAGGGGGATTAACTTTGTCACTACTCCAGAGCTCAACTGGTGTTTCATTTTGTGGTGACTCTGAAGCTCCTCTCCCTTAGCCTGGCTTCTATTGTAAAAGCATCAGGAATCGACACCTGTTGGACTGTGATTATGGCTCGGTTTCTGATCAGTTGACATGCAATGGCGCAAAGTTGCATAAATTCCCTTTTTCATTCCCTGTATATCAGGGATGCCACTTACAATTGCAGCTCTATAGTAATTAGTGAGAGCTGAAATTGTTTTTTCATTCAGCTTTCCCACACCTCTTCTTCCAAGTGTTATGCATTTACCTTCCACTCTCTGATCAAATTTCTCAGTCCTGTGCCCATTCGCTTGGCAACATGGTTCATGCACTCCTCTTTCATAATTTTGGTATCATCATAAATGTTGAGTTGACCCAAATGTTGCGATTTTTAGCATCTCTATCTGACAATATGGTGGTCTACCTAAATTTACATTTTTCAGAACGAGACCACAGTCTCTCTGCTGCCACCATCTCCATTGCATGAATGCATTAAGCAAAGCAAGAGAGACAGCCTACCTAGCTCAAATGGGATGGAACATATAAGAAAATTTATGAAAACAACGGGATTTTTTTTTTTTGTAATGTATGGTTTTTTTCTCTTATGTTATGGTATATAACGTTTGGAAGTTTTGTTGGTAATTATATTTTACATCATGTGAATTTCATAACAGTACATTATGCAACGAGCCTATAATGATAGTAATTAAGACGCGAGTATGTTTGTTTATGAAATGAGCGCGAGTTTCATAATTTTCATACAAGCGTCTTAATTACCATTATAGGCAAGTTTCATACGACTTTTTATGCTCGACCATATTTCTAACTTGAAATTATTCAGAAGTATTCATTTTATTTGTATCTGACTGAAGATCGGAAGTGACCTTGTGCATAGCTCGTATATTGTGAGATGTGTGCAGACGCGAAAGTATTGATTTTTTCCGAGGAACAATAATGTCATTGACCTTGATGTAATGTAAAGAATAACATGAACTAATTTTGATATAACCTGAAAATTGATTTAGAATTGAAAAACGAGATGACAAATTGAATTTATTTGAATATTATTTACAATTAACGCTAATTATTATAGTAACAGAACATAACCTTCTGCGACAAATTGGATTTCCAGCCTCCGTGATGTTTGCCTCGTTGTCTTTCGATTGCATATCCGAGAATAATCGAAAACCTGAACTTTAATGAATAGGTGTACTTTAATGACATGCATTAAAGGACTGCTACCAGGTGTACAATTACTACATTTCGGCATGGTCGAGTATAAAATTTATTACAAAAATGGAGACTATATTTAATTCAATATGACTACTGTATTGGTTACAAATATGTTTGTAACATCATCAATGACGTCAAGGCCTTCACATCATATCTTTAAAATAACCTATTTTCTAAACTATAGAAATATGCTATTGGCCTTACTTTGTGAGTATACATTCTTTCCCTGATGGTATTTTATGTTACAAACCAAGATACATTTAGTACGTAGTAATCAATACATTTATAATTTTAATGGAAGAAATAAATCCTATCTCCATCTGTCCTCTGTTAGTCTGTTACATAAAAAAAAAAAAAAAAAAGAGTTCACTGTTCATTCATCACGGTCTTCAATGCACCATCTAATTATCTTAAAGCTTTGAAAAGGCAAGAAAAAAGGTTCTGAATAGAACTGACAAAATTTCTTCATATTCATACATAACACACATAACAATAAATATTATACACAAACTGAAGGATTACCAATGGGTTCACCTATATCAAGTATATTAGCTGAAATCTTTATTCACAACATAGAACAAACACACATACTAAACACCGACAACAACAAACATGCAGAGAAAATAATGTACTGGCATCGATATGTAGATGACATAATAGTCCTATATAATGGAAACAAAAGACAAATAGAAAACCTACATCAACAACTCAACAAAATACATCCCAAATTGAAGTAGGCTTATGCAATAGAAACAGAAGATAACCAAGCTATAAACTTCTCAGACATCACCATAACCAAAACAAATAACGGACACGAATTCAAAATATACAGGAAACCCACTACAACCACAACACACATACACAGTTCATCAAACCATCCCATACAACATAAACATGCAGCTTTCCGTACAGTGACACACAAATTAATTAATATACCAATGAACAATGACAACTACACTGAAGAATTAAACACAATAAAATATATAGCACAAGACAATGGATATAACCCTAACATAATAGACACACTAATAAAAAAGGCAAAACAAAAACAGAACAAACCAACACAAACAGCACGCGAGAATAAATACGTAACATTAACATATCACAATACCAATACCCACAAAATTGCAACTTGATTCAGAAAACTAAAATACAAGATAGCATACAAAACAAATAACACAACACAGAAATATCTAAATAATCACATTAAACATTCAAATAAATATAATTCAACTGGAGTTTACAAACTAAAATGCAATAGTTGCCCACATTTTTACATAGGACAGACAGGAAGAATCTTTCACACAAGAAATAATGAACATATTAAAGCTATAACCAAACCGTACATCACATCAAATTATGCAGCCCACATTATCAACAATAGTCATGACTACAATAATATAGAAACAGATATGGAAATTTTACACATCACACCAAAAAGTTCACAGTTAAACATCTTAGAACAATACGAAATATATAAACATACCCACAACATATACTTAATACACAATTACAGTTCAATACCACACATTATTCGATGTCATGATACGTCATAACACACAAACAACCAGCCCCCACGACAAGAGCAACATACCCTCACCCCTACAATCGACAAATGCACATCGCAGAATTCAAGATCACCAGTAGTTCAAGAGACACTGATGAAGACGTAACATCACGTCGAAACAGGCCGTCTGTCGAAGGTATATAGCCTACCTTTTTTTTTTTTTAATTTTAACACATTTTAATGTGTGACTAAGTAATTTTATGTTTTTAACAAAGTGTTAATGTGAACTTTAATCAATGATTCATACCTTCTACTCAACACAACACTTGTTTATTCTTATAAACTGTATTAACCTACACAGGGTGCTATGTAGGCCTACATATAATTTTGTATATCTTTTGACTTATTCCATATCACAAAGCACAATGCAGATCAATAAATGAAATGTAATACATTTACAACTAATATTAACTATCCACTAGCACTGCATTTTTGTCTATTTTTCTGTACCTTTTTTTGAAATTGCACGCACACACCGATTTTTTTTGACTTCCTTGTATTTTTTCCGGAGCAAAACAACCTCTAATGATTTATATTCATACTTTTCTCGTAACATACCTAGCATAATGTCGTTTTCATTCAAAGAAAGCTCTGTTTGTGTGGAAGCATCACACATTTTATTTGAGAGATCACTGGTAAAGTCATCAAGTTCAGTTGATGCACAATCTTGCAGTAAAGAGTCACCACTAGAGGATTGACGTAACTTCTTCCGCAATACTTCATACTTTCTGGTTCTCAATTTTCTTTTTACTGGAGGCGGATTAGGAATATCGAATAGTGTTGGAACAGCATTCCACACTAACTTGTTCCTATTAGTGTTCATAAACTGCCCATCTTCGAAATGATTAGAGCACAGTTTTATGTTATTATATAAATAGTCAACACTCTTATTCATTAAATCTTTCCTTCCAAGGTTTATCAACCACAATCTGTTCCTGAAAAAAAAAAGTATTAGATTAAGTTAGTCTGCATAGACACGAGGGCTTTTCTATAGCACGTGACACTGAAATTTCCAACTTGCATTTTTCTAAGTTTTGTAGTGTGGAAATCTGTGACAAGTTAGTTTAGGCTTTTGGTATGTCTTGCATATACTAAGTGAAGTGAAATGTACGTTTTGCGTTCATTTTTAAGTGTTCTACCTCTTTATTTTACGTGTTAAACAGTCACTTTTAGGTTACCTACACTGATCAGTTCTTTCCAATTTTTAGTTACACTGATCAGCAAAAATGTGGATCACCTAACATTTTAAAGAACTATAGCTTATGCTTTAGGTTATTTTTGCTACATTCTGACTAAGGCATATTGTAAAATAAAATAAACATGTAACCTGTGCACTTCATCCCATCATCAAAATGCTTTTTAATATTTGAGGAGAAAAATTCGCTCCGGCACTGGGGATCGAACCCGGGTCCTTGGTTCTACGTACCAAGTGCTCTGACCACTGAGCTACGCCGAATTCAATCCACAGCACCGGACCGAACCCTCCTCCTTCAATGTTTCCCTTTATGGCCTAACTCCAAGTTAGGCATATATGTTGACGTATATGTCCAATGTCAACTGCCATTATATTAGTTGAGTGACTTGTTTGGCCGGGATTCCGCAGTTAAGTGCACAGTAATCTGTACAGGCATCTGCACTGCAGCTATGAGAATACTATAGATTTATTAATTTGTCCTACAGAATAATATCTGTAAAATTGGCAATTAATATTTGAGGAGAAAAATTCGCTCCGGCGCCGGGGATCGAACCCGGGTCCTTGGTTCTATGTACCAAGCGCTCTGACCACTGAGCTACGCCGAATTCAATCCTGGCCAAACAAGTCACTCAACTGAGTGCGCTCCTAATATAATAGCAGTTGACATTGGACATATATGTCAACATATATGCCTAACTTGGAGTTAGGCCACAAAGGGAAACATTGAAGACGGAGGGTTCGGTCCAGTGCTGTGGATTGAATTCGGCATAGCGCTTGGTACGTAGAACCAAGGACCCGGGTTCGATCCCTGGCGCCGGAGTGAATTTTTCTCCTCAAATATTAATTGTCAATATTACAGATATTATTCTGTAGGACAAATTAATAAAGCGATAATAAAATGCTTTTTGTTTGCAGTTTATTTTATAATTCACGCAAAATTTCAAGTAATTCATTTTGTGGCTTACATTAACAAATGATTATGCCCCTGTAATTGTTACTGTGTGCGTATTTGCCCTAATATTGTGTTATCACTCCTAGTGGAGATGATGTCCTCCATTCGTCGCACTATGCTAACCACCAGATCCTGCAAAGTTATCTGAGGGGTGAAATTTCACTTCTCCTACAATGCTGCCACATTTCGTTCGGGGTATTGAAGTTGCGATGTCGGACACTTTGACCGAGCATATGCCACAGATGTTCAATAGGATGTAAGCCCGGGCTGCATGCTGGCTGGTCCTGGGTTGGTATCCCGATGTCACGAAGGTAGTCCATCATGCAGTGAGCAGCATGGAGGGGGATGGTTATGCACAAGGATGAAATTTTCGTCGGCAAAGGGAATTACATGGTCTGCTAACACCTCCACTATATATTGGTGCGCATTCAGGTGCCTCCATCGACGAAAACAAGTTTTGCTTGAATTCAAAAACTAATATTGCTCAAACCATGACAGAACCACCTCCAAACAGCGTTCTTTCGAGAAAGTTTCAAGCGAATATTGCTCCCCATACTCTCTTTCTCTAACATCAGATAACCAAAAGCAAAATCGCGATTCACCCGTGAACAGCACCATTGACCACTAGCCCAGAGTCCAATTCTGGTGTTGACGCATGAACTGTAATCACACTGCCCTATGCTGGAGGTGAGTGATGGTGAAATTACAGGTCTTTTTGAAGACAAATTGGCTTCCTGGAGTCTTCGTCTAACATTTCTCTCACTCACAGTGATGTTCCTCACTATTTCGAGATGTTTTCTGGCCTGGACCGCAGTCATGTGGAGATATCGCAAGATACAGAGAATCAGAAACCTGTCATCCTTGGTTGATGTAGATCTACCACGGCCTGAATCTAGTTGTCTGAGGTTGGTACCCAGTTCACAGAATCACTGTAGGACACATAGAATGCTTCTACGATAGCATTAACCGCAAAAAGAATGATTCATCCATCTTCAACCAACGTGACAGCTCTCGCAATGTCGTCTTAAATAAGAGGCATTTTAACTTATCAAATTAAAAAACAGAAACTGAAGAAACGTTTTGATTTACGACAGACAATGTGTGATGAATTGATAATTCATTAATAGGACCACCATACAATTCTAAAACTTAAAAGTTTTATTACTGGTCTGTGTCGTAAAATCATAAATCATACAGTCTAATGCTTAGGGATACAAAGTGGCTCACGAGGTGGTGTGGCATTTTATGACCTAATAACATCATGTTCATCTCCAAAAATGTTGAATACATCCATAGGCGGAGAGAGAACAGTTTCCTTGGGGGAGGGGGGGCAAAGGAAAACCATAGAATTCCCATATAACGCAGTTATGGTGTCATCATTTACGTCCTCCTGTCCACACCTGTGGAGTAATGGTTAGCACATCTGGCCGCGAAACCAGGTGGCTCGGTTTCGATTCCCGGTCGGGGCAAGTTACCTGGTTGAGGTTTTTTCTGGGATTTTCCCTCAACCCAATATGTGCAAATACTGGTGGTGGACCCTGGACTCATTTCACCGGAATTATCACCTTCACCTCATTCAGATGCTAAATAACCTAAGATGGTGATAAAGCTTCATAAAATAACCTACTAAAAAAAAAAAAAAAAAATTACGTCCTCCCCTCATTGTAGCTTCACCATGGTACAGTACAGTATATCAGAATATGATCAGTATAGGGCTTGAACTGTAGATCTACTATAAATTATAATAGGGTATAATTTAAAACTATCTCCTTTTTCTCTCTCATACAGAAACACATATATATGAATAAAATGTATCATTGCTAAAAAAAATATTTTTATCTTAAGCTTTCCTGAAGATATCTAATTTTGTGTTGTTTGGGTAAAGGGAGATAAGTCGTAAAAATGAGTTTGGAGACAAATTAAAATTAAACATGGAGCCTTTATTGCAAACAACTTTCTACACAAATAAAACACATCAACTGCTAGTATTCTTTTGATTTTTGCACACTCACTTGTGTAATATAACTTGAGTGTTCATCTGGGGAACAAAATTCCATCTGCACAAAAAAAATGACATCCCCTTTACCTGAACACCACAGAATTACTTTATTTAATCTCGTCTTTAAGTTTACACATTATACCGGGATCACTTTTCTTTTTTCTGCATTTTTGTGGAGTATGTTATTCATATTTCTCCAAGTGGTGGTCTGAACACCTGCAGACTTTTAACACACGACTACAGCCTGTTACAAAAGAAACATTCCAATGCTTCCATTCCTTAAATGAGATATAGAAATTCTTATACATTCAAAAATTTAAAATAAATATAGTCCAGACAATGATCTGAAGACATTAATTCGTCAATTTAAGCACAAAAACTTAATCATAAACAAAAGCAAATTCAATATTTTGTAACGTTAATAAAAAAAAGAGTTCCGCCTATGAATACATCTATCTTTGGTCATAAAACCTATTCAATTTAATAATACTCTCTCTAAATTGATGGTTTATTATAGATGATTAGATTTTTACAAAGTGATCCACTTTTTTGCCGGTCAGTTTATTTTCTAATGTTTTAAAGCCAACTCACGTCCTATATGAATTCTTCATATTCCTAACTAGGTCTATCTTCTCTCTGAAAATTACATCATTTTTTTTTGTCAAATAAACCTTTAGTGTCGTGTGCTATAGAAAACCCAAAATGAGATTTACAGCATTACCGGTACTGTAATGTTATCCATATTATGGTAATAATAATTTATTTATTTAATCTGGCAGAGCTAAGGCCGGTAGGCCTTCTCTCTCACCCAGCCAGACTCCAATTCTAATTGAATACAATAGGCTCACAGTAGTTATTACATTAATATCTAGATCGTAAAACAAGATGAAAGTGAATAATGAAAGTAAAAGTAAACATTGAAAGTTAGATAAGTAATGTAGGGAGACCGGAGGGAAAAAAGACCTTTGGGGAGGCCGAGACGTAGATGGGAGAATAACATTAAAATGGACTTGAGGGAGGTGGGATATGATGAGAGATTGGATTAACATTGCACAGGACAGGGACCGATGGCGGGCTTATATGAGGCGGCAATGAACCTGTGGTTTCCTTAAAAACCATAAGTAGATAAGTAATGTTTGTGAGACCAGTGGCATATACTGCTTAAAGGGTTTGGGCTACCGCTGACCCTATTATTACACAAAATATATCAATCAATTACTTTAATTTTAATTACTATGGTAAAACTAATAATACAAAATTATTACATTATGTTATATTATAAACTTTTTCTTTTGTAATTTCCTTGGGCTACCGCCGGTAGCCCCGGTAGCCCGCAAAATACGCCCCTGTGTGAGACAATAACTTAATAACCACTGATAAGAAATAATAATGATAATAATAATAATAGTAATAATAATAATAATAATAATAATAATAATAATAATAATGAGACAACTTAAATCACTGACAACCAATTGGCTGCACACGGTGCTATGTACAGGCTCAGTGCGAGAGGAGCAGTGGATGTGTACAGTATCTTCTTGGTACTGTCCACATTTCATGAGATGATCTGAGCAAGGAATGCAAGGTTTTCCCCCACTCTCACAACCAAACATCGAGACAGAACCGGGTTTGTGTGCTCTTAACTTTCACTATCAACTACAGTGAAAACATTGTCCCGCAGTAAAACATTAACTTTGTATCCGGATTATTAATTCATACAGGCTACATATTATACATTTAATATCTATAATTAATTACGGAAAGCAATTATTCAGTGACAGTGTTATACTACACCAGTCAATGTAAATATTATATGTTTTGTTTACAATATAGTAATTAATAATATTAATAATAATAATAATAATAATAATAATAATAATAATTTAATTTATTAATTTAATTAGTTTATTTATTAAGATTTTTTTTAATATACAGAAATTAAAATTTTTACGAGTATAATGCTGTAAGTTATTTAAATGAAATATTAAAGCTTCATGTATACTTTTGAGCTAATTAAAGTTTTAAATTTGTTCCCCTCTTGAAGTGACGCCCGTGGTTAACTGAATTTATTGAAAGTTTCAATAATTTATTGTTGACATTATGAGAATATTATTAAGTTAGTGTAAATGAAATTAGTATTAAATTTAAAATAAATAAATAGATATCTGTGTATTTAGCAGCCCTTTCTGTAGCATTCATCGAAGGACACAATAATCTCTTCTGCCTTGCTTCTTCATCACACATCTTTATTACATTCGCTATACTTTGTCGTGCTTCACTATGTATAGTTTTTCCATTTTTACACTTTGTAAACATTATGATAACTGATATGTGACACTATTGAAATCAAACAGAATTCTACTTCGCTTTAAAACTACTTAACTAAATATTTCACTGACTAAACAAATTCGTAACTCATTGTCTAACTAAATTACTAATTTAAGATAATTGCCTAATTAAAGCGTAATGCAGCCAATCTGACACGATCTTTAAGTTAACTTAAGAAATTAAAATCTGACTTAAGAATGTTTTAATGTAAACTACACTTGTTATCCACAGCACTCACAATACCAACATCATACAATAAAATCTCAACAGTAACTAAAATGCTTGCATTGCTTGCAAAACCAACGTTTTCAGGTCGCGTGTCACTGAACTTTGTCCCAGCCAGTCAATGGCACCACCCTCATCTACCTGCTCTTTCAGACGCGCTAAGTTATTCTACATTTCCTTACCCTCGTCTCTTACCCCGCAAGGACCATTCCCCCTCGCAGAGATCATCTCGTGAAGTGTGGACAGTAGTAGTGGCGTCTCGTAGATCGACCCCTGTTTGTCATGGAAAGAAACCCGTTAAAGTGAAGGCCTTTGACACCAACAAACAATTTTAATCCTGAATGGGAAGCAACAGACTTCACGTAATGTAGCAAAGTTCTGTGTAGATTTTTCGAATTATTGGAAGAGATAAATTTGTTTCTGGAAATGAGTGGAGAACTTGTTGCAGAGCTGGAAAATACAAACTGATCACAGATAATTATGTTCTGTAGTATTCAAGCTTTAAAAAAATATGCTGTCATTATGGGAACGTCAACTGTCCAATGGCGATCCTGCTCACTCTCAGGTTGGCATGTGTGGTCCAGGACTCTGATTTCTTAGAGAGGGGCTGTTATCTTGAAAATCTCCAGTTGTTTTCTTATGAATGACTTTGAAGACAGATTTCAAGATTTGAGTCACCAAAAATGGATTTTGATCTACACCGTTTACAATAAATATTGATGATACTCACAAAGATGTCCAACTGGAACTAAACAACTTGAAATGTGACATTGAGCTGGCTGATAGTCATAGGAACAGACGTAGTTTGCTAGACTTTTACAGCCAATTTCGTAAGTCAAGATTCCCTCGCCTCCATAGGCGTGAGGCATCTTTAATTTCAATGTTTGCTTCGGCCTATGTGTGTGAATTTTTTCTAATTCATTTTGAATAATTTTTCAGAAAAGTCTATGATATACAATACAAAGATTTATTTTCAGTCAATGACTTTACTTTCTATATGTGTAAAGTACAAGTCCTTATATTACATAATTTAATACTGTATTAACGTTTTTGTCGGTCATGCCGACATCATCAGATACAACTTTCTATGCTGCAATATCATTTCTAAATGAGTACATGTGCCTCTACAATCAAAAATACAATATACATTAATAAACATTAAACATAGTAAAACAACATGGTTTGGGACATCAATATTTCTTTTCTTATGTAAATGCACCCTTAGTGTCAATTATTTAAAAACACAAACGTGTGATTACAATGCATATACATATATAAAATTGCAGGTCTTCACTATATAAAAATAAAACTGAAAAATCCATGTAAAATACTATGTGAAGAGATGCTTACAGTCTTTAATCTATATTATCTGTTTTGCTTGTGTCCATATTCTTATTATCCAGTTACTACACGTAACTGGACACAGAAAAGGCGTGTAGTAACTGGATAATAAGAATATGGACACAAGCAAAACAGATAGTATAGATTAAAGACTGTAAGCATCTCTTCACATAGTATTTTACATGAATTTTTCAGTTTTATTTTTATATAGTGAAGACATGCAATTTTATATATGTATATGCATTGTAATCACACGTTTGTGTTTTTAAATAATTGACAATAAGGGTACATTTACTTCTTCTTCTTCTTCTTCTTCTTCTTCTTCATCTATCCCTTATGCCTTGCAGTGTCGGGTCCTCCACCCATTTCTTATATCTCTCCCGGTCCAATGCTAATCTTCTTATTTCCCGGATTTCCTTCCCTCTTCTCCTCACCACATCATTAACGTGTTGTTCTATTCTTGGTCTACCCCTCCTCCTTTTACCTTCTACTCTTGATTCGAATACTTCTTTCACTTTCCTCTCATCTCCCATTCTAACCAGAGGGTACATTTACATAAGAAAAATGGCTGCAAAAGGGTATCTGTCGGATACAGGGGGGAGAGCCATTAATCCTTCCCATTGAAGGCCTTAAGGAACCAACCTGGACAAATACCTAATGTCCCATCCCTACCTTCCCGTGGTGCAGCTGTTAGTAAGCATAATTTTACGAGCTGAACTAAAGGGAGGGGCTACTCATCAATTAGCACTGGTCAGCTTGATGAGTTAATGACTGAATTTGGTATAATTTTCCTCTATTCAATACCTAATTCCCTCTTTACCCTTTCCTATCCAGTCCTCTGACTGAACCTTACTTTCTTCGACCCCGACAGCTTTAGAGCATTCGAGGCCTAGGGGTTCATTTCACTTTCCTTCCTCCTCTTTCTACTTTTCTGTTCCTAGTGCTGACCTGCTATGGCACTAAAATCGTCCTCCAGTGGCTTAAGGAGGGAAAGCTGGTGATCAACAAGATCTCCCAGCTAGGTCCAATGGACCCGTCGACCACCAGCAGGTGTGGTCCTCCAGACATTCTGGGGGTTGTGTGTGAATGAAGTTGCCACCAAAACGTTAAAATATGGTGTTCACTTAAACCGGCTACAACTTGCCATTTTCAAATATTGGAGTGCAAGAGGTCAAATGACTTTATTGTCAAACGCCTGGCATTAGAAAACAAGAACAACATAAGAAAAATATTGATGTCCCAAACCATGTTCTTTTACTATGTTTTATGTTTATTAATGTAAGTATATTGTACTTTTGATTGTAGAGGCACATGTACTTATTTAGAGATGATATTGCAGCATAAAAAGTCGTATCTGATGATGTCGGCATGGCCGACGAAAACGTTAATACAGTATTAAATTACGTAATATAAGGACTTGTACCTTACACATATAGAAAGTAAAGTCATTGACTGAAAATAAATCTTTGTATTCTATGTGTGTGAAGCTTTATTTTTAGCTATGAAACGTAACAAAGGCTATGAATGAGCCACCCTCAGTGATCATAACTTAAAGTGTGCATTAAGGGTTCAGAGTTGTGTTTCATTATGTTCAAATATAGTTCATTTCGTATAAACCAAAAGATGTCAAAAAGCAAGAGTGTGTACCAATTAAACCTGAAAGTGTGACTCTTAATTGAGATAGGCCTACATGTCCATTGCACAATTTATATCACTTTAATTTGAAACCATCTTTCCAGTATTATCGTTGTATTTGTCAATATGTTTTGTTTATATTTTTCAACATGCCCAGTGTATAAAATACAGTGTGTAGGAGTTTCATTTATAAATTGCTAACTTTCACTGACAATGTATTGTTTCTTTCTTATACAGGGTGTTTCAAAAATACGGGGCATAATTTCAGGTATGTATTTCCCACATGTAGACAATCAAAATAGTTCATTACAACATGTGTCCGGAAATGCTTCATTTCCGAGTTATGGCCTTCACAACATTGAAATTCACTGAAACGTTTTTCTTTCCGCAGGTCGTTGTCATTACACAAGATGTTCAAAATGTCCACCTCCTGCTTGAATACAGACCTCACATCGATGTCTCATTGACCTGCGAACACGATCCCAAACTCCAGGAGTATTGCGTATGTCCTCAGAACATGCCACATTTCGATTCCGAAGGGATTCCAAATCAGGCACCGGAGACGAATAAACCAATGATTTTAAATGGCCCCACAAGTATAAATCGAGACGGTTCAGATGAGGTGAGCATGGAGGCCAAGCAATTGGGCCACCTCTACCTATCCATCAATCAGGAAACCTTCTATCCAAGTACTGGCGAGCCGTACGACTGAAGTGTGCAGGAGCGCCATCATGCAAGAAGTGAATGTGTTGACGATTGATCAGTGGAGTATCTTCTAAAACATGAGATATGGTTCCGGTGAATTTCAATGTTGTGAAGGCCATAACTCGGAAATAAAGCATTTCCGGACACATGTTGTAATGAACTATTTTGATTGTCTACATATGGGAAATACATACCTGAAATGATGCCCCGTATTTTTTAAACACCCTGTATAACTACACTTAAAAAGATATTGCAAGTATATGCTACAATTAAACTGTATTTAGTTATATTGGTTCAGTGTATTATTTGTATTTCTATAATGTAGGCTATTTTAATTTAGTTGTTTAGGCTATAGGCGTAATTTAGTGTTGGCACAAGCGGAATAATGAAGTGCTTATCAAAGCGCATGATATATTCTTCTTTACTATCCGATCATCTATAGTGTAATGCTAAACTCAACTACAGATTACAGAGACAAACAGGCCGCCACTGCACTACATTCTGCGCAGACACAGATCCTCCATCGTGAGCACCACGCGCACAGAAGTAACACAGCGTGCTTGCGAGTTGGTTGATGGTGACTTAAATATATATCCATATAACCATTAAACATTGGGAAACTTGAAACAACTATTATTAACGAGAATTGTTTAAAAAATATTTCCTTAGTCTATTCTTAAATTGGTTTGATGGCTGACATTACTAAATAGGGAATTTCAGAGTTGAGAAACAGCCACATTGAAAGAAGATGAGTACGAGAATGTTCGGCGGCAAGGATAATGCTGAGGAGTGTTGTGATCGTGTGTCTAGATTATGGTGGGTGGATAAATTTTGAAAACGAGATAGACAGGAGTGAATGCAATATATGAAAGAGGAAGGAAAGTCAGTGGATTTTTCTGTGATCTTCTAGATGGAGCCAGGACAACATTTCGAGGGATGGTGTTATGTGATCAGCCCAGCAAATACTGCAGGCAAAACAAATGCACATTTTATGAACACATTGCAGTCTCTGCGTCGAAGTAACACTTAGCCCAATAAACAGAATATCACAGTAACTGAAGTGGCGCATCACGAGTGTTTGCACTAAAATCTTTTTCAGGGAAAAGGACAGAAAGTTCTTCAATCGCTTAAACAAGTCGATTAGTAAGAATACTTTCTTAGAGGTTTCTGCAACTTGAATGTTCCAATTTAAACTTTTATCCATATAAGGTTCTTCACTTATTCACTGAACGGAATTTCGGTGCCATTTATTTTAATCGGAGATAGATTTAGTATAGTAATAGTGCTTAACAAACGTGAATGACCACAATTATTGACTGTGATTTTTCTGGATTTAGTTTAAGTCGGAATTTCCGTGTCCATGTCCAAATTGAGTCGAGATCGTAATTAATTTTAGATATTGCATCATTTATTTTGTCAGTGTGGAATTTTATGTATACAGATGCCTCAAACTAGGAAGCTGCCTGGAGAGGGGAAGTAGTAGAGCTAACGGAGGGGGCCCACCTAGGCTCCGATACCCAGGTATAGTCATATTATCTGAAAAGTTGACCTCTTGACAATGTATTCAAGATGTGCCCTCCCTATGCAGCCTTCTCAACTGTTATTAGAACTGAGCTGTACCGTTCTAGTCCACAGTGCACAGCAGTAGGCGGACAGTGGTAGGGGAGAAGTGCTCTATGCGCGAACGAGACAGCTTGCTAGTTTGAGGCATCTGTACTTGAAGGTGTCTGCATAGAAATGGTGTCGGCAGTACCAGTACTTTAAATATTGTAGTTTGTATAAACTGAAAATAATAGAGGGCCGAGAAGTGATCCCCCCCCCCCCAACCTTACGGCCTCCCAAGAGAAAGAACAATTTCCAGCTATCACACTTTGTTGGCAGCCATTAAGATGAAAGGCAAACCACAGGACATGTTCTTCTAGATGTAGGCTTCTGAATTTACAGATTAACAGGTCAGTGTCTACAGAACTGAAGGCTTTGCTGAAGTCAAGTAAAGTCATTATTGTCAATTTACGTTCGTCCCGAGCCTCACACAGATCTTCCGTGACTTTAAGTAATGGAATACTTGTGTTATGTCTGACTCTGAAACTTGATTGATAAGAGTAGAGAAGTTTGTATTTGTTTAAGTAGTCTGTCAGTTGCTTATGTACAATGCACTCTAATGCTTTGGATAGGACAGTTAGAATGATGATAGGTCTATAGTCATTAGATGTCTGTGTTTTAGTCTTGGGAAGTGGGTGGACAAAAGTGACTTTCCATTGCTATGGGCAAGTCGAAGTCATAATTGAAGCATTGAAAATGTGAGTCACAGTCGGTAATATTACGTCCATTATTTTGTTTAATAACGAAATGTTGATGTGGTCTGGTCCTTCTGCTTTAGTTGTGATTCGTTTCAAGGCTTTCTTTACGTCAGATTGTGTAATGTACGAAAGGTGAAATTTTTCTCTTGAGGGGATGGTCCATAGGTTAGAGTTCAGAAATTGTCTGCTGTTTGCCAATGGAGCTAGGGATTGTAGGGTTAGTTTTCGTAAAGTGGTGATTGAGACATTCCAGTGAGGTTGAGTTGCAGTCTACCTGGATAACGGTATGTATATTGTAAAATTCCAACTAATATACACAATAAGGTATATCAAAAACATTTTACAGCGTTTACTCACCTTACAGGATCCTTAGGAAACCTAAAGAATGAGAGTTCTGGAGTTTTCTTCTGGTTGTTGCTACAATTAAAAGCACTGCATACTGACCCATTGCAGGGAGTCATTTTAGGATTAACTTCGTATCAAATTACTGTAGAAAAAGTATTCTGCAATAAGAATTATTTATTAAGTGTAGTCATGACTAACATGTGCTTATTATCTACTGTCTTTTCTGACCGAACTACATAGAACGAAGCTTACTGGTCATCACTAATGATGCGAGTTTGGCGACAATATGATGCAGGCTGTGAACACCAGTCAAGATGGAGCACAATAATTATAATCCAGCTGAAAACATGAAGGTATAAGCAACGTCCTTCCAGGTAAGAATCCCAAGCAAAGAGTATGACAGAATCACTGAAGACTTCTGGCCAAAGGGAGTCTATGTAAGGCAATTCATTTTTCATCGACAATAGTTTAATGGAGCATGACTTTGAGGAGCAATCAAATTTAAGCAAATTCCAACTGAAGATAATGCTGTAGAACATAAGATTAAAAAACGCCCTTACAATGTCGTCCAAGGACATTACTGAAGACTTAGACATTATAATACTAACAGAAACCATGCTATAGTCCCATCGCTCTTATTTCTGGCAGCCAATCACGTTGCAGGCCGACTACATTTAAACGTGTGCGTCTTTTGATTCGCTGATGAAGATAAAGAAGGCTCGATAAATACTTAATATAATCGCCCGCCATTTTGGCTCTTTCGTTGGCGTTCGCAGAAAGCACACAAGGACATTATTTGCAGCTCAATTATTTGCTGAATTACAGTGCGTTTGATTTATTATCATAGGAGCTACGACATGATAATGTTTAACGGTGTGGCAAATAGAACTCTCGTCTGGTAGCTAGGCAACGAAAGAACAAAAATGGCGAACGATACTACCTACCTAGACTTTATAGAGCCTTCACTTTCTAAGACGTAAGCAAAGAGGAGGAGTCACGCCTGGAATAACAGTGTCTCGCGACTATAGTAAATATAATCGATCTACCAGGTCTTTACGCAGTTCATGCACTCACCCAAGAAAATCAAAAAGGCATGTACCCATCAGTGAAGTTTCCTGCTTTTACGAGAGGATTGGGAAACCAATAAAAACCCATACAGAAGAAAACATCGTCGTAATTAAAACGAACCATATATCAACTGTCAGAATCTACATCAGCCCAATATCTACTGTGATGCTATAGCAACGATCCTGCAAGCTGTCATACATGTAAACCCATAAGACAACAGACATTCAGAGTATCTCCACAGTAAACTGCAAGATAAAATTCGAACATTGGTTCAACAATGAGTTTTAGGAGATACATAGGACCAACTGAACGTCCTTCATAGAGGTAGAAGCCTCCAAAAAAGGACCTACTGAATTATGCGAAAAAACACAGGATATAAGATTCTCCTGAAGACAACTAAATCGGAGTATAGCGAAAATGAGGCTAATCTGGCAGCAGAAGACATCTTAAAAAAAAAAAAAAAAACTCTTTCTCTGCCCAGAAAAGAAAACCCTTGCCCCCTACAAAAGAAATTCACATCCTATACAGGAAATGCACTTCTCACAAAATGGCAAGAAAGCAACAGACTGAACCAGGGCCGCCGACAGAATTTATGGGCCTCTATGCAATACTGTACTCAGACCCCCGTTGAAAAAAGTAACAATTACAAGTTACCAGTTATTCTAACCATAACAATTATTTGCAAAATAAATAAAAGATAACCCCATACACAGATACGAACTTAAAAGTATACACTTTTATTACGTTGAAAACTTTTAGCAAAACTTCATATTAGCACAATATATTATATTCATAAAACATTATTCTTAAACATCTGCAGTCCAACATCAACAAACAACTCTCCTTGTCTTCATTGATGCAAAATCATCAATTATGTCATCAAAATTTAAAGATCTAGCAAGATCACTCTCCAGACTAAGGAGCCAAGGTTACTCAGTCATTCTTGGCACATTGTTTATCTGAATACATTTTTTATTGCCTTCATTTTGCTGAAGGATCTTTCAGCATCAGCAACTGTCACAGGAATTTTATAGAATATTCTAATGGCTATACAAATATTTGGAAATAAATTATCAAGTTTTAATTCCCTCAGACTATTTAGGAGATTCATAGGTTTCAGTGGGGTTGGCCCTAAATTAGAAGCATGAATTGATTTTAAATATTTCGGCTCATCACTGATCTCTTTATTAATATCTTCATAATATTTTTCACGCAGTCTAGCACCCATATTAATATCTTCCAATTTTTTCTGTCTCTCCTTGTGGTTCTCAGCTCCCGACTTATGCCTGTACTTGTCCATTGTGCAGTTAAACTATAACCAGTAACACTAATCAACAGAATTTACTAGACAAACGACAATGAAAAGACGAAAGTATCGACACAAAACATACAATGTACTGAAAGAGAAATGTATCCTGTAACTTCGGTTTGAGAGAGTCCACTAGCATATTGTGGTGGGCCAGCTATGGTAGTTAAAAAGGACAAGCCAATAAATAATTGAATGTGTTCAGTACAACCGACGGGAACATAGATCAGGCAAATGCCGGGGCCCTCAATGTCGTGTCGGTGAACATTAATGTGGGAAACCGATCTTCTATTATATAAAAGTAAAATATTTACATATGAAGTGGTAATTTGTATTAATTCTACTATTGAGTTAATATGTCAAACTTATGTAACAAATATTCTTACAAAATTTTATAGTACTGGTATGTATCTACGAATAATTATTCGTGATAATAAAAAGTAATCAGACTCACTTAATCTGATGGGCCCTTATTGCTCACGGGCCCATATGCACTCACCCCTTTTGCCCCCCCTTCTCGACGGCACTGGACTGAACACAAAAAATGAAAATAGGAGAGAGGAACTCAAGCTCATCCCACCCATTATTATCGCCGCGCTCTCATGGTTAACAAACATGTCGGCATCATACAATAACATGCGGTGTGCTTTTAAAACATAATTTTGCCGACCGATTGTTGCTCTGTAGGTTTCACTCTAAAGCGTCACGTTGTCACGTCTATTTCCTTGGTAAGAATAAGCACTAGTTTGTTATATTGTTAAATGGCTATTATTATTATTATTATTATTATTATTATTATTTCATGTACGAGTACGTTGACATTCTTAACTCTTAATAATAACTCTTTAATAATAATTTTAATCACATACCTTAATGTTCGTCCTCAGCACAAGACATTGCAACCTCGGTTTTAGTCCACGTGGATTAGACAAGTAGGTGTCATTTAATAATGTAAGCAGCTTATTGGTTGCAATATTGAAATTGAGGCGAGTGATTGGAGCGGGAACATAAGAAATTGAAAACAATAATGCAATTAAATTTCAAAGACTTGCTGAATGTTATGCACGAGGCCGCCCAAAGACATGCTGAATGTTAACCTTGAGAGCGCGGCGATAATACATGGAAGTGAAGGATGCTACTACACAACTGAAAAATAAAAAGACAGCCAGTCCAAATGGAACCTATAATGAGCACACAAAGCAATTAGCTGAGCTACTCCTAGACACCTGGACATCACTGCTGAAAAAATGTTTCTCATCTAGCACCATCCCAGAAGACTGGAGACACTATGATATCAAAATCTTGTACAACAGCAAAGGCAACGTGAATGATCCAAACACAAACAGAGGAAACCCTGGAAAACAATAGCTTCACACTGCTAACGAAAATATTATCAGAGGGATATACGCTCTAGGCTGTAAACATCCTGTTACAAAAGATTTCACAAGAGTTCCAGAAAGGGAGTTGTGTACCATGTCTTCATTGACTTCAGCAAAGCCTTCGACCTTCTAGATTGCCACAAGATGCTGCAGAAGTTGGCCAACACCATCGGAGATAACCATTACATAACGGCCACAATGAGGAGCATATTGGCAAAAAAATTACGTCCAAGTGAATGACAACCTGGCGATGTCCAGGACCATAGGACAAACAGTTGGTGTCCTACCTTCCTTTTCGTGTTTTGTGATTCGTCCTCTGTGATATTTTCTAACAAATAAGTGTGATTCGTTCACCTCAACGACATGTCCTACAGCAGGGCTGGGCAGTTTTGAAATACATTTGTATTTCGTAATTTGTACGGATTTTAGAAAGTATTTTCTATTTAAATACATAAAATTGATGTATTTTGTCTTTCAAATACTCAAAATACTTTCTTCTTCTTCTTCTTCTTCTTCTTCTTGTCCTTCAAGATTTGGATTTGAAGAATGAACTTTTGTCTTACTTGCCTACCCATTTCAGATGTGCTAGCCATACACTTAGTTTCCTTGCCACAACTGATTTTCTTAATGCCATAAAGAAATCTCCAACAGCATCAAGGACCCATCACCCAACACTTACTCAATGTTCAGCATTATGGAATGTATTATTTCAATGTACTGAAGTACATATGATATTTCCATGCAGATATTCTGCGTCATCATACGATGAAAGAGTAATGGAACGGAGAAAAATTCTCTCCGGCACCGGGATTTGAACCCGGGTTTTCAGCTCTACGTGCTGATGCTTTATCCACTAAGCCACACCGGATACAACCCCGGCGTCGGACAGAATTGTCTCTGATTGAGTTCCAACTCTTGGGTTCCCTCTAGTGGCCGCCCTCTGCACTACGTCAGAGATGTCTATGTCTAGTCACTCATAACAAGTGCACCTCAGCACATGAGTGGACTTCGGTCCTATGTTCATAGACATCTATGACGTAGTGCAGAGGGCGGCCACTAGAGGGAACCCAAGAGTTGGAACTCAATCAGAGACAATTCTGTCCGACGCCGGGGTTGTATCCGGTGTGGCTTAGTGGATAAAGCATCAGCACGTAGAGCTGAAAACCCGGGTTCAAATCCCGGCGCCAGAGAGAATTTTTCTCCGTTCCATTACTCTTTCATCGTATGATGACGCAGAATATCTGCATGTAAATATCATATGTACTTCGGTACATTGAAATAATATATGATATGCGTAAATCACGAAGTGATTTAAGATGGCGCTTATTCCGTCGGATCCCGGCCAACTAGTCACTCATAACGAGTGCACCTCAGCACATGTGTGGACTTCGGTCCTATGTTCATAGACATCTATGACGTAGTGCAGAGGGCGGCCACTAGAGGGAACCCAAGAGTTGAAACTCAATCAGAGACAATTCTGTCCGACGCCGGGGTTGTATCCGGTGTGGCTTAGTGGATAAAGAATCAGCACGTAGAGCTGAAAATCCGGGTTCAAATCCCGGCGCCGGAGAGAATTTTTCTCCGTTCCATTACTCTTTCATCATATTATGGAATGTGTCTAGGAGACCCAAATCCTCAGAAATTATTTCATACGTCTTGAAATATTCATTAAAGTTTCCTTGCCCAACTCGATGGAATTCCCTTCATGACTCAATCTCTCAAATATTGCAATTCAAACATGATGCAAACAGTATATGTGAAAAACTGGGATTGCCAACCTTCAAAGATGTTGAGTTTCAGTACCTTGAAGAATATTGTGCAGTTCTGAAACCAACTGCCGTAGCCCTTGATTTAATGCAAAATGAGAAGATGTGCTATCCAACTTTTGTCCACATTAATTTCCCTCAAAAACAGATTACATATTCTGTTATCTAGTAAACTACGCTATCTATTCCAAGTAACTCCAATCCTAATAAGTTCACTTTCATCAAGATTTAAAGCGATGTTTGATCTGACCCAGAAGCAATTGAGCTATTTTGGCAGCTTGCTTCCACCCATCAGTTAAAATGGATGGCTACCTGACACTGCCTCACGAAATGATAAGAGCCTACAGAATATGTGTGTGAAATCAGCTGAGCAGTTGTCTGCTACACCTTTGGTTAATTCAGACAATGAAAACAATTCTTATATTTTCAACTCAAGTACAACAGACTTTGAAAAGCAAAAAGAAAAGAACTTGTCTACTGCGGAGTATGAGCTCATACAATTCTTAAACAGCAAAGGGGCAACTCTGTGCACTCTAGAGAATTACCCAACAGTGAAACAAGCTTTTATAAAGTATAATACAAATTTGTGTTTGTCTGCGCCTATAGAAAGACTGTTCTGTTTTGCAGGATTTATTCATTCACAAGCAAGGGGATCCTTATCTGATAAACTTCTTGAGAAAGTGATTTCTTTGAAAGGGAGCATACTTTCATTGCTGACTGTTCAGTTGCAGTGTTTACACAAAACTTCCTGGGTAAAAATACTTTTAATGTTAATATAATATTTTAGATTTTCAGTAATATTCTTATTTCTTTACACCTATATATTGTATCGATTATTTGAAATACAGATGTATTCTGAGTATATGAAATAGGCCTACAAATGTATTTTGGTTAGGCCTAATTTTTCAAAAGTATTTTGTATTTGCATTTCAAATACTATTCTTTGAAGTAGGCTATTTTGTATTTATATCTGAAATACCTGGATGTAGTATTTTGCCCAGCCCTGGTTCTACACCACCAATCTTCTGTTCACTGTTAGTAATGATAACATAGCAAACTTCCCTGTAAAATCTGTAGTAGTTCACGACAGTATTGATAGACTTCGGCTTTGATTGCAGCACCAAAGATCTTTATATGGAATAGCCAGAGATAAATGAATGTTAAACTCCGGACAAGAGTCAATTTATTACGTTCAAACAAGGTCTTGACTGCTATAGCACTTTCTTTGTGACAACTAACTTACTGCACTTCAAGCAATATGGCACACTTTTATTCTTATTTCTCTTCTGGTGCACTACTTTTCCTTTGGCTCCACAATCAATAAGTTACACTTGATGTTTTCTTTGCTGGACAGAACTCTATGCAACTTTCAATATCTCTACAAGATTCATATAATTTGCGTAAATTAAAAGCCATGACTTGAAAGTGGCGCTTCTACTAACAATGCGTGTTTATGAGGTTGCTATAGCAATGACGTCACGAGAATTGTTCATTCAATATTGGCTTATAATTGACCACTGCCTGCTGGATCACATCCTTTGGCTGCGTAACTGCCTGCTCATTCCTCTTGCTTAGCATTGAGTTTTGCGTGGACATTATTGTCCAGTTTCGACACTAGAGCGCAGCAAGTAACTGCCGTTGAATTGGCTGTACTAAATGTGTAGAATGAATTATACTGTCTTATTTGACATCTTAGAAGTAATTACAGTGTTTGTAAGTTATTGTTTATTAATGATATGATTTTCTTCTTTAAAATACATTGGAAGAAAGGAACATTCGGTTTGAACTACATTTAATTTTGTGAGATATAAAACTTGGTTTCCTGAAATAACAATATTAATTATAATATATTTGCAATGGTGTCTTGTTGTGTCCCTTTCTGCAAAGTGCACAGAGGAAAATTGAAATTCAGAAGATTATCATTTCATGAATTTCCATCTAATAGTGAGCTGCGGGAAAAGTGGTTATTATAATAATAGTTTTATTTTCCCTGGCAGAGTTAAGGCCATCAGGCCTTTTCTTCCACTCAACCAGGATCAAATCACATACAGAAAAAATACATACCGGTATACAAATATGAACTTAAAAATAATAATAAACATAATTAAGTAGAAAAGAGAGATTGAATACATATACACAATCAGTATTAACTTTGAAATAACAATAATAAAAAAATATATATGTAATAAAAAAGAGACTGAATACATAATCACAAACAGAAAAATACATTCTAGTATACAAGTATTAAGTTAAAAGAAAAAAAAAAGAATTAGTACATATGAATATAATCTCACAACTAAAGGAATAGTACAATTAGTATGATCAGCACAGCACGTGTTACATTGAGACAATGACAATTACCTAGATATTAGTGTTAATGGAAAAATAAAGTAATGACTGTGTAAAACAACAACAACAATAATAATAATAATAATAATAATAATAATAATAATAATAATAAATAAAAATTATACCTAAAAACTAGTTCTGTGCATTTAAAATATTTCTAAACAACCTAATTTTAAACAACTGGGGACTAAGACTACCCCTGATTTCCAGCGGCAGCGAATTCCATGAGCGGGCCATGGCTATTGAGAAATAACTTGAGTACAGAGATGTCTGATGACGTGGTATTGATAGCAACAGATTGTGCTGTGAACGTGTATTACGATTATGATGTGAAGCTAGGAGAGTAAACAGAGAGGCAAGGTAGTTGGGTGTGGAATCATGTATAATTCGATATAGCAGGCAAAAAGAATGTACTAATCGTCGATCTTGCAAGCGGAGTCAGGAGAGTCGTAGAAAATATTCCGATATATGATCATGTCGGCGGATATTGAAAATAAATCGGACGCAGACATTATGTACACGTTGAAGTTTTTGAGAAAGTTCAGCACTTAGGTCACTATATAAAACATCACAATAGTCAAAGTGAGGCATTACAAGGGTCTGTACTAGAATTTGTTTTAGTTTAGTAGGAAGGAAATTATATCAAGAGAAGGTGATAAAAGAGGAAGTAAGTGGATTCCTTCTGATCGTTCATGTGTGTGTAGTTTACACTTCAAACAAGAAGATTTTAAAGAAGATACAACATATAGGAAACTGAAAAATTTGTTGATACCAAGCATATTTCCTGGATATCCTTCATACAAGAAACCTAACAAGAGGAAGAGAAAAGTCAGAAACTCAAGTTCATCATTCTCCGAGAAGAACAACGTCTCAAGATTGGCTGCACAATGTCAGAAGGACATTGAAGCCGAATATCATGAGAAAGACATAGAAGCCGAAATTATAAAAGACAAGGCAGATGTAAACGTATATTCCAGACATATTGCTGTTCAAGTAAATACTGTAAGATTAAGTGAACTGGAATATCATAAAAAATTAAATAAAAATCTTCGAGCGAAAGTGTACAGACTAGAAAACAAAATTGTGGAAATACAGAAAGAACTTCAAGAGGCGAAGGAAGAAATTAATAGCTATACTGAGAGAAAGTCAGTGAAAGGTAAAAAGTAAAGGTATCCCTGTAATATGCCATGAAGGCACTTAGGGGACATGGAGGTATAGCCCCATGGTTTCCATGACCTCGGCACTAGAATGAGGTGGTGTGGTCGGCACCACGCTCTGATCGCATTTTACCCCCGGGAAAGACCTGTTACTCAATTTTATAGGAGGCTGAGTGAACCTCTGAAAGTTTGGCAACAAGAAAAAATCCTGTCACCACCTGGGATCGAACCCCGGACCTTCTAGTCCGTAGCCAGCTGCTCTACCAACTGAGCTACCTGAGAGAAAGTCAGTAGATAACATAAAGAAATCAGCACATGTTGGCTACAAAATGGCTGCATATATATACTGGATCAGATTAGAAATTAAAAAAAAAAATCGTCCAAAATGGTCCGAGCCAATTATTCGGTACTGCTTATGTTGGCGAATATCGTCTCCTAAAGGCTACGACTTTGGAAGAAATTTGAAATTAATACAAGCACCATCGCACAGCATATTAGATAGGTATATGGGCTCAACGGAATATGGCGTTGGTGTTTCCCCTTTAATTAAACAGACACTTAAGTTAGAAGCCACAAAATTGAATGAAACTGAGAAAGTAGTTTCTCTTATATGCGATGAAATGGCAACAAAAGAAAGCTTGCTTTATAATAAAGAAGAGGATAAAATTTTTGGTTTAGTCGAAGCTGAAGGAATTTATAATACGGAAATAGGAATAAATCCCGTCTTAGCCAACAAACTTCTGTGTTTAGTTATTCATGGATTATCTACCAAGTACACAATACCGGCCAGCATATTTCATGGTACGAAATTTGCAAGGAAATGATCTGCTCTTATTAGTTCAGCAAGTGTTGAAAGCTGTAAAGACTGTGGATTTCATGTGCTTCGGCTTGTAACTGATAACCATAGAACTAATACTGCTATGTTTAAGGGTTTAGGCGGTGGAGATCTACAGCCTTGCGTAGTACACTCATGTAACTTGCAACATAATTTATATTTAAGTTTTGATTACTGTCACATCATCAAAAACATCCGTTCACAGTTTCTAGACCAGGATATAGCAGACAGAGAAGGAATGATCAGTTCAAAATTCATCAAGGAAATATACAGGATACAAAAGGACTTAGCTGTGAAACCCATTCGATTTCTAATGAGGAAGCATGTCGAACCCAGTTCCTTTGAGAAAATGAACGTTCTTTATGCTGTACAGACATTTTCACTGGAAGTTACAAGCACTTTGGACTATATGAAGGACAATCATTTACGTCTGACATCTCGGGTAAATTTTTCAGAAGCAGGACCAACAATACATTTCATGAAAAATGTGTACAAATTTTTTACTGTACACGACATAAGTGATAAATTATCTGTTTACAGTATTTTACTCGGCATTTCTTTTCGGGGACGGGGGAGAATTTTTTAATGAGCGCAAAATTTATCACACTTCAAATGGGCCTTTTATATATGGGGAAGTTACTTTTTGGCAATACTGAACTTAATAAAACAGTAGACCAAGTGTCCGTATAACAATTTCATGGATTGGAAGATACTGCAGGAAGATACAACATACTGTCATTAACTCAAACCGTGATTTCCAATAATCTCGTAGCTCAGTTAAAGGAAGCATATATTTTTTCGTAAATATGTTTAAACTTTTTGAAATATTTTATATAAGTTTCAAATATTATTTTTATTACGTTAATTGATTTTAATAATAATTTTAATAAATGCCTAAAGCAAGTATAGGCCTACTTGTTTGGATGGAGTATCGCTTAGAAAAAAAATTAAGTTTTAATTTCAGTATTAATAGTATTACATATTAAGCATTGCGGAAGGATTCGGACACTCTGGGCCATCGTTTCCATAAGCTCTTGTCTCTTCTGGTATCTAAGACTTCGTAATAATAGTTATTTTAGAGTACTTTGCATATACTGATAATGTTAATAGTGGTGGGCACTACCTGCCACCTAGCGGCAAAATAACTTTTTTCAAGACTCGCACATAAGCATTGATTGAGCAGGCAGTGTAAACAGCCATAGGATGTGATCCAGCAGGCAGTGTAATTGACACAATTTTCATTAAATTTTCGTCTAAATAGGTATGTTGTATATTCGTCCTGCCACATCGGAAATAATTTCGATACAACAATAAATTCTAAAATACGTACTTTAATTTCCAAAAAAAAACACTATCGAAACATATAAGGTTCATCGAATTTGTTGTTTAACTTGGCCGATTAACCTAAGGGGTGGTGCTATAGACCAGGAAGTTCCAGGTTCGAATCTCGTCTCGTCTAAATCAAGGCAAGTAAAAAGTTGCATTTATACGAGGTTGTAATGTATAATGTAGTTGCCACATCAAATACAGTTATGCTCTTCTCAAATTACTGGAGCTTAACCACTTAAGAAACATAAAAAACTTATTTTTTTTTAATTATCACTAGGATTTTTTTTTTTTTAGTGTTCAATGCTGACTCTGTAATGTTTGTTACACTGTTGTAACGTTTGTTACTCTAAATATAGAATTATTTTCAGGTTACATTAAAAAATTAAAAACGTTTATGTCATATAATTCTGTAATTTTCCTAGATTGAAGTTGTATATTTTTTTTATGTCATGAAATATCATAAAAACAGAGATTCACAAAAGTCTTTCATAACATAAGAATCCACGTCCTCTGATGTGACGTTTGTTACATTTTTTCAAATTGTAAGACAAGAACATGCACCATCACAAGATTATATTTTTGGCACTATAATATAATCTTCAAACTATCCTCTATTACCAGGTAGGCCTATGTTCCGAAGTATTGTTTTTGTGTATAGTTTACTACAAAAAAATTTCAAATGTTGAAACCCACGTAAGAATGTAACGTTGTTACAATGGAATAACGCGTTAGCATTATCATAAAAAAAAAAAGGATATCAATCATAACATGTTCTATCTCCATTTGTGAGCGTATGTATTGCATACTGCACCCCTTTGTCATAATTATGGTACAATTAAATAAAATTATTTGTGCACAGTAACTTTTTTTTTGCCTGGTTTCTAAAGTTTTCAAATATAAAGACTGAAGCCTTAAAAGTTGAGATTTTTATCTCTGGTCTCTAGCAGTGAAGGTACAAAAACAATTTTACCCAAACATTACCGGTATTGCAATCCCGAATTTAGATTTATTAAATCTCATAATTCAAGTTACACCCTTTTGAAATAGCATTTATTTTAATCAACATTCGTCATCAGATATCATTACTTTCAAAATATTAACTCATAAAACATCTTAACTAAAAGAATGTAAATTTACATTCCCTGGTAATAACAAAACCTTATTTAAAATGCGTGAGAATGACACCATTATCAATGTAGAAGGGGCCGAGATCTAGGTTACCTTAGCAACAGGGACACCTTGTTGGTATTTAACACTACATTTAATTAAATAAATCAATATTTACTTACTTCTATAGATGTGGAAGAAACACAAATCGTGAAATTCAAATAATATTATCACTTAATTTAACAAATACAACTACATTTACAAGGACACTAATCATACATCGACCAAAAAGTGAATCAGATGCAATGTACTTTAATAAAAATTTCCCGCAGTGACAGTAAAACATCCCGCATTGAAAGTAATTTACCTACAACATAAAAACTTTCAAACAATTTGCGGTATTACATTGCTTTCAATTGCATGTAACATTCTATAACTTCATTTGATTGCGTTAAGATATTTATACCTAAGTTCAGTTTTCTATGACTTGAAAGTAAATATACCTTATATTATATCGAGAGTAATTTTCGCTTTAGTGTAACTCTATAGATGCCACACCTCTCTGCTTCAGATCGTAGCATTGTACTGGCATCAGCAAAATATTTCAATATACGATATGAATGATATGCTTGATTTAAAAGCAATAGCCAATTAACATAAATTACCTTATTTATCCAGTATTTCATGTAATATTAATACTTCTTAGAAAATACGAGTCATAAACATTGACGAGAACGATTTTTTTAAATGTGGATCGCGTATTTTATTTGTATTTATTTCACACAGACTCCTCACGCAAAAGCTCATAATTACGGCAGTACATATCAAATATCGTATATTGCAGTATAAAAATTGTGAATCAGAAAATTGAAGCTCCGGAATGTTCGAGTGTCAAATGAATAAAAGACTACGAACATTTCAATCTCTGACGTTGCTTAGCAACGGCAGTGAATTACATTATTCTGCATAGTAACGGATCAGGCTCTTACATGAATATGGAGTTTGCGTTTAACTTTCTTGCACGAATTTTTTTCTCTTATTGTAGATCCATACTAGTAGTACATACCATTAACGACTCTCCAACAAACCAATTCAGATGAAACACAGTTAATTCCAAATAATTCTCCAGAAAATCTACACCAATGCCGCCTTTTATTCCCCCACCCCAAGAAGCATTAGGGTGTATGGGTTACAGAGTGGGATATTAGGGCAAGGAGAAACAAGCGTGGTGGGGGAGATTGGGAGGTCTTAAATGGCGACATCGTGGATGATTATGGTGGGTTTACAAATGCATGGATCTATTGGCGCGCAAGTAAAAAAAAAATACTTTCACATGTAAACCCTCATGACGTGCAAGTTTCGGCACTGCATGCAATATTTGGAAAAGTTAGTGGCATTCTAACTTTTCAGTGTGCCAGTGGACATTTCTGTTGCACGTGTAAACATGTAGTTTCTCATCGGCATGCCAGTATTATTCATATTCATATTCATTTATTGCATCCAACTGATCACATACGTGATATGGGACATATCAAAAGTAACACATAATTACTAAGCTACAACATAATTAAAATACAACATAGTACATTAATTAAAATACAACATAAAAAAAATTCAACATTAACAAATAACAACCACAATAACAGATATAACACTTCACAAGACAAATCACATTTCATTTAGCAGTCTGGAGTCAATTTCGATCAACATGTCCTTCATGAGAAGACATCCTTCTCGAAGTCAGAATCTAGAAAAGAGGAAGTAAAATTTTTGAAGTAAGGTGTTTGTTTTCTATTCAGTTATGGTGATTTTCAATAAATTCGTTCATACTGTAAAAGCAGTTTTTGATTAAAATTTTGTAAAGAGCTTTCTTAAATTTTTGATGTGCAGATATTTCTTTACGATAATTTGGTAGGCCATTATACATAAGAAGAGCAGCATGAATGAAACTGTTTTTATATAGAGATAGTTTTATAAATATAAATACAGGGTAATGGCAAGATATGTAATTTAGGAGGGGATAATTTCTATCTGAACTCTACCTTCTACCACGAGCATCTTACCCTTTAGCGGACTGGAGCTGATGCTGCCCGCAATACACTCCGGCACAGATAGACTCTACCCCCACATGCGCAAAGTTACTCCACAGATTCCTGGGACAGACCATAGTAGTCCGTTGATGCCTTCGAATCAAGTTTTGTAAATATGATTTATAATAATTAAGAATGAGTAAGTAGAGCTCTGAGATAATCAAGTTTGTTGTCTTACATGAAAAACACCCTTGTCTGTGGGATGTGCACTTTAATCTTTATAAAAAGAAAAAGATGCCAGAATAGAAGCTTAAGAAAACATGGTAAGGATAATGAAAATTAATGGATTTGAAATTGCCGAAGTGAAATTAAAAATATAATTCATACAGAAATAAGGAAAATAGCAAAAGCCTCAAATCTGGTACTGCAACAGATGACATCAACAAACCTAAATTAACATGGTTTCCAGTTTTCTGATAGGATTTTGCACCAAGTGGTGCAAATGAGAAAAACACAGTCTTCAGAAATTTTGAGTATTTTGTATAAATAAACATTACAATTATAATTTGTGTACTATTGAAGTCTATGAAACATTAGCATATAGATGTCATGTAGACCTACTACCGGTACCTTGTTATCATACATCCGATTTTAAGGCAAATGCCTGTTTTGTTCCTTTAGGAGAAAGGAAAAAATAATTATTAATATGTACGTTGTATGAAAATTGAAAGCTACTTATAGAGTTTGATAGTGCCCTAAAATGATTGTTAGAGCCTAATTTGTTAATATTCTGCTTAAAATGCCTAAATCAATGTAAAGTTTCGTTATTTCACTATTTACTCACATGCTTATAATGCAAGCAATATTATACATGATTTCCATGGATAAACACTACCAGGAAATGTAACAATGGATGGAACGTTGTATTTTCGTCAAAAAGAATTTCAACAGCAATGCTGTATAATGGTTACATAGGCGGAGAGAGAACCCAAAACCATAGAATCCCGATACAACGAGGTTATGTGGAACATCATTTACCTCCTCCCTCTATTATAGCCTCACTGTGGTACAGTATATCGGAATATGATCATTTAATGAAGGGGGGGTCATCTTTCTAACTGTAGGTCTACTACATTTTATAATAGGACATAATTTAAAACAATCACCTTCTTTTTCTTCTCGTATATAAACACATGCATACATCAGTAAAACTACGTAACAGTGCTATCAGAAACACTTTTATATGAAGCTTATCTTCCTGAAGAAAGTAATCAGCCCATACTGCTGCCTCCATATCTATTTCAACTTCTAACATTCTCTTATTTATTTGTGGCACTGAATAATGATCAATAAATTATTTTGCACTTTCTTTGTTTAATCTAAAAAATTCTTCACATGACATTGCTAATATCATATCTTCATCTGAAAATCTTCTTTTCATTTCTGTTAATAGCATGTCAAGTACAGGATAATACAAACACGTAAGATATTTCTTACTCTGTGTTGCTGCATTGTCTGCCCTTTCTGATTCGTTCCCGTATCTTTGCCCCATAGATTCACTAACAACATAGTCATCCAATTTTTTTGAAATTGTACGAGGTCGTTTTAGTCTGTATTTACATCTCTTTTCCTCGGAATATGTGTCATTCTCTTCCGAATCATCTTCAGGAAAATGTTGTAAATTATTGTTGTTAAAAAAACTCTAGTACTTCTTCTCATATCTTCAACCACATCTTTTCATTCCTACTTGACTCCAAATTTGTAATAGCCCCTTGAACTACCTGATTGCAGGAAGCAATACATGAATTGGGATGCTGCAGTGATTTACTTACAACATTTATATTTGAAAAATGATGTTCTAATATTATCAGTAAGGACTGAATATTTTGTAGCAGTCCTTTAGCAATGAACATCTTGGGTGTCTTAAGTCTTAAGCAACATATCCTGCAATAGTATTCTTTAGCACCCTTAGTGGCCACTGTACTCCATTATCTCCTGGCCTAGTTGCCTCATAAGTGGTGCCTTGTTGGTATCACTTGTGAGGTTCAGACCTGTCTTCGGACAGTTGACGAAACAATATTGCTTTAACGGAAATCAAAGCTGTAGGTCTACAAGCCCAGCGAGTGTTGTTTGTTGACTTCATGTATTTTAAGCTTTTTCTGAATATTCACAAACTGCGCATATTGGATGAGAGAAAAACTCATATAATGACTGCTTTATATTAAATCCATAACGAGCAATATCATTTTCATTGCAAGTAGAAACTATAACAGATTTAATTTGTGAGCCATGCAGTGTATGTAAGTTGCATACTTGTGGTTTTCACGAACTAAAGCTTGCAATCCATTATTAATACCCGCCATGACAGCTGCGCCATCATAAGATTGTCCAGTCATTAATGTTGTGGTCCCCAAATTCTTAACACAAGACAATATGGAATGTGCACTACATGTAATTGAAACGTCTGCAAATCCTAATAATAATCTTTCCTACACAGCTGGTACCTAAAGGTATCTAATGCATACATACATCTTTTGGCACATAAGATTTAGCTTCATCCACAAGAAATGCATAAAACCCCGCATCATTAATTTCTTCAACAATTTTTGTCACTGTTTCATTACAACATATCTCTAACAATTATTTAGTTCTGTACAGTACCACTGATATGGTATGGTATGATATATTTATTTCTACAGTTCTTATTTAGTAATGGGTCGCCACCACATCTCTGTATTCGTGCTCCCCATCACCTTCTAATTACAATAACACATACAAACTTTCATCGACATGTGCAGTCATCTTATTTTACCTTTGCTACCCCTATTGCTAGAACACATAACCTCAAAATCCTCTCTAACCTCTCACCTTAAAATTTCCCCTTCTATCTAATGAACACCTTACCACTTTTATTATTTACTTATATTGAAGTACTTCCTATGGTCTAAAATTTCCCTAATTTTAAACTAACTTTTACTAACACTGCTTAATTATAATCATTCACTTTCATTTCTAATTTACAATCACTTCTACCTCTTCTCACTTCTGTCATCACATCACTCTTTTCCCCTATTCCTCCATTAGTCACTGAATCACATGTTTATTTGTTCACTTTCACCCAGATAAATTTTCCGTTTGGCACTATTTTTGTAAATCAACTCAACCTTCATTTGTAAACTTACATTGAAATACTTCCTCTCTTCCTATCATTTCAATTTCTCTGATTGTATGCTAACTTAGTCGACAGTTCCAACAGTGGCATATCACACTAATTATTTAGATATGCAGGGTTTAGAAAGTACCTGACCCATCTCCTGACAATGCCGCTGTCGTCAACTATCTTGAAACTCATTCTCAGAAGTCTTACTTAATAACATGCAAAATGATGATAAACAATCATGCAAGGCATATCTATACAAACGCTTCATAAGGTGAACTGGAGCTGTCGAGATTTCCTAGCAACGAATCTGTCGATCGCTGATGATAGGTTCTTCAACAAATCCCAACTTTTAACCCTCTCAATGGTTAGAATTGCTAGATTACAAAGCCTTGTGCTTGACATGATTGTCGAATTTTTCGTTTCAGAGCTTTGAAAAGTTTTGTATCATTGTCTTAATGAAGGACGAACATGTACCAATATCCATTTTTGGAGACTGAGGTGCTTCCGATAATGAATTTGCAAGAGCAAGAATATCGTCTAAACATACCAAATAAAAAAGGTGTCAAATTTTTCTAGCTGATGTAACAATTCAATAGCCTACACGGCTTCCTTTTTTTTATTACTGCCAGAAAATTTTTTAGGCCCCATCCAACAGAGCTAATTGACTCGTGAAGAAATGAACGCATTTTTGACTTCTTACCTTAATGCTATCGACTGTAACTATTGCTCTGGAATCATGGTTTAGTTTTAATGTTGAGTATTTTCCATTAAAAAAAACGCAAAAATTCGCATATTTTTTGGGTGGAACTGGGCTCACCTGCTGACTATGCCACTGACTTCCAATATTAGTAACATTCCACTACCAATTCCAATTAACAAACACTTCCAATTTCCTCTAGTCACCTCCTTTATCATCAATTGTTTCTCTGGACACTAATTCACTTATTCGTTCATACATTTTCCCTCCAATTATTTCGATAGTTACTCTTACTCCTTGAACACTCACTTAATTGTTTCTATGTCTTATGCCACTCTTTTATCACTTCCCCCCTTAAGCATCAACTTCGTAGACTGGTCAGATTATAATAACTACATAATTCCAGAAAGTTTTCTTTATTGCACGATTCTTCACCCTAATTATGTCCTCTTATACCTAAACCCTGCTTTGCTAAGTAGAACAATATGTCGATTATCTTAAATAAATACTTAAATAAAAACATGCATAATGTATATTTAAGCAATTTTTAGCTTAATCATGCATATAATATACATTGTATTCAGTTTAACTGCATGTTTTAATGGTTTTGAGTGGACACCTCAGTTTCTCGATTTTTATAACCTTCATTTTAGTTTCAGGAATTAGGATTGAAGAAGGAAAAGAAAAAAAAAACTAAATTACAGAAAAAGGTTCATTCAAGTTTGCACTTATAACTTCTTGCGATGTAGAGGGGTCATTCTCTGCCTACAAAAACATGACTGACAAGTGCAGCAACCTAACAGAAACGAATTTAGAAATGTTATTTAATTTTTTTTTAATATTTATTTATTTTAGCTAGCAGGCTAGTGAGTACAAATTAAAATTATAAAACAAAAAAATTATTAGTTGTTAACTGAGCAAAAAAAGTGAACTGAAATAAGAAGTTTGCAACAAAAATGAAATTGCATATTTTAATGTATTTTTTGCTTGATCGAGCATGTTTCATAGTTTGACAGTGCATGAATGCATGCATATTTTGGAATTTTATTACTTACTTACTTACTTACAAATGGCTTTTAAGGAACCCGAAGGTTCATTGCCGCCCTCACATAAGCCTGCCATCGGTCCCTATCCTGTGCAAGATTAATCCAGTCTCTATCATCATACCCCACCTCCCTCAAATCCATTTTAATTTTATCCTCCCATCTACGTCTCGGCCTCCCTAAAGGTCTTTTTCCCTCCGGTCTCCCAATTAACACTCTATATGCATTTCTGGATTCGCCCATACGTGCTACATGCCCTGCCCATCTCAAACATCTGGATTTAATGTTTCTAATTATGTCAGGTGAAGAATACAATGCGTGCAGTTCTGTGTTGTGTAACTTTCTCCATTCTCCTGTAACTTCATCCCGCTTAGCCCCAAATATTTTCCTAAGCACCTTATTCTCAAACACCCTTAACCTATGTTCCTCTCTCAGAGTGAGAGTACAAGTTTCACAACCATACAGAACAACCGGTACCGGTAATGTAACTGTTTTATAAATTCTAACTTTCAGATTTTTGGACAGCAGACTGGATGATAAGAGCTTCTCAACCGAATAATAACACGCATTTCCCATATTTATTCTGCGTTTAATAGTGCATAAAATTCTCGTTTCTAATCATGAGCAATGCTGGACAGTGTGGTTTCTCTAGAGGGAACGAGTGGCTGCTTCACACATTCACACGAGGTTAGCAGCGTTAGAAGAGTGTGGAGACGTGCCAACAATACCTGCAGTTCGATGGCGTGGATTTGGCAGAGTTCTGAGTTCTTTAAGTGTCTGGTCACCATCGACGAAATGCCACTCCATCATGGAGTGGAAGCATGCTGAGAGCCCTCATCCCAAGAAGTCACGGTCAGGACTATTAGTCTAAAAGCAAAGGAGTGACTGTTCTGGGATCAGGAGGGGATGCTTCTGTTGGATTGACTGCCCCGTAGTAAGACTATCAAGAGTGATTGCTGCTGCAATTCACTGCGCAACTCCACCGATGCATTCAACAACGCTGCCATGGGAAATGGAGATGCGGAGATCTTCTCCAACACAACAATGCAAGACCACATGGCAGTCACCAGACCATTGCCACCATGCTGCTCCATCCTCCATACTCGCTGGATATTGTTCCTAACGACTATGCTCTATTCAACGCAATGAAAGAGGTCATGCAGGGTAAGAAATTCATTTCCAGTGATGAGCTTCAGATAGTTGTCCAGTAGTGGCGCCAGGATAACTCCAAAGAATGGTTTGCTGCACAAATACTGAAACTGCCAGAACAATGGCAAAGGTATATAGACATTGGTGGGGGAATACCTGTAACATAATCTGCATTTTGTTTCAATAAATGATTATTGTGAAGAAGAAACATTTAGTGCCAATCATTTTTAACGACTGAATTGATTTATTTTTCTTGTTTATTTACTTATTTATTTATTGATTGATGAAATCCAACAGATTAACAAAGAATGGCCATTGTTAGGTAACACTGACATTGTGTCGCTAATAGCAATATAGGAACAGTTCAATATTTCTGGACTGATGTCCGGAAAAAATCGCAAGAGATCCCTAACAAGTGAGGCGTTCAGTAGGTTATTTTACGACGCTTTATCAACAGCTTAGGTTATTTAGTGTCTGAATGAAGTGAAGGTGATAATGCTGGTGAAATGAATCCGGGGTCCAGCACCGAAAGTTACCCAGCATTTGCTCATATTGGATTGAAGGAACACCCCGGAAAAAACCTCAACCAGGTAACTTGCCCCGACCGAGAATCGAACTGAACCATCGCTGGGTCTGGTTGGTCATCTTTGTTAATGAAATAAAAGATAAATATCTTAATAATACCAAATAACCCTGCCATGAAACGTTATGATCAGGATGGTAATCTACGTGTCGAGGTAGTTAAGTAACAACACACACTCCCTATGTTAAACACAACCATTTATTTAGAATAAACAAAATAAATAAATAAATTCGTAGCACAGAAAATATCTTCTTCACAGAGTAATGTTAATCAAATCCAGCTAATTACCTTACATAGGTAGGTACTCTCCCTCGCTGGCATCCATCTTGTCATACAACCTTGACATAACCAACACTCAGCACACACATAGCCGTTACACTCAAACTGGCCACCCCTCAAACGTCAAACAATGGGTGCCTTCATTGTGAATTTCATACTCGTCAAATTCGTTCTGCTGCAATAACTAAGTAAAACGTAAACCAAAACCATCTCACTGAACTTCTTGTAGTTTGTGGTAGACTTTTAGTTATATCACAGCTAGAGAAACAATAACCTGAAATAAAAATACCGACCGGTATTTAACCAGAGTTGACTGCACGCTAGTCAGACAGAAAAATGAATGCAGTTCAAGATAATTAGTACATCACAAAACTCTCCGCTAAACTCCACACGAATATCTTCTGCGATACACTCGCAGGTTCCCACAACACGTTGGACTACGCAGCTACTAGTAGACTTATCGAACCCGGTTCGAACCCCGGCCTTCATAGGAGCTCGTGCCCTTCACAACACACATTCTACCTCCAAGCCATCCCTCTAGCGTACTGACGCCACTGCTGCAACCTCTGCGATACACTCGCAGGTTCCCACAACACGTTGGAATATGCAGCTACTAGTAGACTTATCGAACCCGGTTCGAACCCCGGCCTACATAGGAGCTCGTGCCCTTCACAACACACGTACTACCTCCAAGCCATCCCTCTAGTGTACCAACGCCACTAGCTGCGAACAACCCGCTTCGCAGGCGAAAAAACCAAAACCGTGTCTCTATCTTAACCAATCAGATAACGTAATGAAAAAAATAAATTCTCCCCAGGATATCAACCAATCAGCAATAAATACTAAATTCTCCCCAGGAAATCAACCAATCACTCGCCAGCCATAGGCTAGGCCCTTGTTTTCAGCTCATCACAGATTACAAGAAAGAACATCATAGACTACGGGAAAACAGAAAGGTGAGAGGAAAGAAGCCATCTACGAGAAGTAAGAAGAACTAGATCAGAAAGGAAAAAAAACTACAAGTCATCTATGAAGAGTTAGAATAATTAAAACTAACAGCGAAAAGTATAAAGATAGAAAAATGTAAAAGAAATAGAAAGGAAAAGAAAGACGTGCCGAAATAAAACGGCACAGACTCCCCCCCCCCTCCAAAACTGGCGCAGTTCCTGAACAGCGCCAACTCCAGGTCCAAAGACGCTGTGAGGACAAGTAGGCTACCAAAAAGGGAACTCATCCCCAGCTATGTCCCATCACAAGCCACTAGGTACTGTATCATCCAAGTGCACAACCAGCACTGACGCCACTGCTGCAACCCATCCAGACGGTCGAACATAAATCGTTTAGGCACCGAGTGTCCATGGGTAGAGGCGGTATCCTCACCGTGCTCCCCCGCGACCCACTTGGCCCTTCGGAAATGACTGCAGTCTGTCACAGTCACCCCAACCAACTAAATTCCTTCGATCCACAGACCTCTGGGTTATAGTCACAGCACACTTCCACCTTTGGCGCAATCAATAAATATATCCAGCACAAACGTGACCGATGCAAAAAAAGCCAAACATAAACAGCAACTTCTTAAAGTGACAGAAAGGAAGAAGAGAAACTACAAGTAGAGAAAATAAATTAGAAAGAAAGTAAGCTACAAAAGATAGAGGACACGAAAGAGAAGAAGATAAAACATATAAAGAGAGAAGAGAAAAAGGAAAAGATAAATTTTTGCGAATAAACGACCCCAAAAATAATTAGCTCGAGCTGTGATGATACTTAAAAGCCAACCTAGAACTAAAAACACACGTAACAATATAGAACTCAAAAACATAGAAATACTTAATAATACAACAATGTCAAAGTGAATAAGATAAACTTGAAACGAAGGAAAACACGTGAACAATACAAACTTTTAAGTGATGTCTATAACTTGCTTCACATATGACCATTTCTGGTATAATAGTCTTTTCAGCCATTTTATCACTTCCTCTTGATGATATGCACAATCATATATGTGTCCACTGCCCGTTCATGAATATGAAAGGTAACACACTCCTTCGTGACAAAATCAGGTTAGTACACAGTACTCATCACACCGTCCACTCATGATACACTCTAGTACAAACTTTTACTGGGTAGTTTTAGTAAGTACCACCGTTTGGTGCAAAGTACCTTACTATGAAAACAACCCTTAGCTCACTAAATGCTCAAATGAGACATTTAGGCATACAGCTCTGTAATAACAGAATTATCAGAAACCCGAACCAGTTCTGATCTGAATACAAAATTCCGTCTGCAATTTCGTTTGGCCGTCCGTCACAATGAAAAACCTGGTAAGGCCAAACTGACCAGACCTCACTAGCACAACCTCTCTGACGTCACTCCCAAAATCTGTCTGCAGTGTCGTTTCTCCATCCGTCACAATGCAAAACCCTGGGACGGCTAAACTGACCAGGCCACACTCACATAACTTAACCTAACCTAACTTAACTTAACCTAACCTAACCTTTTCCCCTTTTACATTCCCTTAGGGGGAAAAGGTGCCCATTTTAGAAGACTCTTACTTCATGCATGGGCTGCAGTGGTGGTATTCTGACCCGCCGCCCACACAGGTGTTACATTCATGGGGAAAAACCCCTGACCATGTGGTCGGTGCTGCGCACCCCGCACTTCCTTAAGCAGAGAATCGTGGGCGCGGAGAAAGTCTTCTTGGGCGCCACAAAACCCAACTTTAAATGGGGAACTGACACGGCGGCTACAAATCCCCTGGTAACCCCTGGCTTCGGTTCCCAATAACTTTTAGCGGTATAACAAGTTATACCTTTTCCCAACTCGCAAGTTATCCTATCCCGTTCTTCCCGAAAATGTTCCAAACTGACTCCGGGATTTGGATCGTGGTGTAGAGACTTCCTAACTCCTGAAAACGGCAAGGGAACTTCACTCAACTCCGGAAGTACAATCGGAGAACCACTCAGTTCTGGCTGACCAACGCCGACCCGTTCTTTCCCCAAAGAACTTGAATCTACTTTCTGACTTTCCCCTTCATCCGTATGAGCTACAAGGTCCACCGATGCCCCAACTGGAAGCAATTTGGGTGCCTTACATCGATTAGCAAAGTGGAATTTGACCTCCGAAGCATGTTTAAAATAAAATTCCTCCTGTGGGATATCTACAATAAGCCCCGTCTCCGGCATGAAATCAGCGCCAAAGATGGCGGGGTTAACCAAACCTTCGACAACCCAGAAACTAAATTCGCAAACTACCTGTCCAACTTTAACTTTCAAACTGACACGACCATTGACCAAAAAAGACTGGGAAGTAACCGAGAACAACACCATGTTCCCGGGGATAATATCCAACCCCTTCTTCCACGCTAATTCTAAACTAACCAAAGAAACGACACTGCCTGTGTCCAACAACACCTCCACTAACTCTCCACCTAACTGAGCCCTAGCAACGGGGCACTGACCGCAAGGAGGGACACTTATCTCACGAGACACAACCCGAACGACTTCTTCACTCTTTCTCTGATTTTGCTCCACGTGACCACGTCGATTACATTCACGGGCAAAATGCCCTGCTTTGTTACAAACAAAACACCTATTGCCCGTCCCGAAACGACGGATCTAGTCGGGGTGGTTCCCGCCAGGGCACCACTATCTAGTATCGCCTGATTCCGTACACATAACACGTCGAGCTGAAGGAAGTTCTGCGGCCGGTTGGCCTTAGGTACTGAGCCCTGACCTCGGGATCGCGCGCCCCTGACAATGCAGCGTCCACTATCTTACTTTCCGTCAACCCAGCTACAAAAACCTTTTCGATGAGTTTTAAATCTTCCACGTATTCAAGTATGGTCTCTCTGTCACCTTGGTTATGGTAGAAATACTCCCCGAACAGAAGATGACTAGTCCTGTCAAGGAATGAACTCGTTCAGGATACCCTTATGAAAATCTAGCAAGGTTTTTTCGTCTTCAATGGCCGCCAATACTCTGTTAGTTAACACTCCATTAGCAAAAGGGAAAATCAGATGTAATAGCGAGGCCTCATCCAAATGAAAAGCTCTACATATACCCTTAAGCTGCACTAACACCCTCAGAAAATGCATGACTGCCTGTATACTACTAACGGAGAAAACCATCCCTTTCTTCAGAACGGATTCAAAAGGATTAGGCATGTTAGAAAAAAAACAAGCTAAGGTAGTCCTTCTTCCTGTCGAGATTGGAAACTTTCACAGGGACTTGAGCTTCATTGGCCACCCCTGAACCCTGTTTCTGCTCTCTCGTGGTCTCCTGGCTCCTACTCTTTTTCAAATTCGTTAGTTCCATTTTCACTATCCCCAATCTCTGCATTTCCTTCTCGAACTTTTCCCTATCTACAACTTCCAACTTAACCTCGAGTATATCTTTCAGTCGTAATTCCCAGTGAATCACCCTGTTCCATATTCTTCTAAAACGATCCTTCTGAAAATCGACTCTCAACTCCTCCAGAATTTCCGAAAAGGACTCCACGATTTCTACACATTTGAAAAGTTCTCTAGCGATACAGTACTGGGGGTATTTCTGCGGAGTCTGCTGGGAAACGAACCCCGGTTCCCTAGCTTTGGCTAGGAGAGTAGTGACATCCACGTTCGAGTCAACCTCCGCACCATATGCTCTCAGCTGATATAGCAACTCATCTTTACAGAGGGCGCTCCACTCCACCATTCCAGCATCCATCTTGAAACACAAAAAACAACAAAACAGCACAAACCCAAGTACCTCGGCTTTGAGATTCCAAACGCCGATCATAACCACGCAACTCTGCTAACACTGAACCGTCGCTGGGTCTGGTTGGTCATCTTTGTTAATGAAATAAAAGATAAATATCTTAATAATACCAAATAACCCTGCCATGAAACGTTATGATCAGGATGGTAATCTACGTGTCGAAGTAGTTCAGTAACAACACACACTCCCTATGTTAAACACAACCATTTATTTAGAATAAACAAAATAAATAAATTCGTAGCACAGAAAATATCTTCTTCACAGAGTAATGTTAATCAAATCCAGGTAATTACCTTACATAGGTAGGTACTCTCCCTCGCTGGCATCCATCTTGTCATACAACCTTGACGTAACCAACACTCAGCACACACATAACCGTTACACTCAAATTGGCCACCCCTCAAACGTCACACAACAATGGGTGCCTTCATTGTGAATTTCATACTCGTCAAATTCGTTCTGCTGCAATAACTAAGTAAAACGTAAACCAAAACCATCTCACTGAACTCCTTGTAGTTTGTGGTAGACTTTTAGTTATATCACAGCTAGAGAAACAATAACCTGAAATAAAAATACCGACCGGTATTTAACCAGAGTTGACTGCACGCTAGTCAGACAGAAAAATGAATGCAGTTCAAGATAATAATTAGTACATCACAAAACTCTCCGCTAAACTCCACACGAATATCTTCTGCGATACACTCGCAGGTTCCCACAACACGTTGGACTACGCAGCTACTAGTAGACTTATCGAACCCAGTTCGATCCCCGGCCTACATAGGAGCTCGTGCCCTTCACAATACACATTCTACCTCCAAGCCATCCCTCTAGCGTACTGACGCCACTGCTGCAACCTCTGCGATACACTCGCAGGTTCCCACAACACGTTGGACTACGCAGCTACTAGTAGACTTATCGAACCCGGTTCGATCCCCGGCCTACATAGGAGCTCGTGCCCATCACAACACATGTTCTACCTCCAAGCCATCCCTCTAGCGTACTGACACCACTAGCTGCGAACAACCAGCTTTGCAGGCGAAAAAACCAAAACCGTGTCTCTATCTTAACCAATCGGATAACATAATGAAAAATACTAAATTCTCCCCAGGATATCAACCAATCAGCAATAAATACTAAATTCTCCCCAGGGAATCAACCAATCACTCGCCAGCCATAGGCTAGGCCCTTGTTTTCAACTCATCACAGATTACAAGAAAGAACATCATAGACTACGGGAAAACAGAAAGGTGAGAGGAAAGAAGCCATCTACGAGAAGTAAGAAGAACTAGATCAGAAAGGAAAAAACTACAAGCCATCTATGAAGAGTTAGAATAATTAAAACTAACAGTGAAAAGTATAAAGATAGAAAAATGTAAAAGAAATAGAAAGGAAAAGAAAGACGTGCCGAAATAAAACGGCACAGAACTCGGGCCACCTGATTTCACGGCCAGACGTGCTAACCATTACTCCAGAGGTGTTGACTGAGGCGTTCAGATTCAAAGGCAATGTTATCCATCTGACATAGTTTTGAGTAAATAGCAAGAGTCATTTATAAAATCTGATTCAATCTTTGAATAAACTGAAAATTATAATTGAAATTTCATAGGAATAAAATTTATTATGGTAGGTACTTAAAACTTGACAGAACTGTGCAAAAGTACCAACAGAATATAAATCAATTTATATCTCAATTCTTTGGAATAAGAATGCCTTTGAAACTACACTCCTCAAGAATTCCCTCTCTTGTCGAATTTAATTTTTTATCTTTTGAGTCTATGCTATTCTAGTGCTACAGTGGAGCAAGTGTTTTTGTTGATGAACTTCATAACAATAAAAACAACAAAACCGACTACTGTCCGTCCATTGTAAATTGACCAGTGTTGATTCCATGAACTAGCAGTGTGTCACTCCTCTCCACAAATACTCTGATCCTTCCAAATTCCCACACTCCGTAATCATCTACAATGTTTTGTATATAAAGACAATGGCAATATTAGAGCTCAGTAGTTATGGAACATTAAATGTGTAGTACATACAAAGACATTGTGCTGGTCAAAATACTTGTATCAAATCCCAAATGCCATTAATTTAATGTAACACATATTCAAAGATAAACCACACATGTTGGGCCAATTATACACTGTTCATAGATTTGATAAGAAACGTAAAAAATTATATATTACAGTTATATGACCACTAATAAATATAATATAATTATTAAAAAATTAGTAAAAGTCAGACATGTTTCGGAGATGCTTCTCCATCCTCAGTGACTTTACCTTTAAGCCAAGCAACAACACAGTTCGATCACCTGAACCAGCCGTCGTGGTAAAGTCACTGAAGATGGAGAAGCATCCCCGAAACATGTCTGACTTGTACTAATTTTTTAATAATTATATTATATTTATTAGTGTTCATATAACTGTAATATATAATTTTTTACGTTTCTTATTAATGTAACACGTTTGCTGCTGAAAAAGGCTAAAACTGACCTATATGATACTAAATTGCTTGGGAATAGCTGTGATTATCAGCTGTGTTTTATTATGGAAATTTAAAATCTGTAACTTGAAATTTATACTGCAACCTACTGTTTTTTTTTTTTTTTTTCCAAGTTTGAATATCCTGCTTTTATAACTGGTAGAGCTGGTAACACTCCACATACATCACAACAACCGTTAACTGCACTGTACACGAAAAAACTCCCATGCACTGAATTGCATGTTCAGATGGTAGGCCTACGCCTACCACATAGCATTCCTCATGAAGTCTTAATACAATGAGCATATACCTGCATATAATTGGAATATATCAGTCCCCTAACTGCCCATTGTGCAACTAAAACCAAGAAATGGATTCGGAATAACTCAAAATCTGTGCTTCAGTGGCTAACCATGATAATATCTTTGGAAAATATTGGAATGCAAGAAGTCAAATGACTTTATTGTCAAATGCCTGGCATTAGAAAACAACAACAACAATTAGCATATTTAAAATTTGTTCCGTCAGATGCCTTGGTGTCCGATATTGTTAAGATAACATTCTGCAACATTTTCATAACAGTAAAGTCACTGGATCGAAACCATATGAAGTTATACATTAATAACATGTCGTAATTACAGGACGTAATAGAGAAGAAACAAATGATTAGGGAAAACACGAACATTTTACTTGAAGCAAGTAAAGCGATAGGTTTGAAAGTAAATCTCGAAATGACAAAGTATATGAGTATGTCTTGTGACCAGAATATTGTACGAAATGGAAACATAAAAATTTGGAGATTTATCCTTCGAAGAGGTGGAAAAATTCAAATATCTTGGAGCAACAGTAACAAACATAAATGATACTTTGGAGGAAATTAAACGCAGAATAAATATGGGAAATGCCTGTTATTATTCGGTTCAGAAGCTTTTGTCATCTAGTCTGCTGTCAAAAAATCTGAAAGTTAGAATTTATAAAACAGTTATATTACCATTGTTCTGTATGGTTGTGAAACTTGGACTCTCACTTTGAGAGAGGAACAGAGATTAAGAGTGTTTGAGAATAAGGTTCTTAGGAAAATATTTGGGGCTAAGAGGGAAGAAGTTACAGAAGAATGGAGAAATTTACACAACGCAGAACTGCACGCGTTGTATTCTCCACCTGACATAATTAGGAACATTAAATCCAGACGTTTGAGATGGGCAGGGCATGTAGCACATATGGGTGAATCCAGCAATGCATATAGAGTGTTAGTTGGGAGACCGGAGAGAAAAGGACCTTTGGGAAGGCCGAGACATAGATGGGAAGATAATATTAAAATGGATTTGAGGGAAGTAGGACATGATGATGATGATAGAGACTGGATTAATCTTGCACAGGACAGGAACTGATGGCGGGCTTATGTGAAGGTGACAATGAACCTGCGGGTTCCTTAAAAGCCATTTGTAAGTAAGTAATAGAGAAGAAACAAAGAGAAACTTGAAAATGGCGAAGGAAGGACTGTGAAGAAAGAAGATATGAGTAAGCTACGAGGTGGGAGGAAAAGGAAGAGAGAAAATAAGACAGAAGAGCTAGTGCTCTTTGCAATAAAGGGGGGTTTACACAAACAGGTATTTATTGGCATCAGTTAACATGCCAGTCGTACTTTTGTGTGAGTAAAGATTTACACAGATTTCTTTATTTTGCCTCGCCAGTGTCCTTTTCAAGAGCAAGCTGCTGACTGAATATTTCAAATGAAGTGAAACATGTTCATACACTTTTCTGAAATTCGCAAGTTTGCTGATTGAGGTGATGATTTCTGACACTTGGGATAACGGGGAAAAAAAAAACCAAACAAACAAAAGAAATGATCGTATATGAGTGAAAAAAATGAATTGTTCGGGGGTAGCAAATATAATGAAATCTTCATCTTACGATGTTTGGTGACGTATACACGTCCGTTGATGTGACATATTAATGAATTTAAATACTATTATAGTCACAATCATGCCATGGTATGAAAGAAAAGTTTCACAACCTCGAGCGGGAAACGAACCTTTGACTTCCTGTTCTCCGGTCAGGTGCTCTGCCACTGAGCTATCGAGTTCGTCTCACGCCAAACGCTTGGAATTATCCTTTCATACTGGCGACTCTGTTGCCTGACCGGAGAACAGGAAGTCGCAGGTTCGATTCCCGCTCGAGGTTGTGAAATTTTTTTTTCATACCATGGCATGATTGTGACTATAATAGTATTTAAATTCATAAATATAATGACTTTAAGAGGAATTTAAAGGATCACCATTACTTGTAGACGGGTTGTTTACAATTAATATATCAATGTAGGTGACTTTATATTTGTTTATTTTATGTTGACTGACATGTACTATATTATGTGTTTTCAGTGTGATAGTATTTCTGTTAACAGTGACTTATTTAATATTTTTCTTCTTTAGAGATCACCAATTCTGGCCATCCTGTAGCTTCATCAAATTTTCTCCTGAAATGCATATCACATATTTCTCCTAACACCACCTCGGCTGTTGTGTGGACAATGAGATCACCCACGACATGTCCAGACACTGTGTTCCCGTTGCTATCACCAAGTGTAATGTGGAGATGAGCACCATCCTTGCAAACTGTTCCAACCAATGAAGAAATTTCAAAATACTTGTTAATTGTCTCTACCTGTAAGAAAATAATAATTATTGTTAAAATTCATTAATATAATTTAAGAACTGTTTTTCAGTGAGCTATACAATGCAATTAGAATAATAGTAGCACTTCATTTGCTGTACGTATGAGTGGCAAAATTTGAAAAGTGAAAGAATTTATACAAGAAGTAAGGAATGCCTATTCATAGAAGAAGTCCTCATTTATTTTATTAACACTGAAACACTACTTATATGGAAGCTCCGAAAGTTTCTGTTAAACTTCGAGCATGAATATACCTAGAGAGACCATGCCATATGGGCCACTGGCGTAACTCAATCGGCTAAGGTGCTTGCTTATCGATCCGGAGTTGTGCTTAGGTGGGGGTTCGATTCTTGCTTGGGATAATTACCTGGTTGGATTTTTTCCGAAGTTTTCCCCAAATGTAAGGTAAATGTCAGCTAATCTATGGCAAATTCTCGGCCTCTTCTCGCCAAATATCACCTCGTTATCACCATTCCCATCAATGCTAAATAACTTCATAGTTGATACAGCTTTGTTAAATAACCAAGTAAAAAATTAAAAAAAAAATCATGCCATATGCCGACACCAGACGGAAGTGGAACCAATATTACGGGGCTTTCGATCAGCTGATGTTGAGCAAAACATATCTTTTGTATACAGTGTTTATATGGCAGGGTTTGTGTTCATTTTTTTATCTTTATACGATAGTGCCTATTATTCTTCTGATTCCAGAATGTCATTATACTATTAATGAGAGCAGAAGAGCTGTAAAATAATGTAAATTTTAAGATTACAATTTAAATTATGTGAATGCAGCACTGAGTAAGTGGAACGTTTCAGAGATATGATTAAATGTGCTTTTTTTTTTTTTTTCAAGAATTCAGTTTTAATATATGTAATTTTCGACCATGAAGCATATCATTTTGTGTAGATCAGTGGTTGCTGCGCTAAAAATTCATATTCCTCACATTCTACAGAATCATAATCTATAACATGAGTTCTGATTGTTTCAGTTTTCAACCTTGTAAGAAGAAGAAGGCATTTTAGGTAAAAGTTCTGTTATTACTTAAAGCTAAGTTCTTCATTGCTATAAAAGTGCACATAGTTACAGCTACCCAATGTTAATCCAACACTGAGCTTGTAGGATTTTATGGGAGGTTTGTGTTTATAATTAAATGATATAGTCATACTCAGTGGCGGCCGGTGAAGTTTGGGTCTAGGTGTTGCACTTTCTGTGATTTTAATCCAATGCTGGTACTTAAAAGATTAATATCAGTAATGCCCGTTCTTGTCCATGACTGTTCCCCATCAAACAAAATACACGGAAAACAAAACAGTGCGTTTTTCACTTCACAACCACAAAGCCAGTCATGATTATTGTAAATTTCCTTTCTAAAAATTCCCTTGAACTGTCTTTTCCCCGTAGTAACTATGTGGACAATATTTAGATCAGGCAATGGTCTACCAAGTTCTTTAATTTTTTTATTTTTCTTCGTCAGAAAGTACAGAGAAGTTCTTGTTTTGTAAACTATTTACAGAATTCGTAATGGTAAACGCATGTATATCACAAACTTGAAGAAAACATCACTTCACAATGCACTATAAAAATTGTGATAGCTACCACATTTCACATAAAACTCATTAAACTCCAAAAAAGTTCCTGTTTTTTAAACAACTTACAAAATTCATAACGTTATATGCCTATGTACTTATGTCACAAACTTGACGAAAATATCACATCCAATAAAAAAAAATTGTATTATGCAGCACAATTCACATAAAACTATTTAAATTCCAACAAAAACTAAATATTTAAGAGAGGATTAAATGGATTTCACACGATTATAAAACGACTGGACCACGTGCTCACCTAGCTACATGTTGGTCAGGAAACAGGAAGTGAGAAACCACGTAAGAAACAAAGATTCGGAAAAAATCTGAAAATTTCGTCTCAAGTCACTATTCATCCAGCGAATGTGTCCCTTTGGAATGGTCACTTCTGCAATCTACGGGCAAATACAAGAACTATTTGCTTCCGGTTGTTGCAGGAGCTTTGCCGTGACCAGCTGTGTTAACTGCTGGGATAGGGAACTCTGAACTGAGCCTACCTTCAATACAAGCCGCTACACGAATCTGGCTGTTACTTGAGCCTCACAACGACCACTTCTGAAGTATTCACAATTTGATGAATTTTATAAATTCTGATTATTATATACTCGAATTCTGTTGTTGTTGTTGTTATCTAATGCTGGGCTTTGGCAACGAAGCCATTAGAGTTCTTGCTCTCCAATATTTCTCTGTGGTGGATCCATCAGGTAGAACTTCACAGGTTATGAGATGATCTTCAGTCATTTCTTCTTCTTTGTTGCATAGAGGGCTATTTGGATTTGTGTAAATTCCTATTTTATTCAAGTGTTTGGCCAAATAATCGTGTTCTGTAAGCAGTCTGAATTTTGCTACTGCAGATTTACGTGGGATTTCTGGAATAATTTCTGTTTTTTTTATTAAAATGCTCCATTTTTTTATCTTTGGCTTTGGTACATAGTGCTTGGTTTTGCTTGATTTTATATTTATTTTTAATTAGTCTTTTGATGGATGTAAAAGGTAGGCTTGTATTTGTATTCTGAATTAAATTGGATCCTTTTTTGGCAAGAAAGTCAGCAGTTTCATTTCCAGCAATTCCGCAATGTGCAGGTATCCATTGCAATTGAATTCTTTTCTGTAGTTTTTGAAGTTGTTGGATCATTTTGTGACATTCTTTAATTTGGATTGACATCATTTTATATGAATTTATTGCATATAATGCTGCTTTAGAATCAGAGAGAATGACAGCATTTTGAAATTTATCTATTCTGTATAGTAGATGTTGGAGTGAGATATGAATAGCCATTATTTCCGCATCAAAATTTGTTGTATGATGTCCTGCTGGTTGATAAAATGAGAATAACGCACACGTAATTCCTGATCCTGAGTTGTTATCGATAGTAGACCCATCTGTGTAGATATGTAACCATTTTTCTGGTGGGTATCTATTGTTCACAGCTTCTAATGCCAGCGCTTTTAGTACAGTTTCAGATTTTGTAACTGGTTCTTCTAAATCTAGTTGAATGTTAATTGGTTCGAAGGTTAGAGGGTTTTCTCTGCTTAAAATGTTTTCTTTAGATTTAGGGAGATTCAATTCTGTTTTTATTTCCGTGACTTTGGACAGGAAACTTGTTTGTGTTTTCAACTTGGTTGGTTGTAACAGTCTTTTTTCCCATTTTGTTGTTGTTAACCGTAGCATTTTTTCATGGTGTGTTAGTGCCTGCTCCTCTAGAGTGAGATATATTGGAGGGTTCTGGGTTAGGGCTTGCATTGCCGTGATTGGGGTTGATTTTGCTGCACCAGTTATTAGTCGCAGGGCCTGATTTTGGCATACTTCTAGTCGATTCAGGTTGAAATTATTTGCTGTAATTAATACCTCCGCATTGTAGAGAAGTATTGGCTTGATGAATGTTTTGTACGTGATGTTCAAAGTCTGCCGATTACTACCCCACTTGGCTCCAGCTAATCTCTCTCGAATTCTTGAATGATATATAAATAAAAATATGTATATATTTCAATTGGACGAGAAGGAAACTTAAAATCTGTTTAGTTATTTAATATAAACAAAATTTTAATGTGCGGGAAAAACTTTGTCGTCATGCAACACTGCAACATGATCAGCGGCCGCCACTGGACTACGTTTTTAAGAAATGTATTTCATTATAAGCAGAATGTTACAGTGTCCTCAATCCAACATAAATTTAATCCCTTAAAGTTTTTTGAGCGAGCTTGTTAAATTTATAAGTGAAGCCAGATCAGAATTGGTTAGGATACAACTTTATCTAATAAAGGAAAGATTTGAAAAATCTGAATGATTGTAATAGTATATTTAAATTTCTTTGTGAATTCAGAGAAATGACAGAGGATTAAATAAAAAAATCTTGTTCTGATTTAGACGTTTCCCTTCAAATGAATACAGAAGGTTCAACTTTCAAACAGAAGTATTCTATTTTGAATCTTGCGTACACCACTTTTAACACTTGAATATAATTAATTGATGAACTAGTGGACTTACTCGTGTTAAATATGTAATATTTGTCAGGCTTACAGCTGTTTCAGTGCTTCACGCACCATCATCAGAGCCTACTAGATCGCTGCGTCATTTCGAACTTCTCTGCCTGTTAGGAGGGTGCGTTTTATTGTTGGAAGGTGTTGAAGTGTGGAGTCGAATAGTGTGTGTGTACTGAAATTGATCTGTGTGTTGAGGATTTGATCGGGGTGTGTTTTAGTGTGTTTGTATATTTCGTATTGTTCTAGTGTGTTGAGTTTTTGGTTCTTGGGTTGTGTGTGTAGGATTTCCATGTCCGTATTTATGTTATTGTATGTATGGTTAGTATTGGTTATGTGATCGGCGTATGTAGATGTATTGTGTCCTCTGGTTATAGCTTTAATGTGTTCTTTGTAGCGTGTTTGGAATGATCTGCCTGTCTGTCATATGTAGAACTTGTCGCAACTATTACATGTGAGTTTGTATACATCTGTGTAGTCGTATTTATTTGTTTGTGTTTTTTGTGTGTTGAGATGTCTTTGTAGTGTGTTTTCTGTTGTGTATACACAAAACAGAACACAAACACAAGAACACAAGAAATACATCACACTAACATATGAAAACAAAAGCACACATAAGGTCGCATCTTCATTCAGAAAACAGAAATACAACATAACATACACAACAGAAAACACACTACAAAGACATCTCAACACACAAAAAACACAAACAAATAAACACGACCACACAGATGTATACAAACTCACATGTAATAGTTGCGACAAGTTCTACATATGACAGACAGGCAGATCATTCCAAACACACTACAAAGAACACATTAAAGATATAACCAGAGGACACAATATATCTACATACGCCGATCACATAACCAATACTAACCATACATACAATAACATAAATACGGACATGGAAATCCTACACACACAACCCAAGAACCAAAAACTCAACACACTAGAACAATACGAAATATACAAACACACTAAAACACACCCCGATCAAATCCTCAACACAGATCAATTTCAGTACACACACACACTATTCGACTCCACACTTCAACACCTTCCAACAATAAAACACACCCTCCTAACAGGCAGAGAAGTTCGAGATGACGCAGCGATCTAGTAGGCTCTGATGATGGTGCGTGAAGCACTGAAACAGCTGTAAGCCTGACAAATATTACATATTTAACACGAGTAAGTCCACTAGTTCATCAATTAATTAAGAAGTATTCTGGTACATGTCACAACATTCGGACTCCCGAGAATATTGCAGCAGTGAGGCATGCTGTCACCACATCTCCACGATGCGACGTTTTCAGTCATTAAACATGCTCTGGTATTGGGAATATCTGATTGGAGTGTCAGACGAATCTTACACCTAGCCCTCAAGTTCCATCTCTACAAAGTTACGGTGGTTCAGGAACTTCGACAATGTGACTGGCTCATTCGCCAAGATACTTGCGAGACCATATTGAAAAAAATGTGCCAGTAGTAACTAAGCTTATTCCTATTTGTCGGGCTGTGTCAATAAACAAAACCTTCGGTATTGAGCCCCAGAAATACGTCAGCGACCTCTCCACAGAGTGCGTGTTACTGTTTGGTGTGCTTTTTTTTTTTTGAGGAAGAAAGACGCATAGTCACTGTTCCAAGAGTGTATAGCTCGTGAAGGCAAGCATTTGGACGATATTTTTTTTTTAAACAAAGTGATGTCAAAATGGCAAGTATTCTTCTGTAAAATGTTGTTGTTGTTTTCTAATGCTAGGTGTTTGACAATGAAGTCATTTGACCTCTTGCACTCCAAAATTTTTCAAAGATATTATCATGACCAGCCACTGAAGCACAGATTTTGAGGTGTTCCGAATCCATTTCTTGGTTTGAGTTGCACAATGGGCAGTTAGGGGACTGATATATTCCAATTCTATGCAGGTGTTTGGCCAAACAATCATGGCCTGTTGCCAATCTAAATGCAGCTACAGACGATTTTCGTGGTAAATCAGGAATTAACAGTGGATTATGATGCAGGGAGTTCCATTTTTTCCCTTGGGATTGAGTTATCAAATTTTGTTTGTTGAAGTCTAAGTATGTAGATTTAATAAATCTCTTCACAGAGTAATACGTAGATTTAGTAACAGGTCTGTAAGTAGCAGTGCTGCCCTTCTTTGCTAAAGCATCTGCATTCTCATTTCCCAGGATTCCACAATGGGATGGTATCCATTGGAACACAATTCTTTTATTGAGTGATATTAATTGAGAGAGCATTTTAGTTATTTCTGCTGTTTGAGATGAAGGTGTGTGTTTAGAGACTATTGATAGAATAGCTGCTTTGGAGTCTGACAATATAAATGGTAAAATAAAATTTTGAATGGGAACTATGTTGTTCTTTTTATTTATGTTTCAAATTGAAGAGATTATTCTGCCGGACCCTGTGTTTTCCAATTTAAGTCCTGACCTGCAATTTACTTATTTTTAGATTCTGCAATGTTTCATAGTCCTGTTCCTGGCTATATTTTATATTTTGAAGAGATAACATAAAAGCAATAGCAGCTATTGCAATCATAATCTGAATATAAAATTACAATAAGGTGGAAATTTTATGAGCATAATATATAAACAGTAGAACCTCTATTATCCGTGGTAATGAGGGGGATGGACTGAACGGTTAATCGAAAAAATCGGATAATCCGTAAATAAAAGATTTTCATAAATTAAACTACAATTTCGTAATTTCCTCCGTGATGATGTTTAACATGCAAGGTAATGAATCAGAACTTCAGTGATTTAAGTATCATTGTCAATGACGAGTTTTAAGGACCGATAATAGGAAAAATAGGAAAAGAAGAATTCTCGTGTTGTAGATTTACGTACTCGTACTTTGTACAATTTTATTCTTGTATTTTTTTAATAAATAGTGCACAGTAGTAACGTCAATCTCGTATTCTAATGCGAAATGAGCCACAGTTTCTTCCTCTAACCTCTCAATTATTTGTATTTTTTTTTCGATAATTAGCAGAACACGTTTTCTTTTGACACCCATGGAAGATATTTTGCATAGAAGTACACAGTACGGTCACTCAAATAGTGAGGATAAGGTCTGAATGGTACATGAGTTGAAAGTTCTTGAGGTAATTTCTTTACAAGTTGTGGGGAAAAACACCCCCTCCCACAAGTAACTGTTCCTGTTACCAGTAACGAAAGCATTCCTACTACATATTACGAGTATGTAAGAGTAAAGGCTTGTAATTAATAACTCTCTGCAGAACAAATATGTACTAACATAACGTACAGCACTTCATTTGTTCTCTGCAATAAAAGGAGCTAGAGAAAGACAGTCGGATAATCCGCCAATCGGTTAATAGGGTGACGGATAATCGGGGTTCTACTGTACATATGCAGAAAACAGGAAAGATTGGAAAATGCTGGGTTTGCAGTGAACGACCTGCCATTTTACAGAATACTATGTATGTATATGTAGATATATACAGTCGTCCTTTCCTACTTTTTCATTAGGAACAGCAATAAATTTCGCAGTAATATAATTGTATTGTATTGTACCGGTATTTATTCATTCCCTGTACAATCTATTACAGATTATAGGTTCGTCATTAGATACAAACACACAAAATACACATACAGACACACACAAATAAGATTTATAGTATGAATTTAATTAATTTCAAATATGAATTTAATTTTAACACTCTTAAGTTTTCCAAAGAATAGTAAAACTACCAAAGACACAATAAATAACAACATTTTCCGTTTACAGGACATTAAATAAATAAATTAAGAGAGATTAGGTAAAAACAAGATAGTTCTACATTATTATTAATATTGTTTGGAGAAAAAATTATGTGCACCAGTAATGAAGGTAGGTATTTTGCTTTATAGCTTTAATGCAAGAAATCAGTGATTTTGAATGGCATGGACTGGAGCAGAATAGTTTTTACCCTGGTTTTGAAACCTTCGTAATTTAAGTGTTTAATATCCCCTGGTATCTTGTTATATAATGAGATACCTGCATGAGAAGTACTGTTGAGACTTTTGGTAGTATTATGACAGTTTATATGCAAATTGTTGGCAGTTCTTGTGTTATGGTTGTGAGTTTCAGAGTTCCTTTTAAAATAGTTAAGATTCTTATGTACAAAGCAAACAGTTTCTAGGATGCAGATGCAGGGGAGTGGTAAAATATTTAATTCTTGAAAAATTTCTTTGCTTGGAGTGCATATAGGAACTTGTTTTATTATTTTTATTATTTTCTTTTGAAGTTTAAATATTTTCATAGCTTCAGAGGACATGCCCCAAAGCATTACACCATATGAAAGAATGGAATGTACATGGGCATAGTAGACTACTTTCAAGGTTGGAAGAGATATGCTTTTCGTAAGAATTCTAAAAGCATAACATAATTTGCACAGTTTTCCAGAGAGAAAGCTTACGTGTTGAGTCCAGGAGAAATTCGAGTCAATCCATACTCCCAAGAATTTTGTGCACTCGACTTCTTTTATATTCTGATTGTCAATATATATTTGCAAGTTTTTATGCGTTTTATTTCGATTAAAATTAATAAAAACTGTTTTGTCGATGTTTAGATTAAGTCTGTTATGTATTAACCACTCTTTTAATTGATTATTAGCTTCATTTATGTTATTCTGTAGGATATGAATTAGAAGATGACAACACCCTAAGAGAATTGTCACTTTGATTATCTTTCCCTTGTATGCTGATCAGTGATCACAAAGTAAGCTACATTTCTGTGTCGCATGAGAAGTAGTGGGAGAACAACGCCATTTTGCACGGCAATACATAGTGGATCAGTAGCATCCAGCAGTGTGAGGGAGAAGGTCGTGCTGCTGTTCATCTGCTTGTAAATGCCATTCAAAATGAGTCCTGCAATAAAATATCCCTCCAAGTGTTAATTGCGAGCAGTGATAAGATATCTGCTAACGGCATCTGTACTTTGTAGTGTTTATGAGCAAAATGTAATGACACCCTCACAGCGGTGCCTAATGTTAAAAAATGGACGAACAAATATTCATGATGAAGAAAAAAGTGGCTGGCAGAGTGTTGTCAATGATGACTTCATTCAGAAAGTTGATGAAAAAGTTAGTGAAAAACGTCATTACCATATCAGAACTCTCCAAACAATTTCCTCAAATTTCTCGAATCCTTTTGTATGAGATCACTACAGTAAATTTAGGGTACCGAAAATTCTCTCCTCATTGATTTTCAAAATTGTTTTCTGAACAACACAAGTCACATTGGATGGAATCTGCTTTAACCTTCCTGTCATATTACCACATCGAAGGATAATAATAATGATAATAATAATAATAATAATAATAATAATAATAATAATTTATTTACACTGGCAGAGTTAAGGCCATAGGGCCTTCTCTTACACTCTACCAGGTCACAAAGTATACAAACAATGAAAATTTAACAAAAAGTTAAAGAACAGAATACTAGCATATTACAAATAATAATAATAATAATAATAATAATAATAATAATAATAATAATAATAATAATTTATTTACACTGGCAGAGTTAAGGCCATAGGGCCTTCTCTTACACTCTACCAGGTCACAAAGTATACAAACAATGAAAATTTAACAAAAAGTTAAAGAACAGAATACTAGCATATTACAAATACAAATAATAATAATAATAATAATAATAATAATAATAATAATAATAATAATAATAATAATAATAATTTATTTATACTGGCAGAGTTAAGGCCATAGGGCCTTCTCTTACACTCTACCAGGTCACAAAGTATACAAACAATGAAAATTTAACAAAAAGTTAAAGAACAGAATACCAGCATATTACAAATAATAATAATAATAATAATAATAATAATAATAATAATAATAATAATAATAATAGCATAACAAAATCGATACTAAACAACATGAAAATAATATCATAATAGAAAAAGAAAGTAAAATACATTGGAATATAAAAAAAGCAACTCATTTAGTACAAGTAGTTAATATGGAAGACGTAAGGAAGAATATAACAAAATGGAATGTAATAAAATAATAATAAAAAAGAAAGAAATACGAAAATTAAATAAAATCCACAATAAAAATGGTATGATAATAAATTCATCTGGTGATCAAGAGAACAAAAAAGGGGAAAGGAAAGAAAATAAATATATATATATTTTTTTACAACACTATCGCAGAGAAAAGGGCTTATAATTGAAAGGAATCTAAATTGAAAAAGTGAAATTCTAGTTTATTTTTTAAACTAGACAATGTCCGACAGTCTCTGACATGTTGTGGTAGAGAGTTCCAGAGATGAGCTGCAGAGACGGTGAAAGATGAAGAGTGGAAGGATGTTCTGCGTTTAAAAATGGAGAGTGTGATATGGTGTTGTGAGCGAGTATCTATTTCGTGATATGAGGACAAATGTTGAAAAGGAGAAGCTAAGTAGCTAGGGTTAGAGTTCTGAAGAACATTGAAGAGTAAAGTGAGAGAGTGAATACTTCTTTGCCCTTTGAGACGGACCCAGGACAGCATATTTAGTGAAGGTGTGATACAGTCAGATCTACAGACGTTGCAAAATAAATCGAACACATGCATTATGAACACGTTGTAGTCTGTCTGTCAGTCTCATATTAAGGTCAGTGTAGAGAGTGTCACAATAGTCAAAATGAGGCATCAAGAGCGACTGCACTAAATTCTTCTTGAGACCCAACAGAAGGAAATTTCAGATTCTTTTTAGTGTGAAGAACTTCTGAACAAGGTTGTCACCAATGACGAGATGTGGGTTTTGTATGTAGGCCTAAACGTTTAAACAAAAAGTCAGTCAATGGAATAGGGGTCACACACACTCACCAAGAGAGTCAATAAAGTGCTGACCAGAAAACTCAAGGCAACTGTTTTTCGGAAAGTCAAGGGATACTGTCAGTGGACTTTATGGAGAGGTACAACAATCAATTCACGAGACTATTGTGAAACTTTAGAAGAGCCATACAGAACAAGTATCGCAGTTTGCTGAGTTTGGGTGTATTGTTTTTGCATGATAATGCCCGCCTCCATACTGCCTCTTTCACTCAGCAACTTCATTAACACTTCAATTGGGAAGTGTTCGATTATCCCCTATACAGCCCGCATTTGGCTCCCAGAGATTACCATCTCTTCACAACATGAAGTGGCTTGCTTCTCAGTGGTTCAATGAAGATGAAGTGAAAAGTAGTGCTCAACGGTGGTTAAGTCCCAGGTGGCAGAGTTCTATGGATAGGGGATTTCATGATAAGTACTTCAATTTGAAGGGTGACTATGTCGAAAAGTAGTGTAAAACTATAGCTTCAAGTTGTTATGATAAAATGTTCTATACCTAGATTTGCATTTTTTTTAATTACCAAACGGAGATTACTTTATGAACAGTCCTATATGTACAGTAACATAATAACTAGAGCAGTGGCGGCTCCTGCATATTTCTTAAGAGGAGGAAAGAAGTTAACAGCGCAAAATGACACCTTCTTAAGAGAAACATGCTAAAAATTAGCCTACAGGCATACATGTAAAACCAGGTAGTGTTGGGGTTGGCCTTCCTTTTTGTATAGCAATAATCTGTTCTTGTAAACTGAATTTCCTAAATTGTCCAAAATATGTTATGTTTTCAGTTCCATTCATTGTTGGATAATTGCACAAATTAACAATTACAAGGAAATTCACAACCTTGCAGCATTTTTCGCGCACACTACAGCATCACACGTGTTGGAAGAGACTATAGCTACTAACACGTAACCGGAACCGTTTTACTGAAGTGGGAATGGGAAATAATCTGTTAGGAAAACGAGAATACTGCACCCACCCACGTGGTCTGTGTTGCCACATGTACATTTTACAAGGTCCGTATCACATGCTTTTGAAGAATGTCAGTTCTTGTAAAGTCATACTACCATTAATGTTCAAAGCTGCCAGTGACCGATTAATTTTTCTTACGTTAAAAATAATGTAGTTTGCAGTACTTTCAATTTCAAATATATTTGTATAAAACAGACAACTTTGCTGTTGTTCTGTCCTGTAGGCAATGAATGGAAGTGAATTTCAGGGGCCAAAAAGATCTGCGATAATAACGTAGAACTACTTCCTCTTTGTTTTTATATAAATCCAACTTCAACTTTCAGATATCCTCGAAAGTTTCAAACCATGAATACGAGTAGTAGCTTAAGTTATATAAAGTGAAATGAATAATATATTTTGATTTATAATTTAAAACAAGTTTATATATTGTACCGTATTTCATAGATTTGCGTTAAAGCTGTTTTTATTGTGCCTCCTCCTAGATGTGTTATAGTCTGGTTGACTGCACCATCGTTAGATGGCAGTGGTAGCGAGCTTTGCTGCATGACCAGGCGGTTTCTATTTCCCGCCCATGTGCTGAGGAGGATCTCCTCCCTATCCATTCATTTACTTGCTTTAAAACTCTGCTTCTTTCTCTGGCCGCTGTCCACGTGTGTTAACTGCAGTAGAGGAGGAATGGATTGACTTTCCTCCACACAAACAATCTCGCATCTTTCTCACAGTTTTCTAGCAGCACATGAGTGCGCGTCGTTTAAAACTCGATCAACCGGGGTTTTCTTATAGTTGTGAACTTAAAAATTATCAAATTTTCCTCGAATTTCAAGGCATTTATTTCATTTGGTATTTACTTTCAAAAGAAGAAAAACGTGAGGAAGACATTCCTCCCTTCCTTCCCCCGAGGAACCCCCACTGAATTAGAGAACGGAATTTAGGCAAAAACCTATTTTTTTCCTTGATACATATAGGCTTGAGATTTAATATTTACATTTTTCATGGAAATATAGGTATAAATAAAGGGATTTTATAGTGCCTAAAAATGCCTATTTCGATGTTAGTGCCTATTTTTAAGTTTTGCATTTTTCGTAACTGTTTACTGTTATTTTTTACATCCTGTACTGTTCACATTTCAAGACGGATAACAACAACTCCTTCCTAGCAGTGAACAACACAACAGAGAAGTACCTCCGGGCCACTCCTTCTCATTCTTACAATACTTCAATCCTAAAATTCCAACTTTCAGTCGGGCTGGGTATCATAGTCGGTATAGCGTTGGCCTTCTGTGCTCGAGGTTGGGGGTTCGATCCCAGCCAAGGTCAATGGCATTTAAGTGTGCTTAAACACTTAAATGCGACAGGCTCATGTCAGTAGATTTACTGACATGTAAAAGAACACCTGCGGGACAAATTATTATTATTATTATTATTATTATTATTATTATTATTATTATAGCTTCCTCTGTCTGTCAGTAATTAACACAAATTCGCTGGGTTGTACCCGAATAAGCATTTTCTTACGTTCCAAGACAGATAACAACCCCTTCCTTTTTTCTCACCATTTGTAAGTACAGCAGTGAACGATACAACAGCCACAATAGATGATGCTGATCATCTACTGTGAAGCAAACTATAGAAATGTGATTGGTGAATGAAAAACACTCGTAGTGACATTCTTAAAAAAAAAAAAAAAAAAAACCCTATTTCTTATTTTATAGAGCCTACATAAAGGAGTTTAAGAGTCTATTTTAGGCGCTTAGGGCTTAAAATTCCTCTCTCTAATAATAACTTAATGCATCAGCATACCTTATGTTTCTGTTCTTCATTTGTTGCATAACGCAGAGTTGCTTTCCTTACACTACCACAGCAGGTGAGAATGAACACAGCTTTCAGTTGACGGGATATTACGAAGTCAAGAAGTTGAGATTTTATTTCCAGTCCTGGTGTAAGTCGCATTGCGTGAACTTTCATGTGTCCTTCATGTACTGCCTTAAAAAGAATGATAAAATTATGGAAAAATATGAAGTAATCAGAACCGATCCTTAAGTAGATACTTCAAAAGAATGAATATCGACGAGACCCTGGATATTATTAAAGTCAAACTCGCTGAAGTCCAATTAGATTCGGTTTTAATAAACCAAGTGATACATCTCCTCAAGATTTCATTGAAACAAAATTATTTCAAGTTTAATAACGTTATATACCAATAGAACAAAGGCTTAGCCATGGACGACCCACTCCCTGGCTTATTGGCTGAAATTTTTCTACAAAATTTGGAAAACAACAATGTCCCAGCCCTTTCGAATAAGTTTAACATTACTGCCTATGTTAGATATGTAGACGATACACTACTCGTGTATGAGAACGATAGTAATATCAGTGATAGCATTACCAATGCTTTCAATCAGCTACATTCTAATATAAGTTTTACTTCCGAACAAGATATAAACCGATCTATAAATTTCTTAGCCTTGCGTATACTTATAATGAATTCCAAGATAAATTATGACATCTTTAGAAAGCCTACTTCTACTAACCATACCATAAATAAAGAATCAAATCATCCCGAAATACATAAATTCAGTAAATTTAGATACCTCTTTGATAGATTATTAATGGTGCCTTTAAGCAAAAAACGATTCAACAAAGAATTTGCCTATATCACAAAATTAGAAAGGTCAAATGGTTTTAATAAGCTAGAAATAAATAAACTGTTTCATAAACGAAAAAACAAGTTGTTACACAATCAGCATACCACATGTTCGGCAACTGAATCCACTACAGCTAAGAAACGAGTAGCATGACATACTTTGAAAAAGTTTCCAACCAGCTTAATAACCTTTTTAAAAAACATGGCATTGAATTAGCTTTTCGTACAAACAATAAACTCAATAATATTATTCCCAACAAGCTCAACACAATTGACAAGTATCAGAATAGGGGCATATATATGCTACAGTGAAAAAAGTGTCGACATAAATACATAGGGCAGACTCGTAGAAATTTTAAAACTAGATTCAGTGAACATGTCGCAGATTTTAAATACAACAGGAGAAAGTCTAAGTTCGCGACCCATCTAATTGAGAATGGTCATGAGTTAACTAACATCAACGAAGCATTACGTGTAATACTCCCCTTAAATAATTGTTCACACATTACTGCAGCAGAAGATTTTCACATAGCCCGGGCATTTAAATTAGGCATACCTCTTCTAAACGAGCATATTCCAAATTTACATAACCCTTTATTTAACCTGAACGCACACAACTCACGTGATGGCTTTTCAACCTATCACCATTCTCCCCCCCCCCTTTCATCGTCAGCTGTGACATAGTTTACGTAATTTCTGTACATGCTGCGCACGAAACAGTTGCCTCCTACTCTCCTCGACCACAAGAACACCTCCACACTTAACATTGTAAGTTGAATTCGTATAGCTTTACTCTACAATATAGTCAATTAATTCCTCTTGTTTAACTCTTACAAAAAATCCGGTCTTATAAAGTTTCAATAACATTTCATTTAACAGACAACTGCTCCATGCGCTTGCGTACACATAATCTCTCTACAAGATGCTCTCTATTTAGATTCATGTAACTTATTAAGATCATGGTAATAATAGCATTGTGATTTATATATGCACTTTGTTCTGGTATTGTACATCACTTTCTTTGTATTTTGAGTATAGATATTACATTTGATATTTTCTTCCCCCACAGTTGTCGCATCTAACCACTATCGGTTTTGGAATTCCACATAGACATCAGCCCGATAACTACAATTGTTTTACAATTTTTAAAGCTTATTATGTAATAATTTTAGCATCAATATTTTAACACCTGAATATGGCTTATATAGCCGGTTTTATATAATAATGTAATATCGACATATATTTAATGTTTTACATAGAATCATGTTATTAGATATTATTTGGGTTTATTTGTATTGCATTATATGTGTACCTTTTTCATGCATATGGGCATAAATGGTTCTGATGATGGCTCAATAGAGCCGAAAACGTTCAATTCAAAGTATATGTAACAAAGTATTGAAAACCAATAAATTTGTTAAAAGGATAAGCATAGATGGTATATGAAATAAAACCTTGATTGTTATTATTAATTCCATTAACAGCCAAAGATTGTGCTATTTGTCACTAATATAAGGGGGCTTTTAGCAGTTCTTAAAAATTCTGAACTTTTAATTGTCTTCAAAGTTTCAAAGTTCACAAATTTTGCTAAAAACTGTGAATTACAGTTTTTGTCAATTGGTAATATCACAGTGTTATTTTTGTTGATGATCTTTGAATTGAATGTATTGTGTAATAATAATGATGATTCCGTTCTATTGGTATATCACTGTCATCTTTGTAATAAAACAGATATATTAACTTCTTAAAATATAATTATTTATTGTATTTAAATTATATTTTAAGAATGTATTCCTGAACTCTGTTGAATAACGACCACATTGCATATTTATTTGTCAGTGACATTAACCTTCCAATGAATCATTTTGGAATTAATAGACCTGTAATAATAGGGCCTGCAGTAGCCTACATATATTTACAGATTAAGCAGCATGTGAAGTTAGTGCTAATTCTCAAGTAAAATTCTGTGCTTCCCATTTTTTCTTGTTCCTGTACTTAAATGTAAGCTGTCAGAGATGCAATAATGTGCATTATCTTTTTATTTAATATTACATACGAGGGGGATCCAGGAAATAACGACCGTTCGCGCATACCCGCCGTGCAGCTGACTCCCCTTCCTTGTTTGAAGGTCAACTGGCTTCCTTAACATGTGTTCTCATAATGTTGTGAGTAGGCTACTGGTTGCAACAAGTCGCCATTGTGCATTTTGTGTTACTTCAAAATGAACGACGTGATTGATAATCCCACCGACTGTGAGGTGAGGAGTGTGATTCGATTTTTGAATGCCCGACATTTGAAACCTGCAGAAATTTACCGGCAATTGAAAGAAGTGTATGGTGATACTGTAATGAATGAAAGAAATGTGAGAAAATGGTGGGAAATGTTAAACAATGGGCGAACAAATGTCCACGATGAAACTCGACCCGGACGCCCATCACTCATCACAGAAGATCTGAAGACTAAAGTGAACGACAGAATCTTGCAAGACAGGCGCACATCACTCAACGAATTGCATATTGCCTTTCCTGACATTTCTCGTTCTTTGCTTGGTGAAATTGTGTCGCAACATCTTGGCTACCACAAAATCTGTGCCCGCCCGCACACTGCTGCTTCAACTCGAGAAGTGCTGGATCAATTCGGTTGGGAAATCTTTGATCATCCGCCCTATAGTCCAGACCTTGCTCCTAGCGATTTTCACCTTTTCACTAAGCTGAAAGACTTTCTGGGTGGTACGCGTTTTGGAAGTGATGAAGAGTTGAAGAAGACAGTGAACACCTGGCTTAATGAACTGGCGGCAGAGGAGTATAACACAGGAATTCTGAAGCTAGTGAACAGATACGACAAATGTTTAAATGTGGGTGGTGATTATGTAGGGAAGTAAAGGAAGCTTCAGTTATGTAACAGACTTTGTTTTTTCAAATAAATATATATTTTTTTAATTATTACAACAAAACGGTCGTTATTTCCTGGATCCCCCTCGTATTTTGTGAATTGTTTATTTATTTTTCCAAGTTAATAGATATGGTGAGCATGTACTTATAGTTATTCACCACCAGAGGCACTAGTGATGCTCAGCTAAGACTGTCACAGCACTATTAACACATAATTTCATATCTGTATTAATACTTATACTGTGATCCAATACCTCTGACTGAGGTTCTGGCTGATATAGGCCTATACATCTATTATTAGACAGTACATCTCACTTGACGCTATAGCCAGAGGAAGAACAATATTGTTTGTATGCATCTGAAGTCTGATTAGTGTAATATGTATATAGTCAACGATGTATGCAATGGAGGCGCAAAGGAACTAACCACCCTACCCCATTATCTTCTGGCTTAGTTGCCTCATCAGTGATGTCTTGTTGTGTTACTTGTGGGGTCCAACCAGACTTCGGAACAACTGAGGTCCAACTATTTCGTGGTTGTCCTGATATTGTCTTGATTTTAGGCAGTGTATATTCAAGTCTATACAGCAAGAGAAACGAAACAAAACAACAATCTTTGGGCAGTAAAATTACGCTTATCGGTAAGGTTGTAATTATTAAACAAGGTCACCGTATTTGTTGCAACACTCAATCGGAACAAACTAGATGTGCATACTACTTTGGCAGCCAGCAGCATAGCTCAGTCGGCTAAGGCGCTTGCCTGCCGATCCGGAGTTGCGTTCGGGCGTGGGTTCGATACCAGCTTGGGTTTTTTCCCCAAATTTTCCTCAGCCATAAGGCGAATGTCAGGTAATTATGGCGAATCCTCCGTCTCGTCTCGCCAAATACCATCTCACTATCACCAATTCCATCGACCCTAAATAACCTAGTAGTTGATATAGCATCTTCAAATAATCTAACCAGGTAAAAGAAAAACTACTTTACATCGCGATCAAAGATAGATCTAAACTAGTGCATAGCAAGAGGAGTTCTGAAAACACTGATGGTATTGTAATTGCAAAAAAAAAGTTTATGGCTAAAGATAATAATAATAAAAAAAAAAAGGATTGTAATAGGGATGGTTACATTTCAAACATTCATGTTAATATGAATTAAACGGGGATGTGCAAACAAGTATTTTGAAATTCCCGTTATTTCCTGTGCAGGAAGTCGTTTGAAAATCCCGCCATTTTTGTGCATGTGGTGCTCCACTGCTGGTAAAAAGAAGCTTCTTGACAGATTACACTTAATCCGCCTTTTCAGCCTCTCTCTTCTATTTTACTCCTCTTGTGCAGTTAATTTCCTTCATACTGACATTCCGCTTATAAATTTTCAAGTGTTTAGAACTCTCCCCTCAGTCATACCAATATAACTTTGGTGACATTACGAAAGTTTCACGCTAGTCTACACTCGCATATACGAATCTGTGAGAGGTTAGATTACATTAGGCTTTTGTTATGCCTTGCAAATACGAATCTGTCCAGGATTTTCAAGAACTGGGCAAAGACTGGTGGTTTTTTGTTTTATGACGTCGGTACTGGGCACTGGCACTTCCGAAATCACAGAACTTCGCTGATTCACCAAAGATAGTCTCAACACGTCTTTGGTCTCAACGTCGCTAATTTCAATTCATGTTGTTCATGAAAGTCTGAACTGGCAGTATCATTATTTCTTTAAATGAAGAACATGTAGGCTATTATGACTGTAAAGTGTATACCTACTACTTACCATTATTTGTTTTAAAATTATTTTGAGAAGTCTTATCCAAGATTACTAGATTTAAACGCCTATGTTATTTACCCTTATTACGTGTATCAATGAGGGTAGTTCGGGAGTTATCCACTTCAGAGTTGGCAACTATTACCCAGCCGTTGTAACCTTGGACTCCTGGGCAGTTAATATGTGACCTGACAGTGTTATTTGCGTTGGCAATCCTTTCTTTGAAAAAGTTGAAGAATGCTGTACGGTAGCCTTGTGAACCAATCACAACGCAGTATTTTCTATCAGCTGTCTCTGCTGCAAGCAGTGTCACCAACGCAATAGTACAGGGAACCTACGCTTGATTCTAGGGAAATTTCTTTAGATCGTGTTTTGAGATTTTCTCGCTCGATGTATGCAATGGAGTGGGAAAGAAACTGGCCACCCTACCCCATCTCCTGGCCTAGTTGCCTCATAAGTGGTGCCTTCGTGGTATCACTTATGATGTTCAGATGTCTTTGGACAGTTAATTAAAAACAAAACACTCGTTTCCTGTAGGACTTCCCCAGCATTTGATATGGAATAATTCTTTTCGGGTTCTCAGCCAGGTGAGTTGGATACTTGCTTCCAAGCTTTTGAGGACTAGCTCTGCCATCTTCTTCAGGGATTTAAGTGTTGTGGGACCATGTCTAGCTAGTATGAGCGTCATGCTGTTAGCAGGGCTTGCTTCCCACTGCAAGCCAATCAGGAGCTAGTTCCTAATCCCGATCACCTGCTGTGTCCTAGTTGGTCGAAGCGTGTTGGACAATCAGGAGCTAGATCCTAGTCCCGACCGACTGCCTTGTTCTGGTTGGTTGAAGCATGTTGATGGCAGGTTTCCATGCTGTACTCAGCTATAGGCCCTCATCTCTGTTGAAATTATTGCCATCTATAAAAAAATAGCTGGATTTCGATGGTTTCCTTGATGATCAGGCCCCTTTAACCCCGATGTCCTGTCCAAGACAGTGGTGGCATCAAAATCTATCTTGTGGCCCATTTCCAGTCTGTTTTGCACTACTGCCGACTTATCAGGGTAGTATAGTCTTATGCTGCATTGATGTACCTTGCTACATTCCATAATGGTGCATCCCATCTGCCCAATCTTCCCACACACACACACACAAGGTATTTTGTAGACACCAGGTGTCGTAAGACCAAGGTCGTCTTTAACTGGTCTCAGCAAGTTCTAAATCAGTGGTCGTCAGCACTCACTGAAATGTGTGATGGGTAAGTGGTGCTGTCCTGTGTGCACTGTCGTGCAGCAGGAAGAGGTAGAGAGCATACCCGCTAGCAGCTACGAGTGCACCACGGTCCACTGCGTTGTCTGCGGGTAAGAGACGCTAGCCCCAGGGTGCTCTGTGCTGACGACCCTTTGTGGGTGGCTTATGGATAGATGTTTTCTTAGCAGCCTGCCAATCTTGACTGAGGTAGGGCCTTAAAACTAGCTCCTGATTGGCCTGCAGAGGGAAGCCCTACTGACAGCTTATACACAGCTAGAAATGGTTCTACGACACTTCAATCCCTGAAGAAGTTGGCAGAGCTAGTCATCGAAAGCTTGGAAACAACTATCCAACTCATTTGGCTGAGAACCTGAGAAGAATTATTCCACTCTTTTCCTGATTGAAAATGTACACCCGACTTTATAAAAATTTTAATTTTAATGAAATGATATGAAAAAACATGGCGTAATTATTCCACATTCTGTTCTTGTCTAACCATGTACATGTCAATTGCTCTATTAGCAGCTAAATTTCAACTCGAGCAAAAAACATAGGCGAAATGTTGTGAAAGATTTAGTTTCTTCATACACTGAAGTGTATCACTCAACCATTTTTCTAATTACAGCTGGGTAAAACAGTTGTGCTTCTGGAAGGAAAACTTTTTCAATAATAAGACACATTTTTCATTAATTAAATGTTTCCTCACTTTTACCAACATTTTCTCATTGTGAGATTATTGCCAGTTCAGGACTTATCCAATAATAGACATTTCTCTATAGCTTTCTATTTGAATGATATACTTTGCTCGCCAACCTACAATATCACACAGATTAGAAATGTCCTTTTATTTTGCACTCGTTTTCATACAGATCTTTGAGATAGAATTTTATTTATTATTTGGATGTATTGAAAGGCAGATCTGAAATAGAAACTATTTATTTTCTTATAGTATTACCTGCTATAATTAAGCATTCTTCTGTCAGGATCATCCTCTGAAAGTTCCTGTAAAAGTTGAATTTTATATGAATGTTGCTTGGCATTTTTAAGAATTTTCATCACGGAACTTTGGTTTATATTAGATTCTAACGTCAAATATGTAGTAGGGTCATTCCACAGTAACACTTTCGAAGTAACTGACGTGATCTTCGCAGGATATTTAATTAAATACTTAGTAGTTCATGAAAAAGACATTGCTAAATATAAACACAAATTCTTAATGAAAAGGAAAAATTAATACTGTAAAAAATATGAAATATTATATGGTGTGACACACGAACATTTTCTTGCTACTTAATTTATTACCAAAATGAAAATGTTCATATTATTGTGTCAAATGGTATAAAAGCATTCAGTTGTTTTCCAAACTATTAAGACACTTGTGTAGTACATATAACTTTGTCAAAGATCAACACATGGTAACAGGAGGGAATAGTAATGAGTTCAGGAACCCACATACTGACGTACGAGGAAGTGTAAAGATGTTGGCGCAGCAAGGAGAAGAAAACAGTAACGTGAGCATGCAACGTAAGCGGATTCCTAGTCTCCATACGATGGCGGTAAGGTTAGCGCACTCCAGAAGGAATGCTGACAATAACGGAACAAACAACACGGGTGCTAGAAAAAAGGCGAGAGGTGATAAAAAGAGAAACCAAGAGTCGGGAAGTGATAGGGAAGAAAGTAGTGAAAAGAATAAGGGTGCAAGTATAAGTGGAAATCTACAGGGGCGGACGCAGGATTTTTTTTCGGGGAGGGATTTGAGGAGATAGTAAAAATGGAGTAATGAGAAATAAGTTTATATACTCACAATTTGTTTCTGAGTCACAAACATTTACAAGTTGGCCTGAGTAGTGTAGTCGGTATAGCCTTCTGTGCTCGAAATTGTGGGTTCTACCCCAACCCAGCTCGATGGCATTTAAGTGTATTAAAATGCGACAGGCCTCATATCAGTCGATTTACCAGCATGTAAAAGAAGTCCTGAGGGAAAAAATTCTGGCACACCAGCGACGCTGATATAACCTCGGCAATTGCGAGCGTTGTTAAATAAACCATAATTTTTTAATTTTAACATTTACAATGACTGCAATACAAAAACAATGACAGAATGACATTTGCAGAAGAAGGCGACGAGGCTTCTTAGACATTTCGTCTAGTACTTCATGAGCTTTTACTTCTACAATTTTTATGTACAGTATATACATCAAGGCCAGTCCATTTAATTTGTCTGCTCCCATCGTGCTCCTCAAGTAAGTCTTCAAATACCGCAATGTTGAGAACGATCGTTCTGGTGTTGCTGTAGTTACAGGCAATGTGCAGAAAAGTTTCAGCGCCTTGTGAGTGCAGGGAAAAATAATTTCATTGCACCTGTTCAAAGATGATATAAAGTCAGTAAGTATTAGGTGAAGATTTTTCTGATCAAGGAAATTTCTTCTCCACATCTTCAATTCATTGAAGAAAGACTCTGGTGATGCATCAACATCATTGGGCCACTGATTTACTATAGCCTCAACAGCAGTTTCTAATCTTCATCTGATGCTCGTACTACGTTTTTAGGCAGAAAAGTTTGTATGGACTTTAGGATTCCCTTATGATTTAAAAACCTGTCCTTGAGGTGACCAATGAAATAGTCTAAGAAGAGAAGGAAAATTAAAAACCTAAAATACTCTTCATGACTCTATGTCTTGAAGTAAGAACGCTGTGTTTGTCTTCCTGCAGTTCTTGGAATGTAACACTTTAGCAAAGAGAATTTACGTGGAAAACTCTCTAATTCCTATGTACATTCACGAATTAAAATTAATATTATTTTTGTTTCTTGTTTCGTATTTTTCTCAAAATTTCGGGAGGGGATATATCCCCTTAATCCCCCCTCCCTTGCATCCGCCCCTGGAAATCTAGTATGTGAAAGTGAAAGCATGGGGGGGGGGAAATAAAAGAGGAATAGAAGAAGAAATAAATAGAAAGGAAGACAAAGTCAGAAATAAGGCAGAGACGAACAGTAAAGAAAGGTCAGAATTTGCGACAGTTGAGGATTTAGCAGAGATATTTGATATGTGTAGAAAAAAGTGGGGTTGTGATCAAAAAGTGCAAGTATAGTGAAACTGGAAAAGATCGAGAAGTATAGGGGAGAGAGAAAGTGTATAAGCAGATGTGTAAAATAAAATATAAGTATTTATAGGAAGTGAGAATAGTGACAATGGATTAGGTGTAAGCAGATTAGTGTGAAAGTGAAAGTGAGCGCAAATAGAAATGAGTGAAAATAATGAGAAAGGGTTTAGAGAAAGGAACAAGTGTCAGCACAAAATTAGTACTAACATTTGAATGTTGGAACAGTAATTGAATAAAAGGTCAAAGAGCAAATAGGCAAGTAATTCAATATGATAATTTATAGAGAAAAATTGAAATTGAGATTTTAGTGAATAGTAGTTAGAGGAAAAGGGGGGTGTGAAACAGGGGCGTATTTTGCGGGCTACCGGGCTACCGGCGGTAGTCCAAGGAAATTACAAAAGAAAAAGTTTATAATATAACATAATGTAATAATTTTGTATTATTAGTTTTACCATAGTAATTAAAATTAAAGTAATTGTTAGATATATTTTGTGTAATAATAGGGTCAGTGGTAGCCCAAACCCTTTAACCAGTATACGCCCCTGGTGTGAAAGGAGTATATAATATTAGATATATTAGGATTAATGAACAAATAGAGAATAGCAAATGAATCGTAGGGAAATAATGAAGGGGAGATTGACCAAATAATGAAAAAGGTATATAGCGGAACTGAGAGTATGTGTGTAGACGTGTACTGCAAATAATGTGTTATTGTAATAATATGTTAATGGTGGCACCAGATACAGAAATTTGAGGTACACCATTACATGTAAAGAAGTGCTGTGAAGAAATATATATCATATCATATCAGTACACATAACTGTTAAATCACAAACATAAAAAAAAATAACAGTGCCATTAACAAATAAAATATTGCAAATATGTTGTGACACACAAACATTTCTGTCATGTTGATTACTAATTGTTTTAAATGCACTATAATGCATCACTTCTTGTGAAAGGCACTGTGCCTACAGTTCTTATACAAAAACACTTGATTTACTAAAATACACTTTAAGATTTAAAATATTCACGGTTGTTTACAACCATATGTGGGATGATATCTCCTGTGTAATGTCACGTGATGAATACACCAATATGTCCACTTTTTCTGCCATTTGTAATACTTCCCTTCCTTGAACATCACAGGCACTTTAAATCCTTCGCCACCACAAGCTTTTGTAACTTCCCCAGGATATTTGATGTCTTTTTTTTTTTCACTTTTTTTTTAATTGGTTATTTAAGGCTGTATAAACTACTAGGTTATTTAGTGTTGATGAGATTGGTGATAGTGAAATGGTATTTGGCGAGATGAGGCCGAGGATTTGCCGTAGAATACCTGACATTCGTCTTACAGTTGAGGAAAACTACGGAAAAAACCCAACCAGGTAATAAGCCCAAGCGGGAATCAAACCCGCACCCGAGCGCAACTTTGAATCAGCAGGCAGGTGCCTTAGCCTACTGAACTGCGCCAGTAGCATATTTGATGTCATCATATGTTACAACACACCAATCTCCTCCTAAGTTACTTTCTTTATTGTTCTATTACTGCAAAAATCATCAAGTTTTCCTTTGTTAAAAATTTTTGCCTAAGGTGTTGTGTGTTTTGAAACATTAGATATAACTGAGTAACACTGAATGCATAGTTGATCATGTTGCCTGTTGTTTTTGTAGTAGAGTAGACCTACTGTAGCATTTATGGTAACTGGAGAAATTGGATCAGATATCCAGTGGGCTGATATTACCTCATTTTTTGTGCTAACTCAAAGTAAATTTATCTAACTTAAATTCTTGAAAACATTACTTACTTACTTACAAATGGCTTTTAAGGAACCCGAAGGTTCATTGCCGCCCTCACATAAGCCCGCCATCGGTCCCTATCCTGTGCAAGATTAATCCAGTCTCTATCATCATACCCCACCTCCCTCAAATCCATTTTAATATTATCCTCCCATCTACGTCTCGGCCTCCCTAAAGGTCTTTTTCCCTCCGGTCTCCCAACTAACACTCTATATGCATTTCTGGATTCGCCCATACGTGCTACATGCCCTGCCCATCTCAAACGTCTGGATTTTAAGTTCCTAATCATGTCAGATGAAGAATACAATGCGTGCAGTTCTGTGTTGTGTAACTTTCTCCATTCTCCTGTAACTTCATCCCGCTTAGCCCCAAATATTTTCCTAAGCACCTTATTCTCAAACACTCTTAACCTATGTTCCTCTCTCAGAGTGAGAGTCCAAGTTTCACAACCATACAGAACAACCGATAATATAACTGTTTTATAAATTCTAACTTTCAGATTTTTGGACAGCAGACTGGATGATAAGAGCTTCTCAACCGAATAATAACACGCATTTCCCATATTTATTCTGAATTTAATTTCCTCCCGAGTGTCATTTATATTTGTTACTGTTGCTCCAAGATATTTGAATTTTTCCACCTCTTCGAAGGATAAATCTCCAATTTTTATATTTCCATTTCGTACAATATTCTGGTCACGAGACATAATCATATACTTCGTCTTTTCGGGATTTACTTCCAAACCGATCGCTTTACTTGCTTCAAGTAAAATTTCCATGTTTTCCCTAATCGTTTGTGTATTTTCTCCTAACATATTCACGTCATCTGCATAGACAAGAAGCTGATGTAACCCATTCAATTCCAAACCCTGCCTGTTATCCTGAACTTTCCTAATGGCATATTCTAGAGCGAAGTTAAAAAGTAAAGGTGATAGTGCATCTCCCTGCTTTAGCCCGCAGTGAATTGGAAAAGCATCAGATAGAAATTGACCTATACGGACTCTGCTGTATGTTTCGCTGAGACACATTTTAATTAATCGAACTAGTTTCTTGGGAATACCAAATTCAATAAGAATATCATATAATACTTCCCTCTTAACCGAGTCATATGCCTTTTTGAAATCTATGAATAACTGATGTACTGTACCCTTATACTCCCATTTTTTCTCCATTATCTGTCGAATACAAAAAATCTGATCAATAGTCGATCTATTACGCCGAAAATCGCACTAATGATCCCCAATAATTTCATCTACATACGGAGTTAATCTTCTCAAAAGAATATTGGACAAAATTTTGTATGACGTCAACAAAAGTGATATTCCTCGAAAGTTACCACAGTCGGTTTTGTCCCCCTTTTTAAAAATAGGTACAATTATGGACTCCTTCCATTGTTCTGGTTTTCCCAAATAGCAAGTACAAGTTTATAAATTTCGCTATATAATGCACTTCCACCCTCTTGTATTAATTCTGCTGGAATTTGATCGATACCTGGAGACTTGTTCTTGAAAATATTATTACAAAAATATTCAAAATGTATAAATATTTATATCAATAGAACAAAAAATATAGATTAAAAAAAAAGGCCCATCTTCTAAAATTGCTAAATGATACCTTGGGTAAGGTAATTAATGTTATTAATTAAAACAATTTTAAATATATATCAGAAATTTAGTATGAGAGTATCTCGGTTACAACATGTTAGAAATGATTTTATTACAGCAGAGATGGAAGCAGAAGAAACTGTAGTAAACAGGATTGAGGAACGGCTACTGCAGTGGTACAGACATGTACAAAGAATGGAAAAGGAGGAGAGATAGCCCAGACAGATAATTCATTGGTCCCCCACAGGAAGAAGGGAAAGAGGACGTACTCGTTTAAGTTGGTGTGGTAGTGTGAAAAGTTTTGATTAAATTCGACTTAGAAGATGGCCAGTGGAATGATAGATCCTTATGGCGGACAGGAATTAGAAGCAACCGCTGAAAAGTGGATAGCTGAATTAAGAAGAAGATCAGAAATTTAGTTACCATTTACCTAATGTGAAAATATATACACCACCAATTTATTTATACATAGGCCTAGTATGGTAGCTACCTACTTACTATAATTATGTATAAACTTGTTTTTTATATGAAATAAATTAACATAACCAATTTTTGTAAGTTTTTAGTTCAAGGAATTTAAAAAAATGAAATATTTTATACGAACTTTAGGCATAAATTAAATGTTTTATACGAACTTTAGGCCTACACACTATATTTTTATAACAACTGTTGTTGTTTAGTCAACTGTCCAAAGACAGGTCTGAACCTCACAAGTGATACCAAGAAGGCACCACTTATGAGGCAACTAGGCCAGAAGATAATGGGGTAGGGTGACCGGTTCCTTTTTCCCTTACAACAATATGGAACCATATTTTCAAGAATGTTTAACCTACAGTATAATGTACATTGAAAAAAAAAACGCACAGGCGCTCATGCACGTGCACGCACGCACGCACACACACACACACATCCCCCCCCCCCCTCTATTAATGTATGGAGCATCTGTTTGGAGAGAAGCAGTGTCAAGAGAATACAATAGACTAAAATAAAACAATACAAATAAAACCTAAAAACGTGTACGACTGCCAGTTTAAAGGTTAATAAAGTTAAACGCAATAACTCCTTAGTAAAACTAGAGACACAGAGAAAATAAATCTAAACTGCTCTTCTTTCACTAAGGATTACCTTGTCATATCACTCATTATAAACAAAGAAAATAATTAATAAAGACAAAATATAGTATAAAAAGATAAAGTGACGAAGGAAGATTATATTCCTTTCATCCTAAGGATTTAGTGTGTGAAGTTACTGTTACTGAGCACTTTCTATCCTGTTTATATTTTTGTGCAAACATTCACAGTTGAGATGCAGCTTTTTGCTTGTTTCATTCTGTTTGAACCAGCGGCAGATTTTCAGGGGAGACAAGGGAGGCCATGCTTCCTCTAATATTTTACCAGAACACAATATAACAGTATTAATTCCAGCTGAATTTAAGATCACAGACAAGTTATAGCAAATGACAAACATTTTTCCTTTTATATTAATTTTACTATTCACTACAATTGAGGGGCTTAGAACAAAAAGCAGGTAAGTGACATAAATCTAGTTTTGAGGAAATTACAGTTAAAGTCCTACATGCAATGAAATATTATACACTAGTTTGGTGAAATGATGCCCATATAGCAACACTGCACAGTGTGATCTCTTACCTGATTTTATCCCAAAGAAATATCCTTTTGGGCTATCACAACACGCACTGACCTCATTTTTTTAATAATTTCACTTACCTGCTTTTTGTTCTAAGCCCCTCAATTAAGATGTAAGTTACATAAAGTCGACCACATCTAGTTGGTGATGCCCACTCGCTATCCTGTAGATAGTACAAACAATTCGTACCGAAAAATAACAAATAGCGCTGTAAACTGTACAGTCGACATCTAGCAGCCTGCAGTGTCTATGCGAGAGCGGGAGAGAGGAGACAGCTACATCACTCTGCTCCACAGTAACCATGACAACAGCAGTTCAACCAATAAGATAGCTGGTTAGCGAAGTGTTTGAACTTAACTAGAACACACGAGGGGAGCCGAATTTGGATATGTCCTACCCACCACTGATAACTGTACTGCTGTACTGCTTATAGTCACAGCTAGTTGCGGCTGTATTGGGAAGTTCTTTATCTTTCTCTCTTCTTGGTTTTAGAAAATTGAGTCATGTGTTGTTAGTCTTCTCTCCCTGCGTAAAGGGTTTTTTTTTTATATTGGTAGATTTTTCTTTTGTTTGCGGGTGTTCCTGTTTTTTCTTCTTTTGTGTTACGAGATATATTTATTTATACAGTATTATAATATATCGAGAGTTTAGAAACAAATGCAGATTTGTCTCTAGCTTCTTCTAGTAGCAGTTGCTCAGTATGTGACCTAATTGATCGGCTTGCGAAGAAAGAGGATCATGCAGTGAATTTGCAGTAAAATTAGGCTATGTAATAGCACCAGATTCTTAGGTTCGAATCAATTTTGTTGCTATCGCATTACTCTAGAAATATTGCTTTTCTTATTCGTTTTATGTAGCAAGACGTAACATTCTTAATTTTAATTTGACCTAAAAAGATCTAATTCGTAGGTTAAGACTTATAATGTCCTAAAGAGAGGCAATCTTTACCAACCTGTTGTAATATATTAACAGTATGTTGTTTATTTTTATTTATTTTTTTTTTCGTAAAATACTATAAATTCCTAAACATAAAATTTTAAATCATATACAAATCCTAAATCATAGATCGGAAAACCTAATTTTAGTTTCTTAAAACCTATAAACTCTGTGCTTGGTAATGAGGTATGTCAGAGGCCTTATACTTTTAATACATGTAATGCAAACTCATCAATCACGACTTGGCCTCCTCAACTTTCAAACCCATCGTCCGCCACTGGTATGAAATGAAACAACCCAGAACTCACCGCGTGGAGGTAGCTGCATGTCGAGTTCCGCCCTGCCCAACCCAACCTCCCAACCATAATGGGCAAGAGCATTCAATTAATCATTCTTTGTCACTTTCAATTAATGTTCACTCCCTTCGACTTGTAAACAAATAAATAAGTAAACAAATAAAAAAGAAATAAACAAACAAAATAAACAAATAAATAAGTAAATAGGTAAATAAATAAATAAATAAACAGATAAAAACAAATAAAAAAGAAATAAACAAATAAATAAGTAAACAAATAAAAAAGGAATAAAGAAATAAAAAAGAAATAAACAACAAATAAACAAATAAATTTTAAATAAAGAAATAAAGAAATAAATAAATAAACAAGTAAGAAAGTAAATAAATAAAAAGTAAATAAACAAATAAAAAAGGAATAAACAAACAAATAATAATTAAGTAAATAAGTAAACAAATAAATAAGTAAACAAATAAAAAAGAAATAAATAAACAAATAAACAAATAAAAATATAAACAAATAAATAAATAAACAAATAAGTAAACAAATAAATAAATAAACGAATATATAAACAAGTAAATAAATAAACACTTAAATAAGTAAGCAAGTAAATAAGTAAACAAATAAATAAGTAAAAAAGAAATAAACAAATAAAACAGAAATAAACAAATAAAAAAGAAATAAACAAACAAACAAATAAACTAACAAATAAATAAATAAGTTAATAAGTAAATAAGTAAAAAATAAATAAATAAATAAATAAGCAATTAAATAAAGAGATAAAAAAGAAAAACAAATAAACAAGAAATAAACAAACAAATACTAACAAATAAATAAACAAACAAACAAATAAATAATAAATAAGTAATGTAAGTAAACAAATAAAAAAGAAATAAACAAGTAAAAAAGAAATAAATAAGCAAACGTAAAAATAAACAAATAAACAGTAAATAAGTAAACAAGTAAACAAATAAAAAAGAAATAAACAAACAAGCAAATAAATAAACAAGTAAATAAATAAACAAGTAAATAAGTAAACAAATAAATAAGTTATCAAATAAAAAAAGAAACAAAGAAATAAAAAAGAAATAAACAAACAAATAAATAAACAAATATATAAATAAGTAAATATGGAAACAAATAAATAAGTAAACAAATAAAAAAGAAAGAAACAAATAAACACTTAAGCAAATAAATAAATAAGTAAATAGGTAAATAAGTACATAAATAAATAAAAAGAAATAAACAAATAAAATAGAAATAAACACATAAACAAACAAACAGAAAAATAAACAAATAAAAAAATAAAAACATAAATAAACAAATAAATAAAAAATAGAAAAACAAATAAATAAACAATAAATAAATAAGTAAATAAGTAAACAAATAAAAGAGAAATAAACAAGCAAACAAATAAATAAATAAAGAAGTAAATAAATAAACAGGTAAATAAATAAACAAATAAATAAGTAAACAAATAAAAAATAAATAAACAAATAAAAAAGAAATAAACAAATAAACAAAGAAATGAATATGTAAATAGGTAAACAAATAAATAATTAAACAAATAAATAAGTAAACAAGTAAAAAAGGAATAAACAAATAAAAAAGGAAATAAAACAAACAAATCAACAAATAAATTTTAAATAAAGAAGTAAATAAATAAACAAGTAAGAAAGTAAACAAATAAAAAATAAATAAACAAAAAATGAAATAAACAAACAAATAAATAATTCAGTAAATAAGTAAACCAATAAATAAGTAAACAAATAAAAAATAAATAAATGAAGAAACAAACGTATCAAAATATAACAAATAAATAAACAAACAAGTAAGTAAACAAATAAATATATAAACAAATATATAAACAAGTAAATAAATAAACAAATATATAAACAAGTAAATAAACACTTTAATAAGAAAGCAAGTAAATAAGTAAACAAATAAAAAAAGAAATAAACAAGCAAATAAATAAACAAATAATAAACAAACAAATAAGTAAACAAATAAATAAGTAAAAAGAGAAATAAATAAAAAAGAAATAAACAAACAAATAAACTAACAAATAAATAAATAAACAAATAAATAAATTAGTAAATAGGTAAAAAATAAATAAAGAAGCAAATAATAAAGAAATAAAAAAGAAAAACAAATAAAAAAGAAATAAACAAACAAACAAATAAATAATAAGTGAGTAAATAAGTAAATAAATATATAAACAAGTCAATAAGTAAACAAATAAAAAAGAAATATCCAAACAAACAAATAAAAGTAAATAAACAAACAAGTAAATGAGTAAATAGGTAAATAAGTATACAAATAAAAAAGAAATAAACAAATGAAAAAGAAATAAATATACAAACACATAAACAAATAAAGATACACGCAAACAAACAAGTAAATAAGTAAACAAATAAAAAAGAAATAAACAAACGTAAAAATAAACAAATAAACAGGAAATAAGTAAACAAATAAAAAAGAAGTAAACAAATAAATAAACAAACAAGCAAATAAATAAATAAACAATAAATAAATAAACAAGTAAATAAGTAATGAAATAAAAAAGAAATAAAGAAATAAAAAGGAAATAAAAAAACAAATAAACAAATAAACTAATTAACAAATAAATAAGTGAATAAGGAAATAAATAAATAAGTACACAAATAAAAAAGAAATAAACAAATAAAAAAGAAATAAACAAATAAAAAACAAACAAACAAATAAACACTTAAACAAATAAATAAACAAATAAATAATAAGTAAATAAGTAAATAAATAAATAAACAAATAAAAAAAGAAATAAATAAAATGGAAATAAACATAAACAAACAGACAGATAAATAAATAAATAAATAAGTAATGAAATAAATAAATAGACAAACAAACAAATAAATAAACAATAAATAAATAAGTAAATAAGTAAACAAGTAAGTAAGTAAACAAATAAAAGAAATGTAAACAAGCAAACACACAAAGAAGTAAATAAGTAAACAAGTAAATAAGTAAACAAATAAAAAAGAAATAAACAAATAAAAAATAAATAAATAAACAAATAAATAAATAAATATGAAAATAGGTAAACAAATAAATAAGTAAACAAATAAATAATTAAACAAATAAATAAGTAAACAAATAAAAAAGGAATAAACAAATAAAAAAGAAATACGCAAACAAATAAACAAATAAATTTTAAATAAAGAAGTAAATAAATAAACAAGTAAGAAAGTAAACAAATAAAAAAGAAGTAAACAAACAATATAAACAAATAAGTAAGTAATTAGGTAAACAAATAAATAAGTAAACAAATAAAAAAGAAATAAATAAACAAACAAACAAAAAAATAAACAAATAAATAAACGAATAAATAAGTAAAGAAATAAATAAACAAATATATAAACAAGTAAATAAATCAACACTTAAATAAGTAAACAAGTAAACAAATAAAACACTAATAAACAAACGTAAAAATAAACAAATAAACTGTAAATAAGTAATCAAATAAAAAAGAAATAAACAAATAAATAAACAAACAAATAAATAATAAATAAGTAAATAAGTAAACAAATAAATATATAAACAAGCAAATAAGTAATCAAATAGAAAAGAAATAAAGAAATAAAAAAGAAATAAAGAAACAAATTAACAAATAAATAAATAAACGAATAAATGAGTAAATAACTAAAAAAATTAATAAGTAAACAAATAAAAAAGAAACAAACAAATAAAGACTTAAACAAATAAATAAATAAGTAAATAGGTAAATAAGTAAATAAATAAATAAACAAATAAAAAAGAAATTAACAAATAAAATAGAAATAAACACATAAACAAACAGATAAATAAACAAATAAATAAATAAATAAACAAATAAATAAATAGACAAACAAACAAATAAATAAACAATAAATTAATAAGTAAATAAGTAAACAAATAAATAAGTAAACAAATAAAAGAGAAATAAACAAGCAAACACACAAAGAAATGAATAAATAAAGAAGTAAATAAATAAACAGGTAAATAAGTAAACAAGTAAATAGGTAAACAAATAAAAAAGAAATAAACAAATAAAAAAGAAATAAACAAAGAAAAATAATAAACAAATAAACAAACAAATAAATAAATATGTAAATAGGTAAACAAATAAATAAATAAAAAACAAATAATTAAACAAATAAATAAGTAAACAAATAAAAAGAAATAAACAAATAAACACTTAAAGAAAGAAATAAATAAGTAAATAGGTAAATAAGTAAATAAATAAATAAATAAATAAGAAATAAAGAAATAAAATAGAAATAAACACATAAACAAACAAACAGATAAATAAACAAATAAAAAATAAAAACATAAATAAACAAATAAATAAAAAATAGACAAACAAACAAATAAATAAACAAAATATATAAATAAGTAAATAAGTAAACAAGTAAATAAGTAAACAAATAAAAGAGAAATAAACAAACAAACAAATAAATGAAGAACTAAATAAATAAACAGGTAAATAAATAAACAAGTAAACAAGTAAAAAAATAAAAAAAACAAATATAAAAGAAATAAACAAATAAACAAAGAAATAAATATGTAAATAGGTAAACAAATAAATAAGTAAACAAATATGAAAGGTATAAACAAATAAAAAATAAATTTTAAATAAAGAAATAAATAAATAAACAAGTAAGAAAGTAAATAAATAGAAGTAAATAAACAAATAAAAAAGAAATAAACAAACAAATATATAAACAAACAAAAACAAACACACAAATAATAATTAAGTAAATAAGTAAACAAATAAATAAGTAAACAAATAAAAATAAATAAATAAACAAACAAACAAACAAATCAAAATATAAACAAATAAATAAACAAACAAATAAGTAAACAAATAAATAAATAAACAAATATATAAACAAGTAAATAAATGAACACTTAATAATTAAGCAAGTAAATAAGTAAACAAATAAATAAGTAAAAAAGAAATAAACAAATAAAAAAGAAATAAACGAACAAATAAACTAACAAATAAATAAATAAACAAATAAAGAAATAAGTTAATATGTAAATAGGTAAAAAATAAATAAATAAATAAATAAATAAATAAATAAGCAAATAAATATAGAGATAAAAAAAGAAAAACAAATAAAAAAGAAATAAACAAAAAAATACTAACTAAATAAATAAACAAACAAACAAATAATAAATAAGTAATATAAGTAAACAAATAAAAAAGAAATAAACAAGTAAAAAATAAATAAATAAACTAACGTAAAAATAAACAAATAAACAGTAAATAAGTAAACAAGTAAACAAATAAAAAAGAAATAAACAAACAAGCAAATAAATAAATAAACAAGTAAATAAGTAAACAAGTAAATAAGTTATCAAATGAAAAAAGAAATAAAGAAACAAAAAAGAAATAAACAAAGAAATAAATAAACAAATAAATAAATAAGTAAATAAGTAAACAAATAAATAAGTAAACATATAAAAAAGAAACAAACAAATAAAAACTTAAACAAATAAATAAATAAGTAAATAGGTAAAAAAGTAAATAGCTAATAAATAAATAAATAAATAAATAAGAAATAAAAAATTAAATTGAAATAAACACATAAACAAACAAACAGATAAATAAGCAATTAAAAAAATAAATAAACAAATAAATAAAAAATAGACACACAGACAAATAAATAAACAATAAATAAATAAGTAAATAAGTAAACACGTAAATAAGTAAACAAACAAAAGAGAAATAAACAAACAAACAAATAAATAAATAAAGAAGTAAATAAATAAAGAAGTAAATAAATAAACAGGTAAATAAATAAACAAGTAAATAAGTAAACAAATAAAAGTGAAATAAACAAATAAACAAAGAAATAAATATGTAAATAGGTAAACAATCAAATAATTAAACAAATAAATAAGTAAACAAATAAAAAAGGAATAAACAAATAAAAAAAGAAATAAGCAAAGAAATCAACAAATAAATTTTAAATATAGAAGCAAATAAATAAACAAGTAAGAAAGTAAACAAATAAAAAATAAATAAACAAATAAAAAAAGAAATAAACAAACAAATATATAAACAAACAAATAAATAATTAAGTAAATAAGTAAACAAATAAATAAGTAAACAAATAAAAAATAAATAAATAATCAAACAAAAAAACAAAATATAAACAAATAAATAAACAAACTAATAAATAAACAAAGAAATAAGTAAACAAATAAATAAATAAACAAATATAAACGAGTTGTGAAAGACGCGGCAGCACAGTCAACACAAGATTATGTTTGGCAGTTTCATTGACATTGTAGATCAGTGATATTGTAACAATAAGAACGGTTCAAAGATCACAGGGAAAGTGTTAAAGATATACATTAATTTACGTTTATTGTTGTATTCATTCATATTTTATGTATAGTGTGAGAATGGTGTATTAAAAAAAAAAAAAAAGTAAATAAATAAACACTTAAATAAGTAAGCAAGTAAATAAGTAAACAAATAAAAAAGAAATAAACAAATAAAAAAGAAATAAACAAATAAAAAAGAAATAAACAGGCAAATTAATAAACAAATAAATAAACAAAGAAATAAACAAACAAATAAGTAAATAAGTAAACAAATAAATAAGTAAAAAGAGAAATAAATAAAAAAGAAATAAACGAACAAACAAACTAACAAATAAATAAATAAGTAAACAAATAAATAAATTAGTAAATAGGGAAAAAATAAATAAATAAGCAAATAATAAAGAAATAAAAAAGAAAAACGAATAAAAAAGAAATAAATAAACAAATAAAGAAATAAATAAACAAACAAACAAATAAATAATAAGTAAATAAGTAAACAAATAAATATATAGACAAGTAAATAAGTAAACAAATAAAAAATAAATATCCAAACAAAGAAATAAAAGTAAATAAACAAACAAGTAAATGAGTAAATAGGTAAATAAATAAACAAATAAAAAAGAAATAAACAAATGAAAAAGAAATAAATATACAAACAGATAAACAAATAAAGAAACAAGCATACAAACAAATAAATAATAAACAAGTACATAAGTAAACAAATAAAAAAGAAATAAACAAATAAAAAAGAAATAAACAAACAAACAAATAAACAAACAAATAAATAAATAAGTAAACAAATAAATAAATAAACAAATGAAAAAGAAATAAACAAATAAAAAAACAAACAAACAAATAAACAAATAAAAAGAAATAAACAAACAAATATATAAACAAACAAATACACAAACAAACAAATAAATAATAATTAAGTAAACAAGTAAACAAATAAACAAACAAATAAATAAACAAACAAATAACTAACAAATAAATAAATGAAGAAATTTATAAACAAGTAAATAAATGAACACTTAAATAAGTAAGCAAGTAAATAAGTAAACAAATAAATAAGTAAAAAAATAAAAAATATATAAACAAATAAAAAATAAACAAACAAAGAAAAAATAAATTAACAAATAAATAAATAAACAAATAAATAAGTAAATAGGTTGAAAATAAATAAATAAATAAATAAGCAAATAAATAAAGAAATAAAAAAGAAAAACAAATAAAAAAGAAATAAACAAATAAATAAATAGACAAATAAATAAATAAACAAACAAATAAATAAACAAACAAATAAATAAATAAACAAACAAATAAATAAATAAATTACCAATCTAGGAATATAAATTACTAATTATTATTTCCAACAAAATCATTTTTATAATAACAATAAAACACAGAAATAAAAATTAAAAAAAATTGAAACCAAAGGTAAAGTTCCAACAAAATCATTTTTATAATAACCATAACACACAGAAATAAAAATTTAAAAAAATGAAACCAAAGGTAAAGATACTCATGAAAATAAGAATAAAATGTGAATAACATAAAATATAATAATTTGGAACTCAAGATATAGTAAATTAGGCTTCGAATTGAATTTAATATCCTGGAATTTTCGTGACACAGACAACCAAGGGGGGAGGGGTAACAAGATCAACGCACATGAATAATGCCAATTACTTCTTTTTTTTTAAATTTAAATGTTCAATTAATACTTCTTATTACTATTTTAAAGATATTACATTTGTTTAGAATATTTGTTTTAAATAAATATAAATAAATAGAAAAAATCAAATAATGGAAGCCTTATGAAAAATATCCCACAACGTTTCAGAAAGTACTTTACAAGTCTTCAATAAGATTGCTAACGAGGTATTCCAAAACACAAAATGACTTTTATACATTATTAATAACAAAGCCCATTTCAAATCAATTATAAAAGTTCACTAACTATTGACCTAACACTTCAGGAAATATCACGTGTTATGTGAATCTCGTCTTCTACTCCTTGTTCTTTTACTGAATGCAAATCAGTCGTTTCCATTTCTGTGCATGAATGAGCATCAGGTAACCTGCTCTCAGTTTGTGATTCAGTGTGGTGTTTGCCTGACTTCCTGCACTTCCTCTTCTTGCTGATTTCCATGTCCTCCTGCAGGTACAAAGGTGCCACTGACACACCCAGCGTGGCTGGCATCATATGCGGTTTCAACCATCCAACCAGAGGTGTGACACCAGGAATATAGTGAGCTTGTGAGTGGTAGAATAACAAACCATCCAATTTGGGGCCGTCACATCCAAACAAACTCTCTACGCTCATAACATTCATCATTGTCAGTGTGTCACTCTTGTAATACTCAAGTGACATAAATGGATAAGCACTATCACTTGCGTGATTGGAGAGACAAGACGTTTCCTCCATCTTCGACTTCAGCCAACAGAATCTGAACTCTGTCTCGCAATCACTAAGTTGCTGGTTGTTCCAAGCCAGTACATCCAGCACATAGTAGGTGTGATTTTTGAAACTCCATATACAATCAAGAATCGTACATCCTCTGCAGTCATTATGGTTACCTCCAGGAAGAAGACTCTGGAATACTGCCATCTGATATCCACTTTTCGAATAAGCTCGTGTTTTTCCTGCAGTAGCCACAATTAACGTTCTGCGACCCACTGGACATGGAACCATGTACCATAACTGTTCAAAATCCTCTGGAATATGCAACAGTCATTCAGAGAACTTCAACAGGTTTTTATATACATTGTGTTGTTTTCGATTGGCCTGAACTTCTGACCATTCCATATCATTTTCCTCAGCAAGGGCGACTACTTCCTCTATCAGCCCACGGTTCTCATTAAATAACTCCCTTCGCTTCGCATTTTGTTCCTCAAGGAGGCGTCTCCTTCTTTCTTCTTGATCGGGCATACTGTCGCGTGCTTTGTATTGTGACAGTCTAGGATAAACTGTCTGGCTGCTTTTTAATGAAGGTGACATACATAAATTACTTGGATTCTCTGCCAATAAGTCCATAATTATCCGATATTGACAATCCTTACAAGAAAAAGTATTTTATGCTTTTAAATGTAATTTCTACACAGTTCAAAACTATACACATTACTGACTCAAAAGCTCTCCAACGACTATAAGATCGGAAGGAGCAACCCTTTCTGCGGGGATAATACACAGAAGAGCATGTCCAGAGGCTCTAAGGTGGCAGCCCCACCACTAGACTTGTCCTGCGCAACGCCCGTAACGTGGCCAGGAGACATCTATATTACTGATAATCATCAAGTGAATAGCCGGACTGATCAATTTAAAACGACCAAGGCAAGAGATAGGAATAAACGATTAGGACTTGTGGAAAATTTGAGAACTGCTACTTGGAATGTTAGAGGACTAACGCATAAAGAAGAAGAACTTCAAAACGAATTAAAAAGAGCCAATGTAGATATCTGCCTACTCACTGAAACGAAAAAGAAAACGAAAGGTACAATTGAACTAAAAGATTATATATTATTGTATAGCGGAGTTGCCCAAACCAAAAGAGCATCTGTAGGTACAGCGATTTTAGTAAAGAAGCAATTTAGGAATAAAATACATAGCTATAAATTTGTGAGCGAAAGAATAATGAATGTTCGTTTGAAAACAGCAAGAGGACATTTGACAGTGGTTTGCATATTCGCACCTGAGAAAGGGCGCAAAGAAGAAAGTGCTCAATTTTATGAATGCTTACAAACACACATGCACCCTCTTAATAAGACAGATTTATAATCCTAGGAGGAGATTTTAACGCCCGTGTAGAAAAACAAACTATAGAGAATCTGATTGGTAGTAACGGCGAGAATACGCTAAATGAGAATGAAAAAATGCTGAGAAATTTTGTTAGTTTTAATGAATTAAAAATAACTAACACCTTCTTCCGCCATACAGATATCCACAAATATACTTGGGCAGCGAGAGACACTAGATCAATAATAGATTACATACTCTGCAATAAAAAATTATCATCCCATGTAATAGACACTCGTGTGTATAGAGGATACGATATTAGTTCAGACCATTTCATCGTTATCTCCACCTTTCACATGCCAAATAAATGGATTTATAAGAGAAAAGAGAACATAACAAAAGTGAAAAGAAACTTCAAAATGCATCTACTACAGCAAGAGAGCATAAGGAGGTTATACTCTCTAAGACTATTAGATTATATATATCAAAGAGCTGTAAGCACTAACATTAACGAAGAATGACACGATCTTAAAGAAATCATAATAAAATCTGCTGGAGAAGCCCTAGGGACAAGATCAACTAAAAGAGGGAAAAAGGGTTTATATATATGGAATGAGGAAATTCAAGAAATTATTGAAAATAAAAAAAGAGCATACCTAAAATATATACAATCAAAATCAGAGGATGATAGAGCCGAATATAAATACAGAAGCGCCATTGCTAAAAAAGAAGTGAGGAAATTAAAAAGGCTTAACTGAGATAACTATATTTCAAACATACAATATGATTGCCATGGATCACAGGATATAGCCTATAAAATTCTGAAACACCTAAACTCGACTGAAAAAGATACGGCTAAAATAAATAACATAACAGAAAAAGAATGGCTTAAATACTATGAAACTTTATGGACAAATACGTCCGAAGTAAACACTGACCCCACATTAAAGGAACTGGCGAATGTAGACCTTATTGAAATAGAAGAATTAGATAACACTCTCACAACATTAAAAAATAAGAAAACTCCAGGTATAGATTGCTTAAATATTGAACTTCTAAAATATCCTCCAAAAGAAGTTAAAGAGAGATTCTTAGATATAATAAATGTATGTTGGAGAATGTGTATACTTCCGGATGAATGGAAAAAAGGACTTATATGCCCTATATTTAAGAAAGGAAATAGACACGAGTGTACAAGTTACAGAGGAATTTGCTTACTAAGTATAGCTTACAAGATATATGCTAAGATTATCACTAGACGACTAAATATAATCAACGAGCATATGTTAACAGAAGAACAATGTGGCTTTCGAAAAGGAAGATCATGCTCAGATGCCATATTTACAATAGAACAACTTATCCAGAAGAGAAGAGAGTTCAATTTACAAACTTGCATACTTTTCATCGATTATGAAAAAGCATTCGATAGATTGTCAAGAAATAAACTCTGGGAAATAATGTATGATAAAGGATTCCCAGAACATATCATCAAAGTTGTACACAGCTTATATTTTAAATCAAACATAATTATTGACAAAGGAGACCCAATAAGCGACAATATATTAGAAATCAATCAAGGAGTCAGACAGGGCTGCCAATTATCTCCCGCACTTTTTAGCATATACATTGACGAAGTAATTGTACAATGGCAATCAGTACTAACTACGGATTTTAAAATTAACAATAAAATCTTAAACACTATACTGTTCGCAAATGTTCAGACAATTTTTAGTGGTTCTGAAAATGATTTACAATTAGCAGTTTGCAAATTAAATGAAATAGCAAAGAAATTCAATATGACAATCTCTGAAAGCAAATCGAAAGTAATGGCATTCAACGGAAAAGATCATATGAGATGTAAAATCAGCATTAATGACAGCATAATAGAACAGGTGAACAATTTTAATTACTTGGGATGCAACATATCATACTGCCAGAAAGAAGATATTAATATTAAATTAAATAAATTCTACAGAACTATAAAAAGAACACGGAAAAATAAAACACTACAGAGTACACAATTAAAATTTTATAAAGTGATGGCGGTACCTACCTTAACATATGCAAGTGAGAACTGGACTCTTAATCGTGCAGACAGAAGAAAAATAGAAACTGCAGAAATGAAGTTCTTGCGTTCAATAGCAGGTGTGACAATATTAGACAGGAAACGAAATGAAGATATTAGAAAAGACTTAAATATTTTTAATTTAACAAATAGAATCGAAAGCATGAGAAATGACTGGTATGAGCACATTCGAAGAATGCCTACACACAGAATTCCCCAACAGTTACTACAATACAAACCAAGTGGGAGGACTCATTAAATTTTGCTTGATGTGAAAACAGGTCAAAAGGCCTAATTTCATGATGCAGAAGAAGAAGACTTCTTAAAGCACATTAACTATTTCTGTTATTCTTATTTTAAAATGTTAGTAGGCATATAAGGGGCAAATACGTGAAATTTGAAAAATAAATGTGGAGAAAAATTAAAATAATATTGAAAAGTCATCAGTAGGACAATCTTATTACCCCCATTGGTAAGAGGACGGTTAAAACAATTTAATTTACCATCACTAGTTAAGAAAAACGTAAATTAAATCAAATGAATCCTTCAGGTCCTAAATTGAAAGCCTTACCTAAAATATATAAACGAAATATTCCAATTAGACTCATAAACTTTCGTACAGCTCCCACATACCATATTGCAAAATTTTTACAACCTATTTAAAGAAAAGTTTTAAATTTCACATTATAGGGTAAAAAACACAAGTAACTTTATAGAAACATAGGTAACAAGAATTATTCATGAACGAAAACTGCAAAACTGCATCTTTCGATATTACTAATATGTACACCAACATCCCAGCAAATGACACGATACAAATCATAAAATCAAATCTAAGGACACATAATATAAACAGAACGGAAATTGAAGAAATAATAAAATTACTACGTATCTGTACCAGTCAAAATTATTTCTCTTCCAATAATAAATACTACAAACAAAACAAAGGTCTTCCAATGGGTTCACCACTATCTGGCATCTTAACTGAGATTTTTGTAAACAATTTAAAAAAGAAATTCATATAGTTTAATCAACAAAAATAGTCAAGTTATATTGATGATACTTTATTAATATATCACAACACTACCTCACAACAATTATTAGAGAATATAAGCACCCTACATTCTGATATTCAATTCACGAAAGATGAAATAGATAATAAAATAAATTTTTTGAACTTAACAAAAGAAAGAAAAGATAATAATTTACAGTATAGTATTTACAGGAAACCTACTCAAACAGACGCACTAACCATTACTCCACAAGTGTGAGCTTTAATGTAATCAGTTTTAATCATAATTAACAATTTATTATCATATCATTGCAGTTCCCACACAAGATGAGGTAGCATACAACACCGAAACCTGTCTGTATTTTAAATTTTTAATGATTTTTATGAATGTGATCATACAACTGTTCCATTGATTTTTATTTATTATCATATTGTAAAAATAAACTGTACAAACTATGCTTTCGACAGTATTACTATACCTAATACAGTTACTTTCTTTTATTTTGAAAATCCTATTTGACACAGTGAGACAAAATTGTACAACTAATATAGTTGGTTCTCAATACACAGTGTGGCTCTGACCACGGTAGAGTACGGTTGAATGGTGTACGCTCGAGATGCTGACTGAGTACAGTGCCGAGTCGTTTGGTCGCGTAATAAACAACAGTGCACATCCAGTGTATTTGTTCTTACATATATAGTGTTTTTGCGTTCATATATTTATTTTGTAAGTTTTTTTTGTGTGTTTTATTTTTCCGAGTGTTATAAAGACAGTGCAATGAACAATTTGAACAGAACACGGCTACTATACGTCGTGTTAACACAATAAAAGTTCAATATCAAGCAAGTGCCCCACGCCCTATGGCGATGGAGTTACACGTGTGGATACAACAAACTCTGAACATAAACACAGATCAAGTAGATATGTTGCAGATGAATATGCAAGAAAAATCGTTGTATATAAAAGTGATATCGCCAACTGTGTATGAGAAAATAGTGCAAAAACATGAAGGTGAAACAAAGTTTAAATACGGCAATGGTGAACAAACGCAAATTAAAATTAGTAAAGCTGATTCTCCTGCTATAGCAGTTAGAGTATTTAACCTTCCTCCCGAGGTGCCGAACTCAATGATGACGACAGCTTTGACTAGGTATGGTGTTATCCATTCAGTGAGAAATGAACAATGGAGCACAGCATTCCCATTTCCCGTTAATAACGGTATCTGTGCTTTAAAGATGGAAGTGAAACAAAATATTCCAGGCTCAGTGCCGATAGCAGGCTATAATGCACATGTCACATACACTGGTCAACCGATTTTATGTGTTGTGTGCCATGAGCCTGATCACAAAAAAGAAGAGTGCCCACGAAGGAAAACAACTTTACCAGTGAGTGTTCAGTCACGGAAATTGTTATTGAGTGACATTGTTATGGGAAGATCTTCACATGGACCATCGACATCAAAAGAAGAGCGAACGATGACACGGCCAGTGGAGCAAAAGGAGGACGATACAGATACATCCTCCGAGACAGCAGAGGTCACAAATGTAGTGACCAACAGGACAGAGCAGCCTACGTTGGAGACAATAGACCGGACAGAGGATACAACAGCAGAGGAGGTCAACACAGATGGACGAAATGCAGCTCCGGAGATAATGGAAACAACAGTAATCCTGCCAGTATCGCAGTTCGGAGAGGCATCACTCGAGGTAAACTGTACTTTACAAGTAGAAGAACCAATGGAAACTCCATCGAAAAAACTAAAACCCACAACACAACAGGAAACTTCAAGGGATACATGTTTGCGAAGTCGAGACGCGGGGCCCAGTAATGCAGCCACAGATAAAAACTCGCCACATGTAAATCCGAGTAGTAAAACAAAGAATAGTCCAACAAGACCACATCCATATGCTATATATGGACGTACCAAAGAGAGCAACAAGAAACAGGGTGCTGAAGGGAAATCGACTCAGAAGGGGAATATAAACAATACCACAACTGTCGAGGGTATTACTGACTTCGACATGTTAGATGTGTAGGAGGTATGTACGTCAGCGGTCCTGTTTCTTTATGTTTACAGCATTATGTATTTTCCATTCGATGGTAATATTACACAAATACGGTACCGTAAATGTCAATTATATTCAAGGGAAACATAAACAACAGTCAGTCAAAGAGAGCAACCAGAAAGAGGGTGTAGAAGGAAAATCGTTTCAGAAACGACATATAAACATTACTACCACTGTTGAGGTATACAGACTTGGACATGTTAAATATGTAGGGTGTATGAACGTCTGCGGTCTTGTGTGTTTGTTTATGTTGCCAGCTTGCTCGATTCCCATGCGACGGTAATAGTACGAAAATACGTTACTTTAAATATCGATTGTATGCAAGGGAAACACAAACAACAGCTATTCAAAGACAGCAACAAGAAAGACGGTGCTGAAGCAAAATCGACTCAGAAAGGGCTTTATAAACTTTACAACCACTGTTGAGGTTATTACAGACTTGGACATGTTAAATATGTAGGATGTATGTACGTCCATTGTCTAGTTTGTTTATTCTTACAGCCTTCTGGATTTTCAATTCGATGGTAATATTACGCAAATATGCGTAAAAAATGTCAATTGTATACAAGGGAAACACAAACAACAGTTACTTAACGCTTTAATTAGGCAAAATGATATCGATGTGCTTTTATTGCAAGAAGTAAACAATGATAATTTCGATTTTTTGGGTCCGCAATATGAATATGTTGTAAACACCGGCGAGAATAATCGTGGCACTGCAATTATTTATCTTGCGGGAATGAATATTGAGCAAGTGGAAACACATTCTAGTGGCAGAGTCATTTCCATGAATATTAACAATACACAATTTATAAATGTTTACCTGCCTTAGGGAACGAACTATCGTCAGGAGAGAGAGAATTTTATTAGTAAAGAAATTCCTTTCTACCTTCGCCATCGATGCAATCGATTACTTATAGGTGGAGATTGGAATTGTGTATTACACGCAAAAGACCAGACAGGCAAATATAATCCATCGCCAGCATTAGAAAATTTAACAAGAGAACTACAATTAATGGATACCTGGGAACTCTTTCATGGTAATGATGTAGAATATACTTTCCGTCGACAGAATGTTTCGTCCAGATTAGATCGATTTTATATCACGCGACCGCATTCAACAGACGTATACAGAATACAAGTGATACCGACACCTTTTTCGGATCATGATTCTGTGTGTCTTTCCATGCAGACAAATACACAACTTCCCCTCTTTGGAAAAAGCTATTGGAAACTGAACGACTCTTTATTGTTTATACCGGAGTATAGAGACCAATTTGTTCAATATTTCGAAACATTAAACAGAAGGGTCAGAAATTCAAAATTCAATATAATGGAAAAATGGATTAAAAGTAATAAAGCCAGGTTTCAAATCCTTTTATCAGGCCGCAGGGATTCAGCGAGCTCAGGAAACGAGACCAACTTTGAATTTTTACTACCAGATGTTAGCGGAACTGTATGAGACACAAAAAACGGAGGGAAATAAATGGAGAGACATCGTGGAAACTAAGTTGAAAATCTGTGAGATCCACAAAAAACTGATGCATGGCGTGATGGTTAGGGCCCGTGTTAAGTTTTAATGGTTGGAAACATTAAGGAGTGTAGGCCTACATAATTTACCATTAGCGTAACCAAATTGCTTAATTATGGACAAATGGGGAGGGAAACACAGGAACACACCGAGGGTGATCTATCTGAAAATGGCTCTTATTGTTAGACATAAAATTTATGACTTGCGCCTAAAAAGACGACGAAGTCTACGATATACATACCTCAAGCACGTACAGCAGCCACCCTTCCTACTTCTGTCCTTACCTTGTTCTCCTTCTTCTGCTGATACGGCTAGCATGAGATCTGGCATGGCAGTTAGCACAGGACCTGGCAAGGCAGCTGGCACACGATCTGGCTCGGCATCTGGCACAGTATCCGTCACGGCAGCTGGCACAGGATCTGGCACAGCAGATGGTACAAAATCTGTCACAGCTGCTGGCTCTGCATCTGGCACGGCTGCTGGCACAGTATCTGTCATGGCAGCAGGCACAGTATCTGGCACGGCAGCTGGCACAGATTCTGTCACGGCTGCTGATTCTGCATCTGGCACGGCTACTGGCACAGTATCTGGCACGGCCGCTGGCACAGGATCTGGCACAGCAGCTGGCACAGATTCTGTCACGGCAGATGTCACAGAATCTGTCACGGCTGCTGGCTCTGCATCTGGCACGGCTGCTGGCACTGTATCTGGCACGACAGCTGGCACAGGTTCTGGCACGGCAGCTGGCACAGAATCTGTCACGGCTGCTGGCTCTGCATCTGGCACGGCTGCTGGCACAGTATCTGTCACGGCAGATGTCACAGAATCTGTCACAGCTGCTGGCTCTGCATCTGGCACGGCTGCTGGCACAGTATCTGGCATGACAGCTGGCACAGGTTCTGGCACGGCAGATGGAACAGAATCTGTCACGGCTGCTGGCTCTGCATCTGGCACAGTATCTGTGACGACAGCTGGCACAGGTTCTGGCATGGCAGCTGGCACAAGATCTGGTATGGCAGATGGCAAAGAATCTGTCATGGCTGCTGGCACAGAAGATGGCACGGCTTCTGGCACAGTATCTGGCACGGAAGTTGGCATAGGATCTGGCACGGCTGCCGGCACGGAAGCTGGCACAGGATCTAGTACAGGTGCTGGCACGGCAACTGGCACTGTATCTGGCTCGGCAGGTGGCACAGGATCTGGCACAGGATCTGGCACAGCACGTGGCACAGGCTCTGGCATGGCAGCTGGCACAAGATCTGGTATGGCAGATGGCAAAGAATCTGTCACGGCTGCTGGCACAGAAGATGGCACTGCTTCTGGCACAGTATCTGGCACGGCAGTTGGCATAGGATCTAGCATGGCTCCCGGCACGGAAGCTGGCACAGGATCTAGTACAGGTGCTGGCATGGCAACTGGCACTGTATCTGGCTCGGCAGGTGGCACAGCACGTGGCACAGGATCTGGCACAGCAGCTGGCACAGGACCTGGCATGGGTGTTGAATCTCGCATTCCATTTTCCGTCTCTGTGATCATAAACTCTGCAAGAAACAAAATAAACTTGATCGTTAAGCATGTGTACTTCCATTCACTGGCTTTCAGTGAATGGCACAACTTATTAATAGGGCGAGGAGTCGTATGCAACTGCATATTTTTGCCCCCCCCCCCATTTTATACATGTTTTGAAAGACTGTAATGACGAATACTCAAAATTAATTGTATAGAGGAGAGTAGCGATCGATGAACCGCTGCTTTCAACGGACCGTTGCCATATTCTTGGTCATATTGCCTGCGTATGCGTTAAACGTCACCTCAAGGCTCCCCCTCGTGTATGTCACTCCTGAGTTGTCTTTGGTGGTGGCAGCAAACACGTGGGCTGAACATGAAGCTCAGATATGTTTTTGTCATTTCTACTGTAATTTTAAAGTAACTTTACGTGCAAAGTAGATTGGCTTAATGACATTTAGTTATGAAATTACATATATAGTGGAAGCAGTATTCTGTCTGCTTCCTTTTAGTTGTATATTCATACATTTTGTATAACCTCTTCAGCACTCTTGAAGTGTGATTAGAAAATGGCGAAGTCACTATGGATGGACCAGCTGGAGTTCCCATGAATGGACTGCATTTTAAAATGGATGGAAACCAATTCCCTTCAGGAAGTAATCAAAATCAAGACTCCTGGTTTTGTTTCATGTGTGAAGAAACCTTCGAGGAAAATGTAATTCAGTATATGTCTTGCAGGAAATGGTAAATGAAGCTTGTACAAATATTAGGCAGGGTCAAAAGAAATTCTTCGTGTGGCATGTAATGTATGTCTTGAAAAGGAAGACTGTTTTATTTACAGTATAGGAATAATCTAAGACTTCAGAAAATAATTTTATACGTACAATCACATCATTATGTTGTAACTTAAAGTTGTGTACTAAAATTTTTAACTAATTTATTAGCTAATTTGAAATAGCCTAAAATTTTAAAATATTGAAATGACAAGGACTGTGTTTTTCATATTTTCAACTTCAAAATACGATTACAATTGGATTGAAATTAAGTTCAACATCCATTAATCGAATCTATATTATTATGACTTTTTCTTTGTTGACATTATTTTGATATATTTTAAAAAATTTTCTTTTGGTCCATTCATAGGACCCTGTCGCCTTCATTGAACCAATAGCTGAATATTAAATGACTCAATCTTTAAACAGATATAAGTAGGATGTAGCCCTGAAACTTTATTTTATCATTCCTTATTAGTAATGTAATTGTTCAAGCCTATGAACAGAATTTTAAGGCACTGTCTTTGTTAGATAAAATAAGAAATTGGTAGGTGGTCCATTGATAGCTACTTTCCCCTATATTTTTGCATATTTCAGGTGTTCGTGTATGTAATACATTATTTATCATGCAATGTACCATATTTTCAGGATTTTGTGGCATAAAGCCCCAAATTAGCATATTTTGTAAAAACAATAATATTCTGAATTGTTGTCAACTTACTTACTTACTGGCTTTTAAGGAACCCAAAAGTTCATTGCTGCCCTCACATAAGCCCACCATAGGTCCCTATCCTGAGCAACATCAATCCAGTCTCTGTCATCATATCCCACCTCCCTCAAATCCATTTTAATATTATCTTCCCATATACGTCTTGGCCTCCCCAAAGGTCTTTTTCCCTCCGGCCTCCCAACTAACACTCTATATGCATTTCTGGATTCGCCCATACGTGCCACATGTCCTGCCCATCTCAAACATCTGGATTTAATGTTCCTAATTATGTCAGGTGAAGAATACAATACGTATAGTTCTTCATTGTGTAACTTTCTCCATTCTCCTGTAACGTAATCCCTTTTAGCCCCAATATTTTCCTAAGCACCTTATTCTCAAACACCTTTAACCTAGTTCCTCTCTCAAAGTGAGAATCCAAGTTTCACAACCATAAAGAACAACCGATAATATAACTGTTTTATAAATTCTAACTTTCAGATTTTTTGACAGCAGACTGGATGATAAAAGCTTCTCAACCGAATAATAACAGGCATTTCCTATATTTATTCTGTGCTTAATTTCCTCCCAAGTATCATTTATATTTGTTACTGTTGCTCCCAGGTATTTGAATTTTTCCACCTCTTCAAAAGATAAATTTCCAATTTTTATATTTCCATTTGTTTGTCAACACGTAAAATATTTCTCTGAACTGCACTCGATGGCGGGAAATTCCTTATATATGCAAGAAGTCTAAGGATAAAGAGAAAATTATCCTGCACGCTTTGGTACAGAGGACAATGATATCTTCAGTAGAATGTCAGTACTCTAAGTATCTAATTATTTTATTTTCCTATTTTATTATTTAATTGTACACATATTCATTCCTTCGACCACCACTTCAGGATGTAAACAATTACTATACCTTCAGGAAGCATGTAACAACTCCACAACGTGATGAGGCTCGGTGATCTATATTCACTTGTGTGGGCGTCGCTCTCTCCATGTCCATCTAAAATGCAATATAATTCTGAATTCAAATCGTCGTAATAAACTGTTAGAATAAATAGGTTGCATATTAAGTAAGTAGACAATATGTACATCATCAAACTATTAACAATAAGTAAATCATAAAAGTGAAGTTTGAAATGAATCAAAAGCTGAAGTGTGTACTTTTAACACACATATAGCCTTAAAGAAAAAAAAAAAAAAAAAAATAATAATAATAATAAATAATAATAATAATAATAATAATAATAATAATAACAATATTTATTTATTCTGGCGAAGTTAAGGCCATCAGACCTTCTCTTCCACTTAGCCAGAAAAAAAAGAAGCTGATGCAATTTTACAGATTAACATTTATAGAACACTAATAAAAAATTTACATAGTCATACAAGCAAAAGTTGAGTAAAATAATGCGAACATATTAAATAATAAATACAAAATAATATAAGGCTAGAAGTTACATTCAATGAATATGCAAGCGGTAAGTGAACCATTACTACAAATTACAAAAATAACAAATTCAAATGTTGTTGTTTTCTAATGCCAGGCGTTTGACAATAAAGTCATTTGACCACATGCACTCCAATATTTTTCAAAGATATTATCATGGCCAGCCACTGAAGCACAGATTTTGAGATGTTCCGAATCCATTTCTTGGTTTGAGTTGCACAATGGGCAGTTAGGGGACTGATATATTCCAATTCTATGCAGGTGCTTGGCCAAACAATCATGGCCTGTTGCCAATCTAAATGCAGCTACAGACGATTTTCGTGGTAAATCGGGAATTAACTGTGGATTTTGATGCAGAGAGTTCCATTTTTTCCCTTGGGATTGAGTTATCAAATTTTGTTTGTTGAAGTCTAAGTATGTAGATTTAATAAATCTCTTCACAGAGTAATACGTAGATTTAGTAACAGGTCTGTAAGTAGCAGTGCTGCCCTTCTTTGCTAAAGCATCCGCATTCTCGTTTCCCAGGATTCCATAATACATAATACAACTCTTGGTTGTAATTTTCAACGCACTTGCAGTATTTCTGTCTTATGACTTTTTTTTTATTAAAACAGTCTTATTGGTTATTTACTGAAAGTCGCCTATCTTTCCTCTCTGGCCCACTTTCCAAACTCATCTCTTTCTTCGGGAGATGAAAAGAAATGTCTTGTTACACTATTTCCACTGTATTCCTATCTATAACCCAGAACAAAACAGTACGGAAATTTTGTAATTAATTTTTAAACCACCCACAATATTCTTTTGTCACTGGTTAATTCAAAGCACAACAAATTAAAGACATCTACACAACTCTCAACAACAAAGGATATTATCAACCTCTAGCAAGTTTCATCACTAAACGCGCGAGAAATATATTTTCGAGGTGTCCGACTTCAGACAACAGATGGAGCCTAGTGATCAAAGCGCCACTCATTGTCAGGTCTGCCACCGACAAAGGGAAAGCATAGAAGTGTGTACACTATTTCTTCTATTCGTCCTGCTTAGATGATCAAAGAACCCAGAACGATAATGTGAAGTTTACATTAAAAATATGAACTATCAAATGCACAAAACGTTAAACGAATGTTTCACAATTATGTCATAACGCCAACAAACTGGTGAATATCACTCCTAAATTCAGTATAATAAAATCGACAGTGCACAATATTTAACATCTGCACTACAGAACTGTCAAAACAACCTTTTCAGTTTCATATTGTGTCAGCTTCAGTTTATTACAGGGTTGGTAGGAGGCAGTAGGTCTCCCTGTATAAAAAGATAGCATTGTTATAATTCGTATGTGTCGCAGCACCTAGCACAGAGATTATATTGAAGAAGGGGTAGGAAGACTGTGCCTTATACTGATGTAGATTTTGTTACTCAGACAGTGAAAAATTAGAAATAGAAAAAAAATTGTGGCTAAAAAAAATATTCAAATCTAAATACTGTAAGTCATTTTTTTTTTTCAAAAAGTTCAGAGTGGGTTCAAACCCTTTTAGCCCCCCTTTTCACAACATAAAGCTTAAAAATGCAGGTTTCTCAGAGCTTTAAATTTTGAGTTAAATCAACTCAAAATGAGCCTTCGATATTCTATTCCTGTTTTGACTGACTGCACACTGTGATAAGAAACGATTTAATACTATGATATGATTATGTTTACTGTCTTATTAAAAAGATAAAGAATTTCGTGTTAAAATGTTAAATTAATGGTCGTCTTCCTTTCACTTTTAAATTTAATATTCTCTTTGGCTGTCCCTCCCTTTCCATTTTTTAAGGTGCCCAAACCTTTGCAATCTCTTATTTCTAATTACCGAGGCATGCTTGCACCAGTAATCATTCAAATCTCTTGAACTTGTGCATACCCTGAAAGCACAGCTACTTAAGAATGTAAACAGTTACTGTACCTTCCTTAAGCTTCCTCACATTTAGCCTCACTCTTTCCACGGATGGGGTGTCACTGCCGCTACTTGAAGTGTCGCCTTCTATCATCATCATCATTCTTGTGAGTTCATCAGCACGTGTTTCATCTTCTGCTAAAAGGCAGTGTATTTCTGGGTTGAAATCTTTGTAACACAGTGATTGCTATCTATGAAAAGGATAAATACTCGTAGGTACTGTCCGGCTGAATGGTTATGTCGCATCCCGGTTTGTCCCACTCCTCTCTATAATGGCTAGTGGCTGTTAGGCTCTTCTCTGCAAATATTTGCTGTACGGAATTGAAAGTCTATGTAGTATTATATAACTGTTTAAAATACTTTGAGGAAAAGGGCTTCCTTAAGTAAGTAACTTTCATGTGATTTCCCCCTTTTGACGACCGACATAACCACTTGGATGGACTGTAGTATGACAACATGTACATCACCAAACTGTTAACAATAACTGAATCATAAAAGTAAAAAGGAATCAAAAGGTGAAGCACGCAGTGACGGTTACTTCTAATATAGGTATAACTTCAAGGAAAAATTAATTCAACAAACTGAAATAAAGGAAGTTTAGACTTTTATTTAAAAAATGAAATTAATTTATCCATATTCGTTTAGTTACAGAAGGCTCCCAAATGTTGTGTGCTTGTGTGTACCAGCAATTATCAGAGTGCTGTAAGTGAGTGTTGTATGTTACAGTTCTCAAATTTTCAACTGAAAAGGATAAGTTATGTGGCTAGAAGCTACTCGTAGGCCTATGCTACAAAATGGCCTAAAAATTCTAAACAGAAGAGAAAAAGAGGTATATTAAATGGGATGATTTTTACAATGAAAAAAACTTGAAGATGAAATAGAATATAAAAGAAAGCGGACAATTGCAAAATGGAGAAAAAAGGGAGTGGCAAAGAGAGAAATGGAATGATTTTGTTTCAAGATTAGAAAAGATGTATCATTACCAAAACTCAAAACTTTAAAAATTTTAAAGAAAATAAACTCGGAGATAAAAGAAAATCTTGTTACAAATCCTATCCCAAATGAATCTCTTCTTAATCACTTTAAAAATACAGGATGAATCAAAAGTCTGGAACCATACAAATATCTTCCATATGTTTGATTTTCCATTACTATAGGTGTTACCAGTATTTGTAAGACCAAATATTCTACCAGTGACACATTCAATTCTAGCCCTCAGCTATCTCAAAAACCGCCATTTTGGATGCAACTTTGAAATTTTAAAAGGAAAGGGGGTCATGTAGGTACTCAAAATCATGTGTAATTTTCTTAAAAAAATCAATGTCGCAATCCGTTTAGAGATATCTCAAATCATTTTCAAGTTATTTAAAGATCATGTCATAATGACACAAACATTAGTTACTGCATCTACAGATATTTTGTAACAATATGGTAAGTGTTAAGGGGGCTTTGGAAAAGGTATTTTTACGCAATTATTGTAATTAACTTTTTCTGTTTTACTGCTTGATTAACCTGTGAAAGACAGTGTTTTACACATACCAATTTTCATTATTCTGCAAGATACAGTAATGGACGAAAAAAATGTTGAATATTTCCAAAAATTTTACTGCTGTAAGCTGTACCTAAACCCTTTACTAAAATTCCAATATACTTATGTGATGCACTGTACTGTAGTGCATTTTTGTTGTACGAACAGTCATCTTCCTCCTACAGTGTTATCAGAAACCGTCAATATTATACACTAGTAGAATATTGAAGTCTTCTGACAAATGCAGTAAATCAATAATAATGACCAATTTTTTCATTCTTGAACCCATGTGCTAGTAAACTTCTCTAATGGGTTATTTTACGATGCTTTATCAACTGCTATTATTGTCTAGTGTCTGAATGAAATGAAGGTGACGTCAGCTAAATGACCGCAGGAACAAGCGCCAAAGAGATCCAGCATTTCTTCTATATGGGTTGTATTTAGCTACTGCTTCCTACATTCAAAATTTACTACACACTACTGATGTAAACAATTACTGTACCTTCAGAGGAAGTGGATGAGTTACCCTCTGTGATCTTGATTATTCCTGATTTGATGCTTAGGCTCGGCGATCGCGGCTGCTGAATCCCTGATGGTCCGGGTACAGCTAGAAAGCAATAATATTCTGAATTAAAATCGTCGTTATCACACTGATTACACTTAACAACAAGAATTTTGCTCTGACTTAAAACAATGGCTTGGTGTGCCCTGAATCCGAAAATGCATTTCTTCTATATGGGTTGTATTTAGCTACTGCTTCCTACTTTCAAAAATTACTACATGCTACTGATGTAAACAATTACTGTACCTTGTGAAGAAGTCGAGGAGCTAGCCTCTGTGACTTTCAGGATTATTTCAGATTTGCTGCTATGGCTCGACGTCCCTGATTTTCTGGATCGAGCTAAAAAGCAATATTATTCTGAATTAAAATCGTTATCACACTGATTACACTGAACAACAACTTCAAACAATGTGTCCCTTATGGTTTGGTGCGCACTGAATCCGAAAATGAATTCCTTTTTTTTTTTTTTTTTTTTTCGTAAGGTTTTTAAGATTTACTATGATTTCACTTTTCGATAAGTGCTCCCCCAGGAAATATATGCCACAAGTTCGGGGTTGTAAACCAAAACAAAAGCTAATGCAATTTATGAGTGCCTGATTTATTTCCAATTTCTTATGGTTGTTGGCGTGTTGAACAGGGTAGGTGATGAAGGGCATTCTCGACGTACTCCTCTCCCAATTTCACTTCCTTCTGACATTTTATATACTGTATATGTATATATCCGACAGAGTCGAAAAGACGCAACTGAATTTTCTAAAGCTAACCCTTGTAACTTTACTTCAAGGTTGAGCCTAATAATAACCCATACGAACTGAGCAGTAGGGAGGCTAAGGCTAAACTACAAGGGCCGTAATGCCAATGATGATGATGATGATGACGAACTGAGCAGTAATAAAATTCTATTATTCCACGTTGTTCAAGAAAAATAAATATTCCAATAAGGCTCGAACTCTCTTCCATCCTCATGACAGGCTCATTTTCTCTTCTTTCCATGTACTTCATTTTCATTTGAATTTACTTAGAAAATGTGGGGGAGCATACCGGTATTTTGGTTTAATGACTTGCAAATTTGAAATCAAAATCTTAAAGTTTTGCCCTGATTGTACTACTATTAGCCGTAACACTGTATATGGTTGACTTACTATAGTCACTGTGAACAGAGCGTAACTCTTCACCATTATTCGAAATATTATCTGTATCACTTGCATCTAAGCTGGTTTTCTGCGTCAGTAGAGCGGTACTGATGTCAATCTCGCTCGTTGTGTCCACCGAACTTGTCAAGCAGTACAAACTCAATATAACAACATAACTAAATTGCTTTCATCAAACATTTTAATTGGTTCGCATTACTATGTTCTAATTTAGCATTTTAAAATGCAGGAGTACAAGAAGAACAAGTTGAAAACAAAGGAAACTTGTGGAATACAAGGAGAACAAGGTGAATTGCAAATAGAAAAAGAGCAATACATGGAGAAAACGGGGTATACAAAGAGAACAAGGGAAATTCAAGAGACATTGGACATTCAAAGAGGAAAAGTGAAATGGAAGAAGGGAAATATAGGAGAACAACGGAATACGAAGGGAACAGGGGAATATAAGGAGAACAAAGGGAATGCAAGGAGAACAAGAGAAGCGCAATGAAAGAAAGGGGAAAACAAGAAGAACAAGGAAAACAGTAGAACAACAACAGAAATGCTGCAATGCGCACAAGGTAAATATAAGGAGAACAAATGGGAGGGAATCAAGGATAACAAGGGTAATAACGAGGCGAAAATGAAGAGGAAAGTTAAAGACATGGAGGAAAAGAATACGAGGAGGATAAGTTCAGGCAGTGAGAACATGAGCTTCAAGGAGAATAAGATTAATAGAACGAGAACAAGGGGAATAAGAGGAATACAAAGAGAACAATTAGAATACAAGGACTACAAGAGGAATACAATATTAACAAATTAAATTAAAACGACAGAACAGTGAATGCAAGCAGAAGTAGCTGAAGACGAGGAAATCAAGGCAAATACGTGGAGAAACAAGGTGAATATAATTGTTATTGTAAGTAGAATAGAGGAAATGCAAGGAGAACAAGTGGATTGAAACGATAACGATATAAGCTGAGGAAAAAAGAGGAAGACGTGAGAAAGGAGAAGACGAGAAGAATATTAGTAGGAAAGGAAATACAAGGAGAATAAGAAAAATTCAAGGGGAACAAGGAAGCGGAAAACAACAATAACAAAGCGCATACAAGCGTTACTTAGGGAATACAATGGCAACGAGAGAAATATAAGGAGAATAAAAGGCATTAAAGGACAGCATAGCAAATGCGAAGAGAATAAGAGGAATACTATGGGAACCAGGGGAATCCAATGAGATCAAGATTAAGACACAAGGGCAACGGAAGGACAAGGAGAACAAGAAGAATACAGGAAGCATAAGGGAGAGCCCTTCCATTCACTAAATTGGGGATCGATCGTTACATTTTTTTGGAGCCTTCTCTTACGCCCAGCCAGATTCTAATTCTAATTGAATACAATTGGTTACATAATTACTACATTAATATCTAGACCGTAAAATAACATGAAAGTGAATAATGAAAGTAAATGTAAATAACAAAAGTTAGATAAGTAATGTTAGTTAATAAACATAGCTATGAAATAGTAATGATAATGATAATAATAATAATAATAATAATAATAATAATAATAATAATAATATAATAATAATGAGATAACTTAAATGTTAATTTATTATATATATAACCACTAAACATTGAAAAACTTGTCACAGTTATATTTGTTAACGAGAATTGTTTGAAAAATATTTCCTTAGTTTATTCTTAAATTGGTTTGATGTCTGACAGTCTCTGACATTACTCGGTAGGGAATTCCAAAGTTGAGGAACAGACACAGTGAAAGAAGATGAATATGAGAATGTTAGATGGGAAGGAATGGAAAATACTGGGGAGTGTGGTGATCGTGTGTCTAGATTATGGTGGGTGGATAAATTTTGAAAACGAGACGCAAGTTAGACGGGAGTGGAGAAAAGCAATATGTGAAAGAGGAGGAGAAGACAGTGGATTTTCCTACAATCTTCTAGTCTGAGCCAAGACAACATTTCGAGGGATGGTGTTACGTGATCAGACCAGCAAATATTGCAGACGAAACGGACGCACATATTATGAACACGTTGCAGTCAGTAAACAGAATATCACAGTAATCAAAGTGGGGCATCACGAGTGTTTGCACTAATATCTTTTTCAGGGAAAAGGAAACAAAGTTCTTCAATTGACTAAACGAGTGGAACAGTGAGAAGTTTACAAGTTTCTGCACACTGAATGTTCCAATTTAAACTCTTGTCCATATAAACACCTGGGTTCTTTACTGATTCATTGAATGGAATTTCGGTGCCGTATATTTTAATCTGAGACTAATTTGGTAAGGTAATACTGTTTAACAAACGTGAATGACTCAAAATAATTATTGACTGTGATTTTTCTGGATTTAGTTTAAGTCGGAATTTCCGTGTCAAGATAATCATTAATTTTAGTTATTAAGTCATTTATTTTGTCAGTGTAGAATTTTATGTACTACTTGAAGGTCATCTGCATAGAGATGGTATCGGCAGTTCTTTAAAGATTCCCGACATGTCATTTATATAGATTGAAAGTAATAGAGGGTCGTGAACTGATCCCTGTGGGCTCCTGCCAGTCAAGAGGAAGAACGATTTCCAGGTATCACACTTTGCAGTTTACATTGGACTACAGTTATAGTATGTCATTTTTAACTCTATTTTCGCCTCTAATTTAATAAGTAGAGATGAAACAATTTCTTCGTAAACAAGTATAACAGTATTATAGTGTCTACTTAGGTGAACAGTTTTGTAGTTAGTGAGTGAAGTTACATTTCTGACGTGCCTTGCAGTATTATTAAGATGGAATAAGTAAGCACTAGCACATATTATTCAAATTTAATGACATGGTTGTCCTGCTAGCTTGTTTAGGAGGGAATTGTTCCAGCTCTATTCATCACTACATACTTAAAAAAGACATGCTATATACATCACTATTACTTACTCCTCCAACAACAGCAAAAGAACCGGGAACAAAATTTCTTCCATCTCGCCATCGTTTTTCGTCCTTTTCTTGTTTTCTTCGGTGGTGGTGATGATGTATCTTCTACAGCAACAAAAAATATAACATTTTCTATAAAATGACTAGTGAGCAACAAAAGACCAAAAAATGCAAATAAACGCAAAATAAAAGTAGGCTACATTTATTGGTTCGTGTTGAAGTGAAACGAGTATATACTGTATCCCGCATTGTCTGTGATTCTAAGAAAAATATGATGTCATCAACTTCCGAGCCCTATTATCAATCATCAACTCACCACTATTTTCCCACCTCACTTCTGATATTCCCATCACATCCACTCTGTTTCATCTCATTGCTTCCTTCATGTTTTCTAACTTACCTGGTAACTGATGATCCCGCGTTGCTCTCTTCAATCTTCTTTTCTTCTCTTCAGTTTCTTCTACCATGATGTGCTCGTCCCAGGTATCCCCCACCCGGACATCCGATTGGGGGGAGAGTTTACGTCCGGAATTTTTTACCCGGGCCGAACTCAACATGGCATACAAAGGAAAATTACTTTGGGATATATATAAATGCGGTAGCCTCCCATTGCTATCCGCACACCACTCTCTCTTTCGCATCTCGAAAGATCCCAGGGGGCCCCAGCGTGGAGGTGAGGAGAGTGGATTTGGCTAACTAGGCCCTCCGGACTTCACCGAAATTCACCACAGGGGTTAAATATCAATTCCATCAGGGTTTTTGACCCGATCAGAATCGGGAAATCCCAATTAGCCTTTGCCCCCCTTATTGAGTCTAAAGATCATCAATGTTACAAGACCAACTAAGATACTTATCGAACATGACACCAGGAAAGTTAGTCTTCAAGATTTAAGATTTATTTTTTTTTAGTAGGTCATTTTACGAAGCTTTTATCTAGGTTATTTAGGATCTGAATGAGATAGTGATAATGCCAGTGAAATGAGTCCGGGGTCCAGCACCGAAAGTTACCCAGCATTTGCTCATATTGGGTTCTTTCACGTCACACAAACCTGTTGATGAAAATAGACCTCCGACAGGTAGGAAACGAAAGTGTAATAAGAGAAGACAGTTTTTTCAGGTAACTATTTCACAGTGAGTCACAACTAATCAGTCTGGTGGCTGCCATGTTGATATTCATGTCATGTAAATGAACATCAATTTAACTCATAAAATTTAAGGTGATGACAGACTATTGGCCCATATTGCTTAGTGTATTTATCATTATAGGAAACTGACATCCATACTAGGGTTACCATGAGAAAAAATTCTATAGGAGGACATGGAATCTAAAATAAGAGGACATTGCTGAAAAAAAGGAGGACTTTTCAAAAATTGGTATGAACAAAATTAAAGATAAAAACAATGGCTCACTTTAGTCAGTTTTCTCACTACTTGCTGGATCAGTATTACATCTGTACCCTACGTATCGATGGAGCCCATTTTGTGCACAAGAGCCTGAAGAGACAAACTTATATTTTGTACCAAATAACTATGGAACTGTTCACAGGACATCTCCTTGAAATTATATTTCACCATGATGATACCTCTGACTGTCTCCGTTAGCATGTGATTTCGTTCTTTTGTCCATTGAGCAGGTATTAGGGAAAATACTCTCTCAACACTTCCATTGTGACTTGGGATAAATAAATAGAATTGACATATTTTTAAGAGTTTTGAGAAAGTTTCAATGCTCGCAGAACTATTGGAATTGAAGAATTTGCACTATTGTTTATCTAAACTTAAATCTTTGTCCAAATTAACTTGATTGGCATATATTTGTATACTGCAGAATAAAATTGATAAATTAGCTTAGAATCATGAATAGTGACATTTTTAAAGTGCAAGAATTCAATGCAGTGTCAAATAGCTCATCATATTTTATGTTTTTTTTATGTGCTCCAGCTCCAACTATTCAAAACAGTTAAATTCTTTCATAGATTTTCACCATTTGTGCATTATTCTATGCAAAATATCGCACATTATTTAATATTCATATTAATTCTAGTTGAAATGGGAAATGCCAGACATTTCAAATTTTTTTAAAACACCTGCCGGACAGGATAAAATGATTAAAAAAGAGGACATGTCCTCCTTTTGCCGGACGAATGGCAACCCTACATCCAAACATACATATACATATATGTATACGCATATGAAGACAATATAACAAGAACTGACAGGTGATACTTATTCAGAGCAGAAATGAGTCCTATTTTACATTTCTTTGTTTCAGGATGATGAATGCAGGATCGCAATTCAGCACATGGCTCAAAAGAGATCTGAAGAACTGCTGGTGCAGCAGGAGAAAGAACACTTGGAAAGAATAGCAAACATGAAAAAAGAAATGGAAATGAAGGAATTGGAACATAACGAAAGAATGAGAAATATAATGGCAGAAATGGACATGAGGAGGAAAGAATATCAAGAGAGAATGAGAATTAGTCAATTGAAATATGAAGTAATAAATTTAAAAATGAAATTATTACAATGTAATATTCTCAATTAGGGTCAACTATTGCATCTTCTTTTGCAGGGCCGCCTACAGAATTAATGGGCCCCTATACAATACTGAACTGGACCCCGTTGAAAAAAGTAACAATTACAAGTTACCAGTTATTCTAACCATAATAATTATTTGCAAAATAAATAAAAGATACCCCATACACAGATATGAATTTAAAAATATACACTTTTATTACGTTAAAAAGTTTTAGCAAAACTTCACATTGTATATATTATATTCATAAAACATTATTCTTGAATACCTGTAATTTCTAACTTGCAGTCCAACATCAACAGACAACTCTCCTTGACTTCATTGATGCAAAATCATCAATTATATCATCAAAATTTAAAGACCTAGCAAGATTGCTCTCCAGACTAAGGAGGCCAAGGTTACTCAGTCATTCTTGACACACTGTTTATCTGAATACATATTTTATTTTCTCCATTTTGCTGAAGGATCTTTCAGCATCAGCAACTGTCACAGGAATTGTAGAGAATATTCTAATGGCTATACAAATATTTGGAAATAATTTGTCCAGTTTTAATTCCCTCAGACTATTTAGGAGATTCAAAGGTTTCATAGGTTGGCCCTAAATTAGAGGCGTGAATTGATTTTAAATATTTCGGCTCATCATGATCTCTTTCAGGGGAGGCTTTCGAAGAGGGGCTGCAGAGCTGCAGCACCCCCAGACATTTGTGGCTCTTGTCCCGTTTTATGTTGTGTAATACATTTATTATACGGTCTCTATTTAGCGGCTCGAATGTTTTAAAAAATTTCGCTATTAATGACATGCACGCAATCATTAGTGAAGTCACTTCCTCCCCTGGTGCTGCCAGAGCGAAACCAGAGACAAGGACTATAGGGTGAAGCCACTTCCTCCCCTGGAGCTGCCAGTCTCGTGTCGGATGCTTTGCGCGTTAGTTTTACTCCTCCCCCTGCTGCCCCTTGCCATGAATCCAGAGTTTCCAGGCGCTGCAAAATTTGCAGCAGTTTGTCAGTAGCACGCAGTTTTAAATACATTTTCTTTAATGTTGTTAGTATAACAAGTGCACCAATGTTTAATTCTGAACAATATTTACAGTCTATTCAGTTCAGTACCTTAACAATTCAGGAGAAATGTGAAATTAAGTGCCCATCAGTTGAATATCATAATGGAAAGAGCCGCTAAACAAAATACAAAGGCTCGCATATTTTTTGCTAATTTATCCAGTATCCCTTTCTTCTCTCGTTATCCACACAGTCTGTATTAGATTAATGTGTTTCAAAGACAATTCCATGAGCTGGGGCAACAAGATGGATTTAAAATAAGAACAGTAAATGTTGTTCATGAGAAGAAGGCGCCATTGCTAGAATGTTTTCAAACCATAATGGAATCGGAAACATCTAACAACATCACAATAAATGAGGCAAGCGCCCTGGTGTGTACTCTTGAATATCCTGAATTCAATTTCTGGCTCAGTTATTTTTTTCATTTATTGATGTATCATGTATTATATATTATACAACCAACTACAACATCGCCAGTTAGATATTTCAAATCTGCATATAAAAAATTAAATTATGGTTTATTTAATGACACTCGCAACAGCAGCGTCGCCGGTGTGTCGGAATATTGTCCGCAGGATTCTTTTAAATGCCACTAAATCTACTAACATGAGCCTGTCTCATTTAAACACAACTTACAAGATAAGGCGCATGGAACTAATCTTCAAATAAAGTAAGTTGCTTGGTTATTTTTGTATGCAGCCCCCCCCTTAATTCAATACCCACGAGCCGTCACTGATCTCTTTGTTAATATCTTCATAATATTTTGCACGCAGTCTAGCACCCATATTAATATCTTACAATTTTTTCTGTCTCTCCTTGTGCTTCTCAGCTCCCGACTTATGCCTGTACTTGTCCATTGTGCAGTTTAACTATAACCGGTAACACTAATGAACAGAATTTACTAGACAAACGACAACAAAAAGACGAATGTTGCGACACGAAACATACAATGTACTGAAAAAGAAACGTATCCTGCGACTTTGGTTTGGGAGAGTCCACTAGCATATTGTGGTGAGCCAGCGGGGGTTTGGTAATTAAAAAGAACAAGCCAATAAATAATTGAACGTGTTTGGTACAAGCGATGGGAACACAGTTCAAGCAAATGCCGGGGCCGTCAATTTTCGTGTCAGTGAACGTTAATGCGGGAAACTGATATTCTATTATATAAAAGTCAAATATTTACATATGAAGTGATAATTGGTATTAATTCTACTATTATTGAGTTAATATGTCAAATTTATGTAACAAATGTTCTTACAAAATTTTATAGTACCCGTATGTATCTACGAATAATTATTCATGATAATAAAAAGTAAACGGACTCACTTAATCTGACGGGCCCTTATTGCTCACGGGCCCATATACACTCGCCCCCTTTTACTCCCCCCCGACCCTTCTTGGTGGCCCTGTTCTTTTGATTTTGAAAATTTCACTTATGTTTGTCTCTGTGTGTTACTCTACAGTGAACTTCTTTTCAGCAGCAACTTGAATGTCACACAGTTTGCAATAAAATATGTTGCCATCCATACTAAATACATTTTATGCACTGTACTTTTTACTTAACATATTTTACACCAATATACCTTCCTCCAACCACTTTGCACAATGACTGTGGATTTCCTACCTGCAACAATCTGGATAGATGGTGAGAAGGGAAGCTGGTTTTGATGTGATTTTGTTGTTTGAAGGGTAGGGGTGATAAGAAAATAGAAGTGGAAATATCTACACAATGAAGGTGGAAGAAGGTGTGGCGCTGAAGACAGAAGAAGGACAAAGAGGGTAAATGAATGCATAAAAAATTATGGACAAGTTCATATTACCAATATAAGGAGGATAGTAAGTACATGGAAAGTAGGGTGACCAGGTGTTCTGCATTTTGCATGATACTTTGTTTTTAGCTCATCCTGCAGCATGTGTAAAAGCTTGAAACCCCTACAAATAACTTGCTTCCTAAGTTTTTCTTGCTAAAAGTCTTGCAAAATAAAATTTGAAGTGAAAGTTCTGTTTTTTAAAACACTCTGTATAAATTGTCAATACTGTTGTTGTTTAGTCAACTGCCGAAAAAGACAGATCTGAACTCACAAGTGACACCAATAAGGTACCTCTCATGAGGCAACTAAGCCAGGAGATAATGGGGTAGGATGGCCAGTTCCTTCCCCTCTTTGTCTTTACTATTCCTTACAATTACATAATGTCGTCATTACCTCGTTTACTCATGTGACCAAAGACTTTCAAATTTGAAATACAAATATTAAAATTTTCCCTTGAACGTGATATTATTAGCCGTAACTGAATGTTTAAGGTGGATATAGTTGAACAGAAGGTAACTCTTGCAAGTGTGGAATGTTGTCTGCGTCGTCTTCATCTCCTGCATTTATGAACGTAAGCCAGTATTTGGTGTTCTCTGTCTCAACAGCCCTCCGGATGTTAGTTAGGCTGTTGGTCTCCACCGAACCTGTTAAGGAGTGCAAACGCAATATAACACTGAACAACATATAACTAAATTACACACTTTTAAGTTTGCTTTCCTCAAACATTTCACTTTGTTCGCATTACTATGTGTTATTCAACATTTTAAAATCCACACGTAGCCAGTGGCTAAGTCTAAATAAATATTTACTTGGCTTACAAGTCGATGCATTGTGGTGGAGGGTATATATTTTACAATTATTTGTAATTAGGGCTCGGAAGTTGATGACCTAAAAATCACAGGCTTACAAAATGGCCTTAAAATTGTAAAAATATGACATCAAAATGATTTGTAGGTTCTCAGGTTTGAAGGATCGCCGGTTGTCTTGAAAGACATTCCTGTGTATTGAAAACTGACGTCATGGGCACATACTTGAAGTGACCAAGGTCCGCTGGTGAAAAATCTTCATCAAAAACACAAAAGTCAGTGTTTTTACCTGCACAACTTTCTCGACTTTATACATTGACTGATATGCAATGCTATTTTTCAATACTTTTTTTCATTTTCTCTCTTACTTCTTGTCCAAATTTTCCTATTCATTGTTGCAAATGTTCTTCGAAACCTTTAATATTTTTGACAGCTGAATGAATTTCTCTAACCATGTTATTACTGTTGTTGCCAAAATTGAAAAGTTACTATTGATATATGAATTTGAGGATCAGACAGCAAGCCTTGAGAAACTGCTATAGAAGCAACACTTTCTCTATCAATACTGTCTTCACTTGTAAGATGCGGTACAATATGCTGACTGTGAGCACTGCTGCTGCAGTATTTGTACTGTTGTGTTGAAGGGGGACAAGTATGTTACACACATGATCAGGAGTTAAGGTTCATACAACCGTAAGACAAATTCCTGCAAGACGCAATCTGCAGTAGGTTCTGGAATGTAGACTACGATTACACCATAAAAAATTCCGTTCAAAAGAAGGAAAGGGCAATAATGCTGCAAAAAGCAGAACATTTCCTAAAAAATGATCAGTAAACAATAAAGAACAAAAAATGCAAATAAATCCAAAATAAAAGTAGGCATGGACTATATTGGTTCATGTTGAATTGAAACGAGTTTATATTGTATCTTGCATTGTCTGTGATCTCAGAAAAAATATGATATTTCATCATCTTCCAGCCCTATTCATCACTCATCAACTCTCCACTATTTTTCCACCTCCCTTCTGATATTCCCATCACATCCACTCTGCTTCTTCTCCTTGTTTCCTTCAAGTTTTCTATCTTACCTGGCAACAGATCTTCTTTCTTCTCCTGTGCTGGGTTGCGCCATGATATCCTCAGTATCCCCCACCCGGACATCCGATTGGGGGGATAGTTTACGTCTGGAATTTTTTACCAAGAAACAACTCATCATGACTAACTTTTTCCATATCTTGTATGAAACACATGCGAAGCTAGCGTTTTAAGCATTTGTAGTGTTGCCCACCTCCTCTTCAGTTCGGTAGACAATCTTCACTGCTCATGCTTAAAACAATATCATTTCACAACTTATTGTATAAATAACTATATTATTTTGATACTATCACCTTTTAAACAAATTTACAAACACACATTTTGTGAAATGTCTACATTACACTTTCCAGTTGCAACAAATAATTTTGCATAATGTTGTTACATTTACGGCTTAAGAGTAACTACTTTAATATTAATACTTCAATTAATAATAAATCAGTTTAAGTAATGGGTACTTTGAAATGCCGTTACAAGAGCGTACTTCACCTTAAGCCAGAGCACCGCGGGGACAGGGTATAAGGGCAATCTCGTGGTGACTGCCATGGGTGCTGCATGGAAGAGTGTTTCCGTCTGTTGGCAAGTGCTACTGAATTCACTGCGATGTAGCAAATTTTCCTAGAAAAAAAAATATATTTCTTACCAAATAAAAAGATAAAGTGACGAAGGAAGATTACATTCCTTTCATCTTAAGGATTTTGTGTGTGAAGTTACTGTTACTGAGCACTTTCAATCCTATTTATATTTTCGTGCAACCGTTCACAGTTGAGATGCAGCTTTTTGCTTGTTTCATTCTGTTTGAACCAGCGGCAGATTTTCAGGGGAGGCAAGGGAGGCCGTGCCTCCTCTAATATTTTACCAGAACACAATATAACAGTATTAATTCCAGCTGAATTAAGATTACAGACAAGTTATAGCAAATTTATATTAATTTTACTATTCACTACGATTAAGATGTAAGTTACATAAAGTCGACCACATCTAGTTGGTGATGCCCACTCGCTATCCTGTAGACAGTACAAATAATTCGTATCGAAAAATAACAGATAGCGCTGTAACCTGTACAGTCGACATCTAGCAGCCTGCAGTGTCTATGCGAGAGCGGGAGAGAGGAGACAGCTACATCACTCTGCTCCACAGTAACCATGACAACAGCAGTTCAACCAATAAGATAGCTGGTTAGTGGAGTGTTTAAACTTAACTAGAACACACGAGGGGAGCCGAATTTGGAGATGTCCTACCCACCACTGATAACTGTACTGCTGTACTGCTTATAGTCACAGCTAGTTGCGGCTGTATTGGGAAGTTCTTTCTCTTTCTCTCTTCTTGGTTTTAGAAAATTGAGTCATGTGTTGTTAGTCTTCTCTCCCTGCATAAAGGTTTTTTTTTTTATATTGGTAGATTTTTCTTTTGTTTGCGGGTGTTCCTGTTTTTTCTTCTTTTGTGTTACGAGATATATTTATTTATACAGTATTATAATATATCGAGAGTTTAGAAACAAATGCAGATTTGTCTCTAGCTTCTTCTAGTAGCAGTTGCTCAGTATGTGACCTAATTGATCGGCTTGCGAAGAAAGAGGATCGTCCAGTGAATTTGCAGTAAAATTAGGCTATGTAATAGCCCCAGATTCTTAGGTTCGAATCAATTTTGTTGCTTTCGCATTACTCTAGAAATATTGCTTTTCTTATTCGTTTTATGTAGCAAGACGTAACATTCTTAATTTTAATTTGACCTAAAAAGATCTAATTCGTAGGTTAAGACTTATAATGTCCTAAAGAGAGGCAATCTTTAGGCCTACCAACCTGTTGTAATATATTAACAGTATGTTGTTTATTTTTATTTATTTTTTTTTTCGTAAAATACTATAAATTCCTAAACATAAAATTTTAAATCATATACAAATCCTAAATCATAGATCGGAAAACCTAATTTTTGTTTCTTAAAACCTATAAACTCTGTGCTTGGTAATGAGGTACGTCAGAGGCCTTATACTTTTAATACATGTAATGCAAACTCATCAATCACGACTTGGCCTCCTCAACTTTCAAACCCATCGTCCGCCACTGGTATGAAATGAAACAACCCAGAACTCACCGCGTGGAGGTAGCTGCATGTCGAGTTCCGCCCTGCCCAACCCAACCTCCCAACCATAATGGGCAAGAGCATTCAATTAATCATTCTTTGTCACTTTCAATTAATGTTCACTACCTTCGACTTGTAAACAAATAAATAAGTAAACAAATAAAAAAGAAATAAAGAAATAAAAAAGAAATAAACAAACAAAATAAACAAATAAATAAGTAAATAGGTAAATAAATAAATAAATAAACAGATAAAAACAAATAAAAAAGAAATAAACAAATAAATAAGTAAACAAATAAAAAAGGAATAAAGAAATAAAAAAGAAATAAACAACAAATAAACAAATAAATTTTAAATAAATAAATAAATAAATAAACAAGTAAGAAAGTAAATAAACAAATAAAAAAGGAATAAACAAACAAATACACAAACAAACAAATAATAATTAAGTAAATAAGTAAACAAATAAATAAGTAAACAAATAAAAAAGAAATAAATAAACAAATAAACAAATAAAAATATAAACAAATAAATAAACAAATAAGTAAACAAATAAATAAATAAACAAATATATAAACAAGTAAATAAATAAACACTTAAATAAGTAAGCAAGTAAATAAGTAAACAAATAAATAAGTAAAAAAGAAATAAACAAATAAAACAGAAATAAACAAATAAAAAAGAAATAAACAAACAAACAAATAAACTAACAAATAAATAAATAAGTTAATAAGTAAATAGGTAAAAAATAAATAAATAAATAAATAAGCAAATAAATAAAGAGATAAAAAAGAAAAACAAATAAACAAGAAATAAACAAACAAATACTAACAAATAAATAAACAAACAAACAAATAAATAATAAATAAGTAATGTAAGTAAACAAATAAAAAAGAAATAAACAAGTAAAAAAGAAATAAATAAGCAAACGTAAAAATAAACAAATAAACAGTAAATAAGTAAACAAGTAAACAAATAAAAAAGAAATAAACAAACAAGCAAATAAATAAACAAGTAAATAAATAAACAAGTAAATAAGTAAACAAATAAATAAGTTATCAAATAAAAAAAGAAACAAAGAAATAAAAAAGAAATAAACAAACAAATAAATAAACAAATATATAAATAAGTAAATATGGAAACAAATAAATAAGTAAACAAATAAAAAAGAAAGAAACAAATAAACACTTAAGCAAATAAATAAATAAGTAAATAGGTAAATAAGTACATAAATAAATAAAAAGAAATAAACAAATAAAATAGAAATAAACACATAAACAAACAAACAGAAAAGTAAACAAATAAAAAAATAAAAACATAAATAAACAAATAAATAAAAAATAGACAAACAAATAAATAAACAATAAATAAATAAGTAAATAAGTAAACAAATAAAAGAGAAATAAACAAGCAAACAAATAAATAAATAAAGAAGTAAATAAATAAACAGGTAAATAAATAAACAAGTAAATAAGTAAACAAATAAAAAATAAATAAACAAATAAAAAAGAAATAAACAAATAAACAAAGAAATGAATATGTAAATAGGTAAACAAATAAATAAGTAAACAAGTAAAAAAGGAATAAACAAATAAAAAAGGAAATAAAACAAACAAATCAACAAATAAATTTTAAATAAAGAAGTAAATAAATAAACAAGTAAGAAAGTAAACAATTAAAAAATAAATAAACAAATAAAAAAGAAATAAACAAACAAATAAATAATTCAGTAAATAAGTAAACCAATAAATAAGTAAACAAATAAAAAATAAATAAATGAACAAACAAACGTATCAAAATATAACAAATAAATAAACAAACACATAAATAAACAAACAAGTAAGTAAACAAATAAATAAATAAACAAATATATAAACAAGTAAATAAATAAACAAATATATAAACAAGTAAATAAATAAACACTTTAATAAGAAAGCAAGTAAATAAGTGAACAAATAAAAAAAGAAATAAACAAATAAAAAAGAAATAAACAAGCAAATAAATAAACAAATAAATAAACAAACAAATAAGTAAACAAATAAATAAGTAAAAAGAGAAATAAATAAAAAAGAAATAAACAAACAAATAAACTAACAAATAAATAAATAAACAAATAAATAAATTAGTAAATAGGTAAAAAATAAATAAAGAAGCAAATAATAAAGAAATAAAAAAGAAAAACAAATAAAAAAGAAATAAACAAACAAACAAATAAATAATAAGTAAGTAAATAAGTAAATAAATATATAAACAAGTCAATAAGTAAACAAATAAAAAAGAAATATCCAAACAAACAAATAAAAGTAAATAAACAAACAAGTAAATGAGTAAATAGGTAAATAAGTAAACAAATAAAAAAGAAATAAACAAATGAAAAAGAAATAAATATACAAACACATAAACAAATAAAGATACACGCAAACAAACAAGTAAATAAGTAAACAAATAAAAAAGAAATAAACAAACGTAAAAATAAACAAATAAACAGGAAATAAGTAAACAAATAAAAAAGAAGTAAACAAATAAATAAACAAACAAGCAAATAAATAAATAAACAATAAATAAATAAACAAGTAAATAAGTAATGAAATAAAAAAGAAATAAAGAAATAAAAAGGAAATAAACAAACAAATAAACAAATAAATTAATTAACAAATAAATAAGTGAATAAGGAAATAAATAAATAAGTAAACAAATAAAAAAGAAATAAACAAATAAAAAAGAAATAAACAAATAAAAAAGAAACAAACAAATAAACACTTAAACAAATAAATAAACAAATAAATAATAGGTAAATAAGTAAATAAATAAATAAACAAATAAAAAAAGAAATAAATAAAATGGAAATAAACATAAACAAACAGACAGATAAATAAATAAATAAATAAGTAATGAAATAAATAAATAGACAAACAAACAAATAAATAAACAATAAATAAATAAGTAAATAAGTAAACAAGTAAATAAGTAAACAAATAAAAGAAATGTAAACAAGCAAACACACAAAGAAATAAATAAATAAAGAAGTAAATAAATAAACAGGTAAATAAGTAAACAAGTAAATAAGTAAACAAATAAAAAAGAAATAAACAAATAAAAAATAAATAAATAAATATGAAAATAGGTAAACAAATAAATAAGTAAACAAATAAATAATTGAACAAATAAATAAGTAAACAAATAAAAAAGGAATAAACAAATAAAAAAGAAATACGCAAACAAATAAACAAATAAATTTTAAATAAAGAAGTAAATAAATAAACAAGTAAGAAAGTAAACAAATAAAAAGAAGTAAACAAACAATATAAACAAATAAGTAAGTAAATAGGTAAACAAATAAATAAGTAAACAAATAAAAAAGAAATAAATAAACAAACAAACAAAAAAATAAACAAATAAATAAACGAATAAATAAGTAAAGAAATAAATAAACAAATATATAAACAAGTAAATAAATCAACACTTAAATAAGTAAACAAATAAAACATTAATAAACAAACGTAAAAATAAACAAATAAACAGTAAATAAGTAAACAAATAAAAAAGAAATGAACAAATAAATAAACAAACAAATAAATAATAAATGAGTAAATAAGTAAACAAATAAATATATAAACAAGTAAATAAGTAATCAAATAAAAAAGAAATAAAGAAATAAAAAAGAAATAAAGAAATAAAAAAGAAATAAAGAAACAAATTAACAAATAAATAAATAAACGAATAAATGAGTAAATAACTAAAAAAATTAATAAGTAAACAAATAAAAAAGAAACAAACAAATAAAGACTTAAACAAATAAATAAATAAGTAAATAGGTAAATAAGTAAATAAATAAATAAACAAATAAAAAAGAAATAAACAAATAAAATAGAAATAAACACATAAACAAACAGATAAATAAACAAATAAATAAATAAACAAATAAATAAATAGACAAACAAACAAATAAATAAACAATAAATTAATAAGTAAATAAGTAAACAAATAAATAAGTAAACAAATAAAAGAGAAATAAACAAGCAAACACACAAAGAAATGAATAAATAAAGAAGTAAATAAATAAACAGGTAAATAAGTAAACAAGTAAATAGGTAAACAAATAAAAAAGAAATAAACAAATAAAAAAGAAATAAACAAAGAAAAAAGTAATAAACAAATAAACAAACAAATAAATAAATATGTAAATAGGTAAACAAATAAATAAATAAAAAACAAATAATTAAACAAATAAATAAGTAAACAAATAAAAAGAAATAAACAAATAAACACTTAAAGAAAGAAATGAATAAGTAAATAGGTAAATAAGTAAATAAATAAATAAATAAATAAGAAATAAAGAAATAAAATAGAAATAAACACATAAACAAACAAACAGATAAATAAACAAATAAAAAATAAAAACATAAATAAACAAATAAATAAAAAATAGACAAACAAACAAATAAATAAACAAAATATATAAATAAGTAAATAAGTAAACAAGTAAATAAGTAAACAAATAAAAGAGAAATAAACAAACAAACAAATAAATGAAGAAGTAAATAAATAAACAGGTAAATAAATAAACAAGTAAATAAAGAAATAAATATGTAAATAGGTAAACAAATAAATAAGTAAACAAATATGAAAGGTATAAACAAATAAAAAATTAATTTTAAATAAAGAAATAAATAAATAAACAAGTAAGAAAGTAAATAAATAGAAGTAAATAAACAAATAAAAAAGAAATAAACAAACAAATATATAAACAAACAAAAACAAACACACAAATTATAATTAAGTAAATAAGTAAACAAATAAATAAGTAAACAAATAAAAAATAAATAAATAAACAAACAAACAAACAAATCAAAATATAAACAAATAAATAAACAAACAAATAAGTAAACAAATAAATAAATAAACAAATATATAAACAAGTAAATAAATAAACACTTAATAAGTAAGCAAGTAAATAAGTAAACAAATAAATAAGTAAAAAAGAAATAAACAAATAAAAAAGAAATAAACGAACAAATAAACTAACAAATAAATAAATAAACAAATAAAGAAATAAGTTAATATGTAAATAGGTAAAAAATAAATAAATAAATAAATAAGCAAATAAATATAGAGATAAAAAAAGAAAAACAAATAAAAAAGAAATAAACAAAAAAATACTAACTAAATAAATAAACAAACAAACAAATGATAAATAAGTAATATAAGTAAACAAATAAAAAAGAAATAAACAAGTAAAAAAGAAATAAATAAACAAACGTAAAAATAAACAAATAAACAGTAAATAAGTAAACAAGTAAACAAATAAAAAAGAATTAAACAAACAAGCAAATAAATAAATAAACAAGTAAATAAGTAAACAAGTAAATAAGTTATGAAATGAAAAAAGAAATAAAGAAACAAAAAAGAAATAAACAAAGAAATAAACAAACAAATAAATAAATAAGTAAATAAGTAAACAAATAAATAAGTAAACATATAAAAAAGAAACAAACAAATAAAAATTTAAACAAATAAATAAATAAGTAAATAGGTAAAAAAGTAAATAGCTAATAAATAAATAAATAAGAAATAAACAAATAAAATAGAAATAAACACATAAACAAACAAACAGATAAATAAACAAATAAAAAAATAAATAAACAAATAAATAAAAAATAGACACACAGACAAATAAATAAACAATAAATAAATAAGTAAATAAGTAAACACGTAAATAAGTAAACAAACATAAGAGAAATAAACAAACAAACAAATAAATAAATAAAGAAGTAAATAAATAAAGAAGTAAATAAATAAACAGGTAAATAAATAAACAAGTAAATAAGTAAACAAATAAAAGTGAAATAAACAAATAAACAAAGAAATAAATATGTAAATAGGTAAACAATCAAATAATTAAACAAATAAATAAGTAAACAAATAAAAAAGGAATAAACAAATAAAAAAAGAAATAAACAAAGAAATCAACAAATAAATTTTAAATATAGAAGCAAATAAATAAACAAGTAAGAAAGTAAACAAATAAAAAATAAATAAACAAATAAAAAAAGAAATAAACAAACAAATATATAAACAAACAAATAAATAATTAAGTAAATAAGTAAACAAATAAAAAATAAATAAATAAACAAACAAAAAAAAACAAAATATAAACAAATAAATAAACAAACTTATAAATAAACAAACAAATAAGTAAACAAATAAATAAATAAACAAATATATAAACGAGTTGTGGAAGACGCGGCAGCACAGTCAACACAAGATTATGTTTGGCAGTTTCATTGACATTGTAGATCAGTGATATTGTAACAATAAGAACGGTTCAAAGATCACAGGGAAAGTGTTAAAGTTATACATTAATTTACGTTTATTGTTGTATTCATTCATATTTTATGTATAGTGTGAGAATGGTGTATTAAAAAAAAAAAAGTAAATAAATAAACACTTAAATAAGTAAGGAAGTAAATAAGTAAACAAATAAAAAAAAATAAACAAATAAAAAAGAAATAAACAGGCAAATTAATAAACAAATAAATAAACAAAGAAATAAACAAACAAATAAGTAAATAAGTAAACAAATAAATAAGTAAAAAGAGAAATAAATAAAAAAGAAATGAACAAACAAACTAACAAATAAATAAATAAGTAAACAAATAAATAAATTAGTAAATAGGGAAAAAATAAATAAATAAGCAAATAATAAAGAAATAAAAAAGAAAAACGAATAAAAAAGAAATAAATAAACAAATAAAGAAATAAATAAACAAACAAACAAATAAATAATAAGTAAATAAGTAAACAAATAAAAAATAAATATCCAAACAAAGAAATAAAAGTAAATAAACAAACAAGTAAATGAGTAAATAGGTAAATAAATAAACAAATAAAAAAGAAATAAACAAATGAAAAAGAAATAAATATACAAACAGATAAACAAATAAAGAAACAAGCATAGAAACAAATAAATAATAAACAAGTACATAAGTAAACAAATAAAAAAGAAATAAACAAATAAAAAAGAAATAAACAAACAAATAAACAAACAAATAAATAAATAAGTAAACAAATAAATAAATAAACAAATGAAAAAGAAATAAACAAATAAAAAACAAACAAACAAATAAACAAATAAAAACAAATAAACAAACAAATATATAAACAAACAAACAAATAAATAATAATTAAGTAAACAAGTAAACAAATAAACAAACAAATAAATAAACAAACAAATAACTAACAAATAAATAAATGAAAAAAAAATTTATAAACAAGTAAATAAATAAACACTTAAATAAGTAAGCAAGTAAATAAGTAAACAAATAAAAACGAAATAACCAAATAAGAAAGAAATAAACAAACAAATAAGTAAATAAGTAAACAAATAAATAAGTAAAAAAATAAAAAATAAATAAACAAATAAAAAATAAACAAACAAAGAAAAAATAAATTAACAAATAAATAAATAAACAAATAAATAAGTAAATAGGTTGAAAATAAATAAATAAATAAATAAATAAATAAATAAATAAGCAAATAAATAAAGAAATAAAAAAGAAAAACAAATAAAAAAGAAATAAACAAATAAACAATCATACAAATAAATAAACAAATACATAAATAAACAAATAAATAAATAGACAAATAAATAAATAAACAAACAAATAAATAAATAAACAAACAAATAAATAAACAAACAAATAAATAAATAAATTACCAATCTAGGAATATAAATTACTAATTATTATTTCCAACAAAATCATTTTTATAATAACCATAAAACACAGAAATAAAAATTTAAAAAAATTGAAACCAAAGGTAAAGTTCCAACAAAATCATTTTTATAATAACCATAACACACAGAAATAAAAATTAAAAAAAATGAAACCAAAGGTAAAGATACTCATGAAAATAGGAATAAAATGTGAATAACATAAAATATAATAATTTGGAACTCAAGATATAGTAAATTAGGCTTCGAATTGAATTTCATATCCTGGAATTTTCGTGACACAGACTACCAAGGGGGGAGGGGTAACAATATCAACGCACATGAATAATGCCAATTACTTCTTTTTTTTTAAATTTAAATGTTCAATTAATACTTCTTATTACTATTTTAAAGATATTACATTTGTTTAGAATATTTGTTTTAAATAAATATAAATAAATAGAAAAAATCAAATAATGGAAGCCTTATGAAAAATATCCCACAACGTTTCAGAAAGTACTTTACAAGTCTTCAATAAGATTGCTAAAGAGGTATTCCAAAACACAAAATGACTTTTATACATTATTAATAACAAAGCCCATTTCAAATCAATTATAAAAGTTCACTAACTATTGACCTAACACTTCAGGAAATATCACGTGTTATGTGAATCTCGTCTTCTACTCCTTGTTCTTTTACTGAATGCAAATCAGTCGTTTCCATTTCTGTGCATGAATGAGCATCAGATAACCTGCTCTCAGTTTGTGATTCAGTGTGGTGTTTGCCTGACTTCCTGCACTTCCTCTTCTTGCTGATTTCCATGTCCTCCTGCAGGTACAAAGGAGCCACCGACACACCCAGCGTGGCTGGCATCATATGCGGTTTCAACCATCCAACCAGAGGTGTGACACCAGGAATATAGTGAGCTTGTGAGTGGTAGAATAACAAACCATCCAATTTGGGGCCGTCACATCCAAACAAACTCTCTACGCTCATAACATTCATCATTGTCAGTGTGTCACTCTTGTAATACTCAAGTGACATAAATGGATAAGCATTATCACTTGCGTGATTGGAGAGACAAGACGTTTCCTCCATCTTCGACTTCAGCCAACAGAATCTGAACTCTGTCTCGCAATCACTAAGTTGCTGGTTGTTCCAAGCCAGTACATCCAGCACATAGTAGGTGTGATTTTTGAAACTCCATATACAATCAAGAATCGTACATCCTCTGCAGTCATTATGGTTACCTCCAGGAAGAAGACTCTGGAATACTGCCATCTGATATCCACTTTTCGAATAAGCTCGTGTTTTTCCTGCAGTAGCCACAATTAACGTTCTGCGACCCACTGGACATGGAACCATGTACCATAACTGTTCAAAATCCTCTGGAATATGCAACAGTCATTCAGAGAACTTCAACAGGTTTTTATATACATTGTGTTGTTTTCGATTGGCCTGAACTTCTGACCATTCCATATCATTTTCCTCAGCAAGGGCGACTACTTCCTCTATCAGCCCACGGTTCTCATTAAATAACTCCCTTCGCTTCGCTTTTTGTTCTTCAAGGAGGCGTCTCCTTCTTTCTTCTTGATCGGGCATACTGTCACGTGCTTTGTATTGTGACAGTCTAGGATAAACTGTCTGGCTGCTTTTTAATGAAGGTGACATACATAAATTACTTGGATTCTCTACCAATAAGTCCATAATTATCCGATATTGACAATCCTTACAAGTTTGTGATTCAGTGTGGTGTTTGCCTGACTTCCTGCACTTCCTCTTCTTGCTGATTTCCATGTCCTCCTGCAGGTACAAAGGTGCCACCGACACACCCAGCGTGGCTGGCATCATATGCGGTTTCAACCATCCAACCAGAGGTGTGACACCAGGAATATAGTGAGCTTGTGAGTGGTAGAATAACAAACCATCCAATTTGGGGCCGTCACAGCCAAACAAACTCTCTACGCTCATAACATTCATCATTGTCAGTGTGTCACTCTTGTAATACTCAAGTGACATAAATGGATAAGCATTATCACTTGCGTGATTGGAGAGACAAGACGTTTCCTCCATCTTCGACTTCAGCCAATAGAATCTGAACTCTGTCTCGCAATCACTAAGTTGCTGGTTGTTCCAAGCCAGTACATCCAGCACATAGTAGGTGTGATTTTTGAAACTCCATATAAAATCAAGAATCTTATATCCTCTGCAGTCATTATGGTTACCTCCAGGAAGAAGACTCTGGAATACTGCCATCTGATATCCACTTTTCGAATAAGCTCGTGTTTTTCCTGCAGTAGCCACAATTAACGTTCTGCGACTCACTGCACATGGAACCATGTACCATAACTGTTCAAAATCCTCTGGAATATGCAACAGTCATTCAGAGAACTTCAACAGGTTTTTATATACATTGTGTTGTTTTCGATTGGCCTGAACTTCTGACCATTCCATATCATTTTCCTCAGCAAGGGCGACTACTTCCTCTATCAGCCCACGGTTCTCATTAAATAACTCCCTTCGCTTCGCTTTTTGTTCTTCAAGGAGGCGTCTCCTTCTTTCTTCTTGATCGGGCATACTGTCACGTGCTTTGTATTGTGACAGTCTAGGATAAACTGTCTGGCTGCTTTTTAATGAAGGTGACATACATAAATTACTTGGATTCTCTGCCAATAAGTCCATAATTATCCGATATTGACAATCCTTACAAGAAAAAGTATTTTATGCTTTTAAATGTAATTTCTACACAGTTCAAAACTATACACATTACTGACTCAAAAGCTCTCCAACGACTATAAGATCGGAAGGAGCAACCCTTTCTGCGGGGATAATACACAGAAGAGCATGTCCAGAGGCTCTAAGGTGGCAGCCCCACCACTAGACTTGTCCTGCGCAACGCCCGTAACGTGGCCAGGAGACATCTATATTACTGATAATCATCAAGTGAATAGCCGGACTGATCAATTTAAAACGACCAAGGCAAGAGATAGGAATAAACGATTAGGACTTGTGGAAAATTTGAGAACTGCTACTTGGAATGTTAGAGGACTAACGCATAAAGAAGAAGAACTTCAAAACGAATTAAAAAGAGCCAATGTAGATATCTGCCTACTCACTGAAACGAAAAAGAAAATGAAAGGTACAATTGAACTAAAAGATTATATATTATTGTATAGCGGAGTTGCCCAAACCAAAAGAGCATCTGCAGCTACAGCGATTTTAGTAAAGAAGCAATTTAGGAATAAAATACATAGCTATAAATTTGTGAGCGAAAGAATAATGAATGTTCGTTTGAAAACAGCAAGAGGACATTTGACAGTGGTTTGCATATACGCACCTGAGAAAGGGCGCAAAGAAGAAAGTGCTCAATTTTATGAATGCTTACAAACACACATGCACCCTCTTAATAAGACAGATTTATAATCCTAGGAGGAGATTTTAACGCCCGTGTAGAAAAGCAAACTATAGAGAATCTGATTGGTAGTAACGGCGAGAATACGCTAAATGAGAATGAAAAAATGCTGAGAAATTTTGTTAGTTTTGATGAATTAAAAATAACTTACACCTTCTTCCGCCATACAGATATCCACAAATATACTTGGGCAGCGAGAGACACTAGATCAATAATAGATTACATACTCTGCAATAAAAAATTATCATCCCATGTAATAGACACTCGTGTGTTTAGAGGATACGATATTAGTTCAGACCATTTCATCGTTATCTCCACCTTTCACATGCCAAATTAATGGATTTATAAGAGAAAAGAGAACATAACAAATGTGAAAAGAAACTTCAAAATGCATCTACTACAGCAAGAGAGCATAAGGAGGTTATACTCTCTAAGACTATTAGATTATATATATCAAAGAGCTGTAAGCACTAACATTAACGAAGAATGGCACGATCTTAAAGAAATCATAATAAAATCTGCTGGAGAAGCCCTAGGGACAAGATCAACTAAAAGAGGGAAAAAGGGTTTATATATATGGAATGAGGAAATTCAAGAAATTATTGAAAATAAAAAAAGAGCATACCTAAAATATATACAATCAAAATCAGAGGATGATAGAGCCGAATATAAATACAGAAGCGCCATTGCTAAAAAAGAAGTGAGGAAATTAAAAAGGCTTAACTGAGATAACTATATCTCAAACATACAATATGATTGCCATGGATCACAGGATATAGCCTATAAAATTCTGAAACACCTAAACTCGACTGAAAAATATACGGCTAAAATAAATAACATAACAGAAAAAGAATGGCTTAAATACTATGAAACTTTATGGACAAATACGTCCGAAGTAAACACTGACCCCACATTAAAGGGACTGGCGAATGTAGACCTTATTGAAATAGAAGAATTAGATAACACTCTTACAACATTAAAAAATAAGAAAACTCCAGGTATAGATTGCTTAAATATTGAACTTCTAAAATATCCTCCAAAAGAAGTTAAAGAGAGATTCTTAGATATAATAAATGTATGTTGGAGAATGTGTATACTTCTGGATGAATGGAAAAAAGGACTTATATGCCCTATATTTAAGAAAAGAAATAGACACGAGTGTACAAGTTAGAGAGGAATTTGCTTACTAAGTATAGCTTACAAGATATATGCTAAGATTATCACTAGACGACTAAATATAATCAACGAGCATATGTTAACAGAAGAACAATGTGGCTTTCGAAAAGGAAGATCATGCTCAGATGCCATATTTACAATAGAACAACTTATCCAGAAGAGAAGAGAGTTCAATTTACCAACTTGCATACTTTTCATCGATTATGAAAAAGCATTCGATAGATTGTCAAGAAATAAACTCTGGGAAATAATGTATGATAAAGGATTCCCAGAACATATCATCAAAGTTGTACACAGCTTATATTTTAAATCAAACATAATTATTGACAAAGGAGACCCAATAAGCGACAATATATTAGAAATCAATCAAGGAGTCAGACAGGGCTGCCAATTATCTCCCGCACTTTTTAGCATATACATTGACGAAGTAATTGTACAATGGCAATCAGTACTAACTACGGATTTTAAAATTAACAATAAAATCTTAAACACTATACTGTTCGCAAATGTTCAGACAATTTTTAGTGGTTCTGAAAATGATTTACAATTAGCAGTTTGCAAATTAAATGAAATAGCAAAGAAATTCAATATGACAATCTCTGAAAGCAAATCGAAAGTAATGGCATTCAACGGAAAAGATCATATGAGATGTAAAATCAGCATTAATGACAGCATAATAGAACAGGTGAACAATTTTAATTACTTGGGATGCAACATATCATACTGCCAGAAAGAAGATATTAATATTAAATTAAATAAATTCTACAGAACTATAAAAAGAACACGGAAAAATAAAACACTACAGAGTACACAATTAAAATTTTATAAAGTGATGGCGGTACCTACCTTAACATATGCAAGTGAGAACTGGACTCTTAATCGTGCAGACAGAAGAAAAATAGAAACTGCAGAAATGAAGTTCTTGCGTTCAATAGCAGGTGTGACAATATTAGACAGGAAACGAAATGAAGATATTAGAAAAGACTTAAATATTTTTAATTTAACAAATAGAATCGAAAGCATGAGAAATGACTGGTATGATTCCCCAACAGTTACTACAATACAAACCAAGTGGGAGGACTCATTAAATTTTGCTTGATGTGAAAACAGGTCAAAAGGCCTAATTTCATGATGCAGAAGAAGAAGACTTCTTAAAGCACATTAACTATTTCTGTTATTCTTATTTTAAAATGTTAGTAGGCATATAAGGGGCAAATACGTGAAATTTGAAAAATAAATGTGGAGAAAAATTAAAATAATATTGAAAAGTCATCAGTAGGACAATCTTATTACCCCCATTGGTAAGAGGACGGTTAAAACAATTTAATTTACCATCACTAGTTAAGAAAAACGTAAATTAAATCAAATGAATCCTTCAGGTCCTAAATTGAAAGCCTTACCTAAAATATATAAACGAAATATTCCAATTAGACTCATAAACTTTCGTACAGCTCCCACATACCATATTGCAAAATTTTTACAACCTATTTAAAGAAAAGTTTTAAATTTCACATTATAGGGTAAAAAACACAAGTAACTTTATAGAAACATAGGTAACAAGAATTATTCATGAACGAAAACTGCAAAACTGCATCTTTCGATATTACTAATATGTACACCAACATCCCAGCAAATGACACGATACAAATCATAAAATCAAATCTAAGGACACATAATATAAACAGAACGGAAATTGAAGAAATAATAAAATTACTACGTATCTGTACCAGTCAAAATTATTTCTCTTTCAATAATAAATACTACAAACAAAACAAAGGTCTTCCAATGGGTTCACCACTATCTGGCATCTTAACTGAGATTTTTGTAAACAATTTAAAAAAGAAATTCATATAGTTTAATCAACAAAAATAGTCAAGTGGGTTCGTTATATTGATGATACTTTATTAATATATCACAACACTACCTCACAACAATTATTAGAGAATATAAGCACCCTACATTCTGATATTCAATTCACGAAAGATGAAATAGATAATAAAATAAATTTTTTGAACTTAACAAAAGAAAGAAAAGATAATAATTTACAGTATAGTATTTACAGGAAACCTACTCAAACAGACGCACTAACCATTACTCCACAGGTGTGAGCTTTAATGTAATCAGTTTTAATCATAATTAACAATTTATTATCATATCATTGCAGTTCCCACACAAGATGAGGTAGCATACAACACCGAAACCTGTCTGTATTTTAAATTTTTAATGATTTTTATGAATGTGATCATACAACTGTTCCATTGATTTTTATTTATTATCATATTGTAAAAATAAACTGTACAAACTATGCTTTCGACAGTATTACTATACCTAATACAGTTACTTTCTTTTATTTTGAAAATCCTATTTGACACGGTGAGACAAAATTGTACAACTAATATAGTTGGTTCTCAATACACAGTGTGGCTCTGACCACGGTAGAGTACGGTTGAATGGTGTACGCTCGAGATGCTGACTGAGTACAGTGCCGAGTCGTTTGGTCGCGTAATAAATAACAGTGCACATCCAGTGTATTTGTTCTTACATATATAGTGTTTTTGCGTTCATATATTTATTTTGTAAGTTTTTTTTTGTGTTTTATTTTTCCGAGTGTTATAAAGACAGTGCAATGAACAATTTGAACAGAACACGGCTACTATACGTCGTGTTAACACAATAAAAGTTCAATATCAAGCAAGTGCCCCACGCCCTATGGCGATGGAGTTACACGTGTGGATACAACAAACTCTGAACATAAACACAGATCAAGTAGATATGTTGCAGATGAATATGCAAGAAAAATCGTTGTATATAAAAGTGATATCGCCAACTGTGTATGAGAAAATAGTGCAAAAACATGAAGGTGAAACAAAGTTTAAATACGGCAACGGTGAACAAACGCAAATTAAAATTAGTAAAGCTGATTCTCCTGCTATAGCAGTTAGAGTATTTAACCTTCCTCCCGAGGTGCCGAACTCAATGGTGACGACAGCTTTGACTAGGTATGGTGTTATCCATTCAGTGAGAAACGAACAATGGAGCACAGCATTCCCATTTCCCGTTAATAACGGTATCCGTGCTTTAAAGATGGAAGTGAAACAAAATATTCCAGGCTCAGTGCCGATACCAGGCTATAATGCACATGTCACATACACTGGTCAACCGATTTTATGTGTTGTGTGCCATGAGCCTGATCACAAAAAAGAAGAGTGCCCACGAAGGAAAACAACTTTACCAGTGAGTGTTCAGTCACGGAAATTGTTATTGAGTGACATTGTTATGGGAAGATCTTCACATGGACCATCGACATCAAAAGAAGAGCGAACGATGACACGGCCCGTGGAGCGAGACGCACTGGTGGAGGACGATACATATACATCTTCTGAGACAGCAGAGGTCACAAATGTAGTGACCGACAGGACAGAGCAGCCTACGTTGGAGACAACAGACCGGACAGAGGATACAACAGCAGAGGAGGTCAACACAGATGGACGAAATGCAGCTCCGGAGTTAATGGAAACAACAGTAATCCTGCCAGAATCGAAGTCACCCTCGCAGTTCGGAGAGGCATCACTCGAGATAAACTGTACTTTACAAGTAGAAGAACCAATGGAAACTCCATCGAAAAAACTAAAACTCACAACACAACAGGAAACTTCAAGGGATACATGTTTGCGAAGTCGAGACGCGGGGCCCAGTAATGCAGCCACAGATAAAAACTCGCCACATGTAAATCCGAGTAGTAAAACAAAGAATAATCCAACAAGACCACATCCATATGCTATATATGGACGTACCAAAGAGAGCAACAAGAAACAGGGTGCTGAAGGGAAATCGACTCAGAAGGGGAATATAAACAATACCACCACTGTCGAGGGTATTACTGACTTGGACATGTTAGATGTGTAGGATGTATGTACGTCCGCGGTCCTGTTTCTTTATGTTTACAGCATTATGTATTTTCCATTCGATGGTAATATTACACAAATACGGTACCTTAAATGTCAATTATATTCAAGGGAAACTACCACTATTGAGGTATACAGACTTGGACATGTTAAATATGTAGGGTGTATGAACGTCTGCGGTCTTGTGTGTTTGTTTATGTTGCCAGCTTGCTCGATTCCCATGCGACGGTAATAGTACGAAAATACGTTACTTTAAATATCGATTGTATGCAAGGGAAACACAAACAACAGCTATTCAAAGACAGCAACAAGAAAGACGGTGCTGAAGCAAAATCGACTCAGAAAGGGCTTTATAAACTTTACCACCACTGTTGAGGTTATTACAGACTTGGACATGTTAAATATGTAGGATGTATGTACGTCCATTGTCTAGTTTGTTTATTCTTACAGCCTTCTGGATTTTCAATTCGATGGTAATATTACGCAAATATGCGTAAAAAATGGTCAATTGTATACAAGGGAAACACAAACAACAGTTACTTAACGCTTTAATTAGGCAAAATGATATCGATGTGCTTTTATTGCAAGAAGTAAACAATGATAATTTCGATTTTTTGGGTCCGCAATATGAATATGTTGTAAACACCGGCGAGAATAATCGTGGCACTGCAATTATTTATCGTGCGGGAATGAATATTGAGCAAGTGGAAACACATCCTAGTGGCAGAGTCATTTCCATGAATATTAACAATACACAATTTATAAATGTTTACCTGCCTTAGGGAACGAACTATCGTCAGGAGAGAGAGAACTTTATTAGTAAAGAAATTCCTTTCTACCTTCGCCATCGATACAATCGATTACGTATAGGTGGAGATTGGAATTGTGTATTACACGCAAAAGACCAGACAGGCAAATGTAACCCATCGCCAGCATTAGAAAATTTAACAAGAGAACTACAATTAATGGATACCTGGGAACTCTTTCATGGTAATGATGTAGAATATACTTTCCGTCGACAGAATGTTTCGTCCAGATTAGATCGATTTTATATCACGCGACCGCATTCAACAGACGTATACAGAATACAAGTGATACCGACACCTTTTTCGGATCATGATTGTGTCTGTCTTTCCATGCAGACAAATACACAACTTCCCCTCTTTGGGAAAAGCTATTGGAAACTGAACGACTCTTTATTGTTTATACCGGAGTATAGAGACCAATTTGTTCAATATTTCGAAACATTAAACAGAAGGGTCAGAAATTCAAAATTCAATATAATGGAAAAATGGATTAAAAGTAATAAAGCCAGGTTTCAAATCCTTTTATCAGGCCGCAGGGATTCAGCGAGCTCAGGAAACGAGAGCAACTTTGAATTTTTACTACCAGATGTTAGCGGAACTGTATGAGACACAAAAAACGGAGGGAAATAAATGGAGAGACATCGTGGAAACTAAGTTGAAAATCTGTGAGATCCACAAAAAACTGATGCATGGCGTGATGGTTAGGGCCCGTGTTAAGTTTTAATGGTTGGAAACATTAAGGCGTGTAGGCCTACATAATTTACCATTAGCGTAACCAAATTGCTTAACTATGGACAAATGGGGAGGGAAACACAGGAACACACCGAGGGTGATCTATCTGAAAATGGCTCTTATTGTTAGACATAAAATTTATGACTTGCGCCTAAAAAGACGACGAAGTCTACGATACACATACCTCAAGCACGTACAGCAGCCACTCTTCCTACTTCTGTCCTTACCTTGTTCTCCTTCTTCTGCTGATACGGCTAGCATGAGATCTGGCATGGCCGTTAGCACAGGACCTGGCAAGGCAGCTGGCACACGATCTGGCTCGGCATCTGGCACAGTATCTGTCATGGCAGCTGGCACAGGATCTGGCACAGCAGATGGTACAAAATCTGTCACGGCTGCTGGCTCTGCATCTGGCACGGCTGCTGGCACAGTATCTGTCACGGCAGCTGGCACAGTATCTGGCACGGCAGCTGGCACAGGATCTGGCACAGCAGATGGCACAGATTCTGTCACAGCTGCTGATTCTGCATCTGGCACAGCTGCCGGCACAACAGCTGGCACAGGTTCTGGCACGGCAGCTGGCACAGAATCTGTCACGGCTGCTGGCTCTGCATCTGGCACGGCTGCTGGCACAGTATCTGGCACGACAGCTGGCACAGATTCTGGCACGGCAGCTGGCACAGAATCTGTCACGGCAGATGTCACAGAATCTGTCATGGCTGCTGGCTCTGCATCTGGCACAGCTGCTGGCTCTGCATCTGGCACGGCTGCTGGCACAGTATCTGGCACGACAGCTGGCACAGGTTCTGGCACAGCAGATGGAACAGAATCTGTCACGGCTGCTGGCTCTGCATCTGGCACAGTATCTGTCACGACAGTTGGCACAGGCTCTGGCATGGCAGCTGGCACAAGATCTGGTATGGCAGATGGCAAAGAATCTGTCACGGCTGCTGGCACAGAAGATGGCACGGATTCTGGCACAGTATCTGGCACGGCAGTTGGCATAGGATCTAGCATGGCTGCCGGCACGGAAGCTGGCACAGGATCTAGTACAGGTGCTGGCACGGCAACTGGCACTGTATCTGGCTCGGCAGGTGGCACAGCACGTGGCACAGGATCTGGCACAGCAGCTGGCACAGGACCTGGCATGGGTGTTGAATCTCGCATTCCATTTTCCGTCTCTGTGATCATAAACTCTGCAAGAAACAAAATAAACTTGATCGTTAAGCATGTGTACTTCCATTCACTGGCTTTCAGTGAATGGCACAACTTATTAATAGGGCGAGGAGTCGTATGCAACTGCATATTTTTGCCCCCCCCCCATTTTATACATGTTTTGAAAGACTGTAATGACGAATACTCAAAATTAATTGTATAGAGGAGAGTAGCGATCGATGAACCGCTGCTTTCAACGGACCATTGCCATATTCTTGGTCATATTGCCTGCGTATGCGTTAAACGTCACCTTAAGGCTCCCCCTCGTGTATGTCACTCCTGAGTTGTCTTTGATGGTGGCAGCAAACACGTGGGATGAACATGAAGCTCAGATATGTTTTTGTCATTTCTACTGTAATTTTAAAGTAACTTTACATGCAAAGTAGATTGGCTTAATGACATTTAGTTATGAAATTACATATATAGTGGAAGCAGTATTCTGTCTGCTTCCTTTTAGTTGTATATTCATACATTTTGTATAACCTCTTCAGCACTCTTGAAGTGTGATTAGAAAATGGCGAAGTCACTATGGAAGGACCAGCTGGAGTTCCCATGAAAGGACTGCATTTTAAAATGGATGGAAACCAATTCCCTTCGGGAAGTAATCAAAATCAAGACTCCTGGTTTTGTTTCATGTGTGAAGAAACCTTCGAGGAAAATGTAATTCAGTATATGTCTTGCAGGAAATGGTAAATGAAGCTTGTACAAATATTAGGCAGGGTCAAAAGAAATTCTTCGTGTGGCATGTAATGTATGTCTTGAAAAGGAAGACTGTTTTATTTACAGTATAGGAATAATCTAAGACTTCAGAAAATAATTTTATATGTACAATCACATCATTATGTTGTAACTTAAAGTTGTGTACTAACATTTTTAACTAATTTATTAGCTAATTTGAAATAGCCTAAAATTTTAAAATATTGAAATGACAAGGACTGTGTTTTTCATATTTTCAACTTCAAAATACGATTACAATTGGATTGAAATTAAGTTCAACATCCATTAATCGAATCTATATTATTATGACTTTTTCTTTGTTGACATTATTTTGATATATTTTAAAAAATTTTCTTTTGGTCCATTCATAGGACCCTGTCGCCTTCATTGAACCAATAGCTGAATATTAAATGACCCAATCTTTAAACAGATATAAGTAGGATGTAGCCCTGAAACTTTATTTTATCATTCCTTATTAGTAATGTAATTGTTCAAGCCTATGAAAAGAATTTTAAGGCACTGTCTTTGTTAGATAAAATAAGAAATTGGTAGGTGGTTCATTGATAGCTACTTTCCCCTATATTTTTGCATATTTCAGGTGTTCGTGTATGTAATACATTATTTATCATGCAATGTACCATATTTTCAGGATTTTGTGGCATAAAGCCCCAAATTAGCATATTTTGTAAAAACAATAATATTCTGAATTGTTGTCAACTTACTTACTTACTGGCTTTTAAGGAACCCAAAAGTTCATTGCTGCCCTCACATAAGCCCACCATAGGTCCCTATCCTGAGCAACATCAATCCAGTCTCTGTCATCATATCCCACCTCCCTCAAATCCATTTTAATATTATCTTCCCATATACGTCTTGGCCTCCCCAAAGGTCTTTTTCCCTCCGGCCTCCCAACTAACACCCTATATGCATTTCTGGATTCGCCCATACGTGCCACATGTCCTGCCCATCTCAAACGTCTGGATTTAATGTTCCTAATTATGTCAGGTGAAGAATACAATACGTATAGTTCTTCATTGTGTAACTTTCTCCATTCTCCTGTAACGTAATCCCTTTTAGCCCCAATATTTTCCTAAGCACCTTATTCTCAAACACCTTTAACCTAGTTCCTCTCTCAAAGTGAGAATCCAAGTTTCACAACCATAAAGAACAACCGGTAATATAACTGTTTTATAAATTCTAACTTTCAGATTTTTTGACAGCAGACTGGATGATAAAAGCTTCTCAACCGAATAATAACAGGCATTTCCTATATTTATTCTGTGCTTAATTTCCTCCCAAGTATCATTTATATTTGTTACTGTTGCTCCCAGGTATTTGAATTTTTCCACCTCTTCAAAAGATAAATTTCCAATTTTTATACTTCCATTTGTTTGTCAACACGTAAAATATTTCTCTGAACTGCACTCGATGGCGGGAAATTCCTTATATATGCAAGAAGTCTAAGGATAAAGAGAAAATTATCCTGCACGCTTTGGTACAGAGGATAATGATATCTTCAGTAGAATGTCAGTACTCTAAGTATCTAATTATTTTATTTTCCTATTTTATTATTTAATTGTATCACATATTCATTCCTTCGACCACCACTTCAGGATGTAAACAATTACTATACCTTCAGGAAGCATGTAACAACTCCACAACGTGATGAGGCTCGGTGATCTATATTCACTTGTGTGGGCGTCGCTCTCTCCATGTCCATCTAAAATGCAATATAATTCTGAATTCAAATCGTCGTAATAAACTGTTAGAATAAATAGGTTGCATATTAAGTAAGTAGACAATATGTACATCATCAAACTATTAACAATAAGTAAATCATAAAAGTGAAGTTTGAAATGAATCAAAAGCTGAAGTGTGTACTTTTAACACACATATAGCCTTAAAGAAAAAAAAAAAAAAAAAAAAGAAACATAATAATAATAAATAATAATAATAATAATAATATTTATTTATTCTGGCGAAGTTAAGGCCATCAGACCTTCTCTTCCACTTAGCCAGAAAAAAAAGAAGCTGATGCAATTTTACAGATTAACATTTATAGAACACTAATAAAAAATTTACATAGTCATACAAGCAAAAGTTGAGTAAAATAATGCGAACATATTAAATAATAAATACAAAATAATATAAGGCTAGAAGTTACATTCAATGAATATGCAAGCGGTAAGTGAACCAATACTACAAATTACAAAAATAACAAATTCAAATGTTGTTGTTGTTTTCTAATGCCAGGCGTTTGACAATAAAGTCATTTGACCTCTTGCACTCCAATATTTTTCAAAGATATTATCATGGCCAGCCACTGAAGCACAGATTTTGAGATGTTCCGAATCCATTTCTTGGTTTGAGTTGCACAATGGGCAGTTAGGGGACTGATATATTCCAATTCTATGCAGGTGCTTGGCCAAACAATCATGGCCTGTTGCCAATCTAAATGCAGCTACAGACGATTTTCGTGGTAAATCGGGAATTAACTGTGGATTTTGATGCAAAGAGTTCCATTTTTTCCCTTGAGATTGTGTTATCAAATTTTGTTTGTTGAAGTCTAAGTATGTAGATTTAATAAATTTTTTCACAGAGTAATACGTAGATTTAGTAACAGGTCTGTAAGTAGCAGTGCTGCCCTTCTTTGCTAAAGCATCCGCATTCTCGTTTCCCAGGATTCCATAATGGGATGGTATCCATTGGAATACAATTCTTTTATTGAGTGATATTAATTGAGACAGCATTTTAGTTATTTCTGCTGTTTCAGATGAAGGTGTGTGTTTAGAGACTATTGATAAAATAGCTGCTTTGGAGTCTGACAATATAACTGCATTTTTAAATTTATTGATGTAGCATAGAAGATTCCTAAGACTTTCACTTATTTCAATGATTTCTCCATCAAAACTTGTTGTTCCATACCCAAGACATCTATAAAGTGAGTAGAGACAGCACGTAATACCTGCACCGGCACCTTGTTCTCTGGAGATCAAGGATCCGTCAGTGTATAAATGAAGGCAGTTTTGTGGACGGTACCTAATATTAATTGTCTCTAAAGACAATTGTTTTAGTATTTCAGTGTTTACTTCTTCTGTTAAATTTAGATTATATTCTATATTTAATAGAGTTAAAGGGTTTGGTTTAATTTGTAGGTTTTATTTTAAATTCGGAATATTGATACAAATTCAAATGTAAATCGTTCGACAGTTCCTGAGAGAGCCGGGTAGGGAATTCCAAAAACGAATTGCTGATAAACTGTGAAAGAGGAAGAATAGTGAGCTGTTTTATGGCAAGGCATTGAATTTTATTTAAGAAATGAAATTAATTTATCTTTCTTCTTTTATTTACAGCTTCTAAATGTAGAGTGCCTGTGTATAAACTGGCGTTCAAAGGCATCTGACCTACAATTTTCTGATCATGTAAGAGTGAGCGAACTTCCTAACCGTGGGATAGATCAGAATCAAATATATAACAAACTGAGAAACTATGAAATAGTTCTACTAGTTTTCAATAGGTGAATCTATTACAGGGACGGATAAAAAAGTGTTTGGAAAAATATTGAGGTTGTTATTCTGTATAGGTAAACTACACAAATCCACAGTACCTGAGCTATTACAGGACATCTGAAACAGAAAATGAGTCCCGCACAGTGGCACCGAGGTCTAAGGCATTCTGCCTAGGACTCACATTATGGATGCACGCTAGTTCCAGTCCTCATGGGGGAACAAATTTTCTCATGAAATTTTGGACAGTGTATGGGACCAGTGCCCTCTTAGCATTGTCATGCACTTGGGGAGCTACGAAAATGAGCGAAATCTGGTTGCGAAAGAGAGCTATAACAGCTGAGGGGATCATTGCGCTAACCACATGCAAACTCCATTCTAGTTGGATGATCGTCCACCTCTGCTTCGGCATCTGAACGTGAGGCCAACAGCTGACTGCTGGTCTGAAGCCTTCAAGGGCTATGGCGCCACGGGTTATTATTATTATTATTATTATTATTATTATTATTATTATTATTATTATTAGCAGTAATTGACTTTTGACATAAGGATGTGAAAGTAATTCCAGGAAGAACGTTAGCGATAACATCATCACACTGCAAAGAAACATCTGAAAATGTGAAATTTTCACTATCCTCGCAAGAATAAATACGCGACTTTCTGATTTAAAAAAAAAATGTAAAAGTGAGCTTTGCACTTGCTTAGACCAGGATGAATAGAAGAAATAGTGTACGCACTCTGTGAGTTTACACTGCTGTTACTGCTAAGCGCGGACTCGGAAGGAATTCACAATACTTGTTATGCTGATTGTAGTCCTTTTTAAAAGCAAATTTCTTCCAGTCAACCCGGCTATTCGTAACTTAAGAAATACCTTTATAGTCTGTTATTCATAATTAATAGTCTCCTGTGAGGTATTACTATTTTATTGGGTTATTTTACGACGCTGTATCAACATCTAGGTTATTTAGCGTCTGAATGAAATGAAGGTGATAATGCTGGTGAAATGAGTCCAGGGTCCAACACCGAAAGTTACCCAGCATTTGCTCATATTGCGTTGAGGGAAAACCCCGGAAAAAAACCGCAACCAGGTAACTTGCCCCGTCCGGGATTCGAACCCGGGCCACCTGGTTTCGCGGCCAGACGCGCTGACCATTACTCCACAGGTGTGAACAGGTATTACTATTATGAACGTTCGTAACAGAAAATATAATGGGAAAATGTTGTGAGAGCAATTATAAGTTCAATATTTAAATAATCTTTTCGTAACAAGTTGCGAATTCAGGGACAGAAAAACCTACGAAATGCTAGTAAATAAAGAGTTGAATGTTATTTTATGTGCCTATAAATGAATTAAATTAGTCACCATGATTAGTTGCCTGCTACCTTTGAGAGTTTGCGACATGACTTGACGGATTTACGAGCTTGTAAAAATCTTCGGATTTACTTTGTCCTGAAGAAGAATCGGCACTTTAAATAGTGGTAGACTAATTTAAGAATAATATCGATCCAAGACTGGATCGAAAGAGCATCAAGATAGATGTCATCCCACATTGCATTTGTTGAGCTAATCTTTTCTTTTATTTTCAATTCTGTTTGAATAAGTACGTCATACACAGCTTGGGAGGGATGAGTTAAAAAACCGACGTTCCTACCTGATCCGTAGTCTTTGATTTGGGTGAGAGCTGCACAATATTTAGACCTATTACATTCCTGTCGAAGGGCACAGAAGGTACACGCAATAAACTTAAAGGAATGATTTACGACATAACCGGCCACATAATACACTAAACATCTGTCAATCAACACCAGCAGGAATGGTATTCACCAACTTGGGCACAGCACTTTCCCAGTATTGACCATGTATTTTTTCATGAATAACACTTTTTTTTTTTATACAAGTTTCTACAGACTTCTTAATTGTCTTGTTGAGTAATTCCACATTTTGCGCTAATGTTTGAATTTGGTTCACAAATGATGTGAGTAGTAGTTCATCATCACTTTTTGTTTCAGAGTTTCCAGCAATGTTAAGAAGGATCTGCTTTGTAGTAAATGCATATGGAGGAAATCTATGAGGATGGTCATCTGAACTGAGTGAAGACAAAATTCCGAAGTGATGTTCCAAGGGGTCTTGGGCGAGTTCCCTGATAGGATATATTTGTATCATTTGCTCCAGAGAGATTCGCTCATTTCTAAGGTACTCTGCAAGGTTACTACTAAACATTGTTGTAGCAGACGCAAATGTGTTGGTTGTAATTGTGAGACACTGAAGAAAATCAGTAAGGAATTAGTGATCAGAAGAGTCTTTATAAAGAACCTTAGCAGAAATATGGGAATTTAATGTGGCGGCAATACAGTTTAAATTCCTTGCAAATTCTTCAGTGCCCTCACTGCCTTGGAAACCCGATGAACCTACTTCCTGATAAAATTTAAGGCCTTTGGCGACACTGTTGGTGAAGAGTTGGAACGCGAGTCTGGTGGCATCGTTTCTTTTAAAGGACGAGAGATCTAAATGAGCTGTTGTCAACTTGGGACAAACCCTACACATTCGCACAAGCAAATAAGTTTTCCTTAAAAATTCTCCTATAAAAACTAAAATTGATATTTTTCTCCTTGCAAGACAGTTCGATTTTAGCATGGAAATAATTTCTTATGCATTTCAGTATGTGCACAAAATCTGAGAATGTCCGTATCTTTCTTTTTATCGTCGAACGGATTAGGAATATAGTATTATGCTGGAAATTTTTTCCATTGATTTCTAAGACTTCCAGGCCGTTCTATTTGTTTGACTGCCATCACAAGTGAAACCGACTACTCTTGTCCCAACTGCTTCTAATTGTAGTGTAACTTGTATAAGAATTTTAGCGAGAATATCACCTGGAGTAGCGTTTCTGCTAGTGTAAATAGCAATTGGTTGAATCCAATCTTGCATAAATACTAATGCATGATTTGCTAATTGTTTCTCTTGGACATCAGATGTGACATCTCCGAAATCAACGAATACGTCCACTTTAAGGGAATAATTATTAAATCGAATTTCTTCTCTGAATTTCACCTCATCGAATATTATCACTCTGCAACGTTTATTTTCATATACTTATTTAATCATTTCGGTAAATTAGGAAAAATGTGAGGTACAACTCTTGGTTGTAATTTTCAACGCACTTGCGGTATTTCTGTCTTATGACTTTTTTTTTATTAAAACAGTCTTATTGGTTATTTACTGAAAGTCGCCTATCTTTCCTCTCTGGCCCACTTTCCAAACTCATCTCTTTCTTCGGGAGATGAAAAGAAATGTCTTGTTACACTATTTCCACTGTATTCCTATCTATAACCCAGAACAAAACAGTACGGAATTTTTGTAATTAATTTTTAAACCACCCACAATATTCTTTTGTCACTGGTTAATTCAAAGCACAACAAATTGAAGACATCTACACAACTCTCAACAACAAAGGATATTATCAACCTCTAGCAAGTTTCATCATTAAACGCACGAGAAATATATTTTCGAGGTGTCCGACTTCAGACAACAGATGGAGCCTAGTGATCAAAGCGCCACTCATTGTCAGGTCTGCCACCGACAAAGGGAAAGCATAGAAGTGTGTACACTATTTCTTCTATTCGTCCTGCTTAGATGATCAAAGAACCCAGAACGATAATGTGAAGTTTACATTAAAAATATGAACTATCAAATGCACAAAACGTTAAACGAATGTTTCACAATTATGTCATAACGCCAACAAACTGGTGAATATCACTCCTAAATTCAGTATAATAAAATCGACAGTGCACAATATTTAACATCTGCACTACAGAACTGTCAAAACAACCTTTTCAGTTTCATATTGTGTCAGCTTCAGTTTATTACAGGGTTGGTAGGAGGCTGTAGGTCTCCCTGTATAAAAAGATAGCATTGTTATAATTCGTATGTGTCGCAGCACCTAGCACAGGGATTATACTGAAGAAGGGGTAGGAAGACTGTGCCTTATACTGATGTAGATTTTGTTACTCAGACAGTGAAAAATTAGAAATAGAAAAAAAATTGTGGCTAAAAAAATATTCAAATCTAAATACTGTAAGTCATTTTATTTTTTCAAAAAGTTCAGATTGGGTTCAAACCCTTTTAGCCCCCCTTTTCACAACATAAAGCTTAAAAATGCAGGTTTCTCAGAGCTTTAAATTTTGAGTTAAAACAACTCAAAATGGACCTTCGATATTGTATTCCTGTTTTGACTGACTGCACACTGTGATAAGAAACGATTTAATACTATGATATGATTATGTTTACTGTCTTATTAAAAAGCTAAAGAATTTCGTGTTAAAATGTTAAATTAATGGTCGTCTTCCTTTCACTTTTAAATTTAATATTCTCTTTGGCAGTCCCTCCTTTCCATTTTTTAAGGTGCCCAAACCTTTGCAATCTCTTATTTCTAATTACCGAGGCATGCTTGCACCAGTAATCATTCAAATCTCTTGAACTTGTGCATACCCTGAAAGCACAGCTACTTAAGAATGTAAACAGTTACTGTACCTTCCTTAAGCTTCCTCACATTTAGCCTCACTCTTTCCACGGATGGGGTGTCACTGCCGCTACTTGAAGTGTCGCCTTCTATCATCATCATCATTCTTGTGAGTTCATCAGCACGTGTTTCATCTTCTGCTAAAAGGCAGTGTATTTCTGGGTTGAAATCTTTGTAACACAGTGATTGCTATCTATGAAAAGGATAAATACTCGTAGGTACTGTCCGGCTGAATGGTTATGTCGCATCCCGGTTTGTCCCACTCCTCTCTATAATGGCTAGTGGCTGTTAGGCTCTTCTCTGCAAATATTTGCTGTACGGAATTGAAAGTCTATGTAGTATTATATAACTGTTTAAAATACTTTGAGGAAAAGGGCTTCCTTAAGTAAGTAACTTTCATGTGATTTCCCCCTTTTGACGACCGACATGTGGAACATTTAAAGAACCGTATCATTGAAGCTTGTGCTAAAGTGCTACAAAATGTTCTCTCCACATTCTCAATTTTCTCTTCATATATCAAGTTCTTTATGTAACCCCAAAAGAAAAAATCTAGAGGTGTTACATCTGGAGACCTGACTGACCATTCTACTGGTCCACGCCGACCAATCTAATGTCCAGGGAACTGTTCATCCAGTCTGCTGCAACATTTCTTTTGCTTACCTACCAGAATGGACAATGATATCAATTCTTTCCTCTTTCGATAATTCTATCACGAAAATCAAGGAATTTGTTAAAGGAAAGCTTCAAATAATCACAACAATGCATTGAAACTGTCACAGGTTAATCAAACAGTAAAACAGAAAAAGTTGATTACGGTACCAGAATTGCATAAAAATACCTTTTCCAAAGCACCCTTAGCACTTACCATATTGTTACAAAATATCTGTAGATGCAGTAACTAATGTTTGTGTCATTATGACAGTGATCTTTAAATAACTTGAAAATGATTTGAGATATCTCAAAACAGATAGTGACATTGATTTTTTCAGAAACTTTCACATGATTTTGAGTACTTCCATGACCCCCTTTCCATTTAAAATTTCAAAGTTGCATCCAAAATGACGGCTTTTGATATAGCTGAGGGCTAGAATCGAATGTGTCACTGGTAGAGCGTTTTATTTTACAAATACTGGTAACATCTATAGTAATCGAAAATCAAGCATATGGAAGATATTTGTATGGTTTCAGACTTTTGATTCACTCTATATATGGTTCCAGAAAAATATGCCTCTTACATTAACAAACTCCAACAACAACACAACGGATGTTATTACTTATGACGAACTCACTAAAGTATATAAACGCTCAAAAATTGGATAAGCTCCAGCTGGAGATGGTTTAAATATAGAGCTTTTCAAATGCGCTGGGGAAGGATTTACTTATAGATTTTTATACTTCTTAAACAATATTTGGGGAGGATCAAAACTCCCAGAAAGTAGGCAAAAGGCTGTTATAATACCCAGCTATAAGAAGGGGAAAAGAACAATGTGGAAGTTACAGAGGCATAGGCCTTCTCAATTCAGGTTATAAAATCTACACAACCATAATCAAAAATAAATTATTACACCTTTATGAAGACAAAATCACTGAGGAACAAAATGGATTCCGAAAAGGAAGATCATGTTGTGATAGCTATTTTACTATGAAGAATTTAATAGAAAAGCACAGAGAGTTTAATATCGAAACACACTTAGCATTTATTGATTTCGTGAAAGCATTCCATAATGTTAACAGAAATAAACTTTTACAAATTTTATGCCATGATAATGTACCAAATTCAATCAGTTTTTCCATTTATAATTTATATCAACAAAATGAAATTGCCATAAGAACTGAACGTGGAACTACTAGCTGGACTTCAATAAACCAAGCTGTGAGACAGGGGTGAGATCTTTCCCCTCTCCTATTTATCATATAAATATGAACCATATCTTATACATTTGGAGGCAAAGTCATCATGCCGGGATTCAAATTAATCGAAACACGCTTGTCGATACATTACTGTTTGCTGACTATCAGGTACTCATTGCTAAAACAGATACACAAAAATCCGTTTATAATCTAGAAATAATTGCTTCAGATTTCAATATGCAAATCTCTACAGAGAAAACAAAAATCATGGAATTTTGGGACAAGAGCCAATTCCAAGTACTGTTGTCACGCCAGGAGAAGGCGGCTGAAGTACTTAGACGGGGCGGAGGGGAAAAAGTCGCGCATGCGCACCGCGCTGCTCACTGCAATATTCCTGTTTCACAAACATCTACTGCACGTATATTTGAGAGTGTCTGCGGGTCTGTGAAATAATAGTGGCGTTTGGTTGTGTTTTATTTGTTTCAACAAGAATAGTTTCAATATATCGCAAGTCTTTAATAATAGGTTTTTTTTCTGGTATTAATATAGTTGATTATAATACAGTTAGTGGAGTTTTTATTATTGTATAGTGGTAGTTTAGGCTTACATAGCGGTTTATTAATTGCAAATAATTGTAAATATGTCGACAAAGAGGAAACAAGGACTGACAATCCATAGCGGAGAAAGAAATATTATTGCAAATGTGATAAAATGCTGTGATGAAGAAAAAGCACAACAATGTCTTAGCATTCCTGTTACGAAATCTGCAGAAAGGGCAAAAAAGTATTGTAATGTATCTATAAGAAAGATACAGCGTATAAGGAAAGAAATGAAAGACTGCAAAGAAGAAGAAAGTGTTTTGTCGACACCTGGAAAAAAACGGAAACGTCCAGACTATCGGAACGCAAATGTAGATGACTTTGACCGGAGAGTGATAAAGGACATAATTGAGGATTTTTATCTGAACAAGGAAGTAGTACCAAGCTGCAAGAAACTTTTGCCTGTGTTAAAAGACAGAATTGATTTCAAATGGAAGGCGACAACATTACGACGAATACTAAAGGAAATGGGTTTCAGATGGAAGAAGTGTGCATCGAGACGAAAATTTTTAATTGAAAGGGAAAACATTGTAAATTGGAGGTGTAGATACCTACAGACAATTAGAAAGCTTAGGGAAGAGGGTAAACCAATCTTGTACCTGGACGAGACATGGGTAGACACCAATTTAAAGTTTCGCAAGTGCTGGCAGCATAAAGACGTTACGGGAGTTTTGACTACCGTTAATGCGTCTAACAGATTCATTGTTGTCCATCTGGGTGGGACTAATGGCTTTCTTGAAGGATGCGGATTAGTATACAAGGCGGGGACAGCAACAGGCGACTATCATGGACAGATGAACTCTTAACAATTTCGAAAAGTGGGTGATTGAAAAAGTTATTCCCAATCTGTCTACTCCATCTGTAATCGTCATGGACAATGCGCCCTATCATGGAAAACAATTAGATAAGGTACCAACCAAATCAGCGGTAAAAAAAGAAATGTTGGACTACCTGCGAAGGCATGGAGTGCCATGTGAAGAAAATATGAGGAAGTTCACTCTTTCTTCGTTAATTGAACAAATTCGTCCTAAGCAAAAAGTGTACCAAATAGATACGATATTTGCAAATCATGGTCACACTGTCGTCAGGTTACCACCGTATATGTGTGACCTAAGCGCTATTGAATTAGCTTGGAGTAGTGTTAAGAACTATGTAAGGTCACATAACACAACGGGTGATATGTCACTGAAAAGACTGCAAGAACTTGTGCAAGAAGGACTCAAATCTGTAACTAAAGAAGACTGGACTGGATACTGTAAACATGTGAGTGATACTACTGGGAGAAAGACGCAATAATGGAGGACGTTATAGACGAGTTCATCATTAATGTTGGCGACGCGGACACCAGTGACGATGACAGCAGTGATGAGAGTGATGATGACAGCCATAACGACAGCAACACCGAAGATGAAGATGAAGAATCTTTTATGTCTGACTTCGTTCCCCTGTACCCAGGTAAGTGGACTGACGTTTTCAGGTCAGAGTGTAGCATGAAGTTCCCCCGTCCCGCCTATCCACTCCACCCGCCAACTCGTAGCGCGAAGACAGTAAAATCAAGATAAATAATAAACTAATTGAACATATCAATTCATTTAACTATTTAGGCTGCAATTTATCTTATATTACTGATGAAGGTATAGCAAGCAAAATATGTAAATTTATAAAAACCACTGGAGTAATCAACACCGTCTTCAAACCCTCCCAAGTTCACAAACATATGAGGCTAAAAGTCTACAAAACACTAGCTCTACCAGTTCTGACTTTTGACAGTGAAACAGGGATATTCACTGCATCTAGAGTTGGTAAGTGAAACATGAAATTACAAGTGTGGTCCAAATTGGACAGCATTGTTCTGAAGTGTGTAAATTGTTCCCTAATAATTATTACAACATAATGAACTTATTGGTAACATTGAAATCATGTTGGCCACATATGTATGTTTACTGAAGTATAATGATTTATAGGAGGAAGATTTCAAAAAACGCTTTTTATGTTTATTGGAACAAATTTCAAACACATTAAGGGGTTAGGTACAGCTTACAGTAGTAAAATTTTGGAAATATTCAACATTTTTTTCCTCCATTACTGTATCTTGTACAATAATGAAAATTAGTGTGTGTAAAACATTGTCCTTCTGCTATATGAAAAAAATATTTTTATGATTAAAAAAATTATTTACAATTTTTCTTTTCAAAATTCAGTTCACTGAAGCGTTTCCCACATAACTCAAAATTATCCAACATTCTGCGATGAAATTTTTGTGTGTATTTATGCATGTCATATCTACAATATGATGCAAGATCACTTCCCTATCTTTGAAATATTGTCTGATAAAAAATAAATTCATTTAAAAAAATGGTTTTCTAACACAAAATGGAAAAAAATATATTATTTATTAAGGAATGTAGTTCAAAGAGCATGATATCGTAAACATGAGTTTCAGCAATAAAATAAAAGAGCGAGAACATGAAAAAGTTATCAAGTTTATGAGTTATGAAGGAAACGCTTTATCACTGCACAGTGAACTGCCACCATTATGAATTCTGAAAAAAATATACAAGTAACTTTTTAAATCGTAAAATAGTCATATACATTACAAGAGCGGTATGTTGACGTTTTCATGGTCGAGGAAAAGATTGAAAAAGCGAAACGTAGTTGAGCTTTTTTAATTTCCGAGAACATGAAAACAAACATACCGCTCGTGTATTGTACATTATTTTGTGCGAAGATCGTTTATTACATACCTGAAAGTCGAATTTCTAATTAGTTGCAATGAAATCTCCAACTTCGGAACACTAATATATCTTTCTTCAACATTGTTGCCGTAAAATGTTTTCTGTGTTTACTATACTCTAGCAGGCCGTGATATACGTCTGTCTTTTTTTTCCCCCAGTCTATAAATGCGAACTTAAAACAAACGGTAAGGTTATGTAATGATTTATTTTTCATTTTAATATTTTAACAATATTATTTATATAACATATTGCAGTAATAACATCGGCATCTGGAATCTCGTTGATTTTTTGACGGCTTCCTTAATGTTACTTGTATCAGGAATGCAATAAGTTTCGTGGAGTAGTAGACTTTACTTAATTTTTGCAAATATTTAAAAACAATAATTAACATTGCAATTTAGGTGAAATTGCAGTGGTAAGTTTCCAATTTATAATTATTACTATGTTAAACGTCTCTAAAAATAATATGTTAAAAGCCTAAAGCAGTAAAATGAATGTCGCGCTTAAGCAGTAAGAAGAGGGAAATTGTTACGTGTGTTACGTTGGGAATACTGAATGTGGTATTTCACACTTACAGCGTATTGGTTCTGTGCGGAAAACAAGCAAATACGCACGATCTTGCACAAATATTTTTTTTCATATAGCAGAAAGACAGTGTTTTACACATACCAATTTTCATTATTCTACAAGATACAGTAATGGACGAAAAAAATGTTGAATATTTCCAAAAATTTTACTGCTGTAAGCTGTACCTAAACCCTTTACTAAAATTCCAATATACTTATGTGATGCACTGTACTGTAGTGCATTTTTGTTGTACGAACAGTCATCTTCCTCCTACAGTGTTATCAGAAACCGTCAATATTATACACTAGTAGAATATTGAAGTCTTCTGACAAATGCAGTAAATCAATAATAATGACCAATTTTTTCATTCTTGAACCCATGTGCTAGTAAACTTCTCTAATGGGTTATTTTACGATGCTTTATCAACTGCTATTATTGTCTAGTGTCTGAATGAAACGAAGGTGATGTCAGCTAAATGACCGCAGGAACAAGCGCCAAAGAGATCCAGCATTTCTTCTATATGGGTTGTATTTAGCTACTGCTTCCTACATTCAAAATTTACTACACACTACTGATGTAAACAATTACTGTACCTTCAGAGGAAGTTGATGAATTATCCTCTGTGATCTTGATTATTCCTGACTTCATGCTTAGGCTCGGCGATCGCGGCTGCTGAATCCCTGATGGTCCGGGTACAGCTAGAAAGCAATAATATTCTGAATTAAAATCGTCGTTATCACACTGATTACACTTAACAACAAGAATTTTGCTCTGACTTAAAACAATGGTTTGGTGTGCCCTGAATCCGAAAATGCTTTTCTTCTATATGGGTTGTATTTAGCTACTGCTTCCTACTTTCAAAAATTACTACATGCTACTGATGTAAACAATTACTGTACCTTGTGAAGAAGTCGAGGAGCTAGCCTCTGTGACTTTCAGGATTATTTCAGATTTGCTGCTATGGCTCGAAGTCCCTGATTTTCTGGATCGAGCTAAAAAGCAATATTATTCTGAATTAAAATCGTTATCACACTGATTACACTGAACAACAACTTCAAACAATGTGTCCCTTATGGTTTGGTGCGCACTGAATCCGAAAATGAATTCCTTTTTTTTTTTCGTATCACGTAAGGTTTTTAAGATTTACTATGATTTCACTTTTCGATAAGTGCTCCCCCAGGAAATATATGCCACGAGTTCGGGGTTGTAAACCAAAACAAAAGCTAATGCAATTTATGAGTGCATGACTTATTTCCGATTTCTTATGGTTGTTGGCGTGTTGAACAGGGTAGGTGATGAAGGGCATTCTCGACGTACTCCTCTCCCAATTTCACTTCCTTCTGTCATTTTATATACTGTATATGTATATATCCGACAGAGTCGAAAAGATGCAACTGAATTTTCTATCGCTAACCCTTGTAACTTTACTTCAAGGTTGAGCCTAATAATAACCCATACGAACTGAGCAGTAGGGAGGCTAAGGCTAAACTACAAGGGCCGTAATGCCAATGATGATGATGATGATGACGAACTGAGCAGTAATAAAATTCTATTATTCCACGTTGTTCAAGAAAAAGAAATACTCCAATAAGGCTCGAACTCTCTCCCATCCTCATGACAGGCTCATTTTCTCTTCTTTCCATGTACATTTTCATTTGAATTTACTTAGAAAATGTGGGGGAGTATACCGGTATTTTGGTTTAATGACTTGCAAATTTGAAATCAAAATCTTAAAGTTTTGCCCTGATTGTACTACTATTAGCCGTAACACTGTATATGGTTGACTTACTATAGTCACTGTGAACAGAGCGTAACTCTTCATCATTATTCGAAATATTATCTGTATCACTTGCATCTAAGCTGGTTTTCTGCGTCAGTAGAGCGGTACTGATGTCAATCTCGCTCGTTGTGTCCACCAAACTTGTCAAGCAGTACAAACTCAATATAACAACATAACTAAATTGCTTTCATCAAACATTTTACTTGGTTCGCATTACTATGTTCTAATTTAGCATTTTAAAATGCAGGAGTACAAGAAGAACAAGTTGAAAACAAAGGAAACTTGTGGAATACAAGGAGAACAAGGTGAATTGCAAATAGAAAAAGAGCAATACATGGAGAAAACGGGGTATACAAAGAGAACAAGGGAAATTCAAGAGACATTGGACATTCAAAGAGGAAAAGTGAAATGGAAGAAGGGAAATATAGGAGAACAACGGAATACGAAGGGAACAGGGGAATATAAGGAGAACAAAGGGAATGCAAGGAGAACAAGAGAAGCGCAATGAAAGAAAGGGGAAAACAAGAAGAACAAGGAAAACAGTAGAACAACAACAGAAATGCTGCAATGCGCACAAGGTAAATATAAGGAGAACAAATGGGAGGGAATCAAGGATAACAAGGGTAATAACGAGGCGAAAATGAAGAGGAAAGTTAAAGACATGGAGGAAAAGAATACGAGGAGGAAAAGTTCAGGCAGTGAGAACATGAGCTTCAAGGAGAATAAGATTAATAGAACGAGAACAAGGGGAATAAGAGGAATACAAAGAGAACAATTAGAATACAAGGACTACAAGAGGAATACAATATTAACAATTAAATTAAAACGACAGCACAGTGAATGCAAGCAGAAGTAGCTGAAGACGAGGAAATCAAGGCAAATACGTGGAGAAACATGGTGAATATAATTGTTATTGTAAGTAGAATAGAGGAAATGCAAGGAGAACAAGTGGATTGAAACGAAAACGATATAAGCTGAGGAAAAAAGAGGAAGACGAGAAGAATATTAGTAGGAAAGGAAATACAAGGAGAATAAGAAAAATTCAAGGGGAACAAGGAAGCGGAAAACAACAATAACAAAGCGCATACAAGCGTTACTTAGGGAATACAATGGCAACGAGAGAAATATAAGGAGAATAAAAGGCATTAAAGGACAGCATAGCAAATGCGAAGAGAATAAGAGGAATACTATGGGAACCAGGGGAATCCAATGAGATCAAGATTATGACACAAGGGCAACGGAAGGACAAGGAGAACAAGAAGAATACAGGAAGCATAAGGGAGAGCCCTTCCATTCGCTAAATTGGGGATCGATCGTTACATTTTTTTGGAGCCTTCTCTTACGCCCAGCCAGATTCTAATTCTAATTGAATACAATTGGTTACATAATTACTACATTAATATCTAGACCGTAAAATAACATGAAAGTGAATAATGAAAGTAAATGTAAATAATAAAAGTTAGATAAGTAATGTTAGTTAATAAACATAGCTATGAAATAGTAATGATAATGATAATGATAATAATAATAATAATAATAATAATAATAATAATAATAATAATCAAAATAATAATATAATAATAATGAGATAACTTAAATGTTTATTTATTATATATATATATATATATATATAACCACTAAACATTGAAAAACTTGTTACAGTTATATTTGTTAACGAGAATTGTTCGAAAAATATTTCCTTAGTTTATTCTTAAATTGGTTTGATGTCTGACAGTCTCTGACATTACTCGGTAGGGAATTCCAAAGTCGAGGAACAGACACAGTGAAAGAAGATGAATATGAGAATGTTAGATGGGAAGGAATGGAAAATACTGGGGAGTGTGGTGATCGTGTGTCTAGATTATGGTGGGTGGATAAATTTTGAAAACGAGACGCAAGTTAGACGGGAGTGGAGAAAAGCAATATGTGAAAGAGGAGGAGAAGACAGTGGATTTTCCTACAATCTTCTAGTCTGAGCCAAGACAACATTTCGAGGGAGGGTGTTACGTGATCAGACCAGCAAATATTGCAGACGAAACGGACGCACATATTATGAACACGTTGCAGTCAGTAAACAGAATATCACAGTAATCAAAGTGGGGCATCACGAGTATTTGCACTAATATCTTTTTCAGGGAAAAGGAAACAAAGTTCTTCAATTGACTAAACGAGTGGATCAGTGAGAAGTTTACAAGTTTCTGCACACTGAATGTTCGAATTTAAACTCTTTTCCATTTAAACACCTGGGTTCTTTACTGATTCATTGAATGGAATTTCGGTGCCGTATATTTTAATCTGAGACTAATTTGGTAAGGTAATACTGTTTAACAAACGTGAATGACTCAAAATAATTATTGACTGTGATTTTTCTGGATTTAGTTTAAGTCGGAATTTCCGTGTCAAGATAATCATTAATTTTGTCAGTGTAGAATTTTATGTAATACTTGAAGGTCATCTGCATAGAGATGGTATCGGCAGTTCTTTAAAGATTCCCGACATGTCATTTATATAGATTGAAAGTAATAGAGGGTCGTGAACTGATCCCTGTGGGCTCCTGCCAGTCAAGAGGAAGAACGATTTCCAGGTATCACACTTTGCAGTTTACATTGGACTACAGTTATAGTATGTCATTTTTAACTCTATTTTCGCCTCTAATTTAATAAGTAGAGATGAAACAATTTCTTCGTAAACAAGTATAACAGTAATATAGTGTCTACTTAGGTGAACAGTTTTGTAGTTAGTGAGTGAAGTTACATTTCTGACGTGCCTTGCAGTATTATTAAGATGGAATAAGTAAGCACTAGCACATATTATTCAAATTTAATGACATGGTTGTCCTGCTAGCTTGTTTAGGAGGGAATTGTTCCAGCTCTATTCATCACTACATACTTAAAAAAGACATGCTATATACATCACTATTACTTACTCCTCCAACAACAGCAAAAGAACCGGGAACAAAATTTCTTCCATCTCGCCATCGTTTTTCGTCCTTTTCTTGTTTTCTTCGGTGGTGGTGATGATGTATCTTCTACAGCAACAAAAAATATAACATTTTCTATAAAATGACTAGTGAGCAACAAAAGACCAAAAAATGCAAATGAACGCAAAATAAAAGTAGGCTACATTTATTGGTTCGTGTTGAAGTGAAACGAGTATATACTGTATCCCGCATTGTCTGTGATTCTAAGAAAAATATGATGTCATCAACTTCCGAGCCCTATTATCAATCATCAACTCACCACTATTTTCCCACCTGACTTCTGATATTCCCATCACATCCACTCTGTTTCATCTCATTGCTTCCTTCATGTTTTCTAACTTACCTGGTAACTGATGATCCCGCGTTGCTCTCTTCAATCTTCTTTTCTTCTCTTCAGTTTCTTCTACCATGATGTGCTCGTCCCAGGTATCCCCCACCCGGACATCCGATTGGGGGGAGAGTTTACGTCCGGAATTTTTTACCCGGGCCGAACTCAACATGATATACAAAGGAAAATTACTTTGGGATATATATAAATGCGGTAGCCTCCCATTGCTATCCGCACACCACTCTCTCTTTCGCATCTCGAAAGATCCCAGGGGGCCCCAGCGTGGAGGTGAGGAGAGTGGATTTGGCTAACTAGGCCCTCCGGACTTCACCGAAATTCACCACAGGGGTTAAATATCAATTCCATCAGGGTTTTTGACCCGATCAGAATCGGGAAATCCCAATTAGCCTTTGCCCCCCTTATTGAGTCTAAAGATCATCAATGTTACAAGACCAACTAAGATACTTATCGAACATGACACCAGGAAAGTTAGTCTTCAAGATTTAAGATTTATTTTTTTTTTAGTAGGTCATTTTACGAAGCTTTTATCTAGGTTATTTAGGATCTGAATGAGATAGTGATAATGCCAGTGAAATGAGTCCGGGGTCCAGCACCGAAAGTTACCCAGCATTTGCTCATATTGGGTTCTTTCACGTCACACAAACCTGTTGATGAAAATAGGCCTCCGACAGGTAGGAAACGAAAGTGTAATAAGAGAAGACAGTTTTTTCAGGTAACTATTTCACAGTGAGTCACAACTAATCAGTCTGGTGGCTGCCATGTTGATATTCATGTCATGTAAATGAACATCAATTTAACTCATAAAATTTAAGGTGATGATAGACTATTGGCCCATATTGCTTAGTGTATTTATCATTATAGGAAACTGACATCCATACTAGGGTTACCATGAGAAAAAATTCTATAGGAGGACATGGAATCTAAAATAAGAGAACATTGCTGAAAAAAATGAGGACTTTTCAAAAATTGGTATGAACAATATTAAAGATAAAAACAATGGCTCACTTTAGTCAGTTTTCTCACTACTTGCTGGATCAGTATTACATCTGTACCCTACGTATCGATGGAGGCCATTTTGTGCACAAGAGCCTGAAGAGACAAACTTATATTTTGTACCAAATAACTATGGAACTGTTCACAGGACATCTCCTTGAAATTATATTTCACCATGATGATACCTCTGACTGTCTCCGTTAGCATGTGATTTCGTTCTTTTGTCCATTGAGCAGGTATTAAGGAAAATACTCTCTCAACACTTCCATTGTGACTTGGGATAAATAAATAGAATTGACATATTTTTAAGAGTTTTGAGAAAGTTTCAGTGCTCGCAGAACTATTGGAATTGAAGAATTTGCACTATTGTTTATCTAAACTTAAATCTTTGTCCAAATTAACTTGATTGGCATATCTTTGTATACTGCAGAATAAAATTGATAAATTAGCTTAGAATCATGAATAGTGACATTTTGAAGTGCAAGAATTCAATGCAATGTCAAATAGCTCATCATATTTTATGTTTTTTTTTTATGTGCTCCAGCTTCAACTATTCAAAACAGTTAAATTCTTTCATAGATTTTCACCATTTGTGCATTATTCTATGCAAAACATCGCACATTATTTAATATTCATATTAATTCTAGTTGAAATGGGAAATGCCAGACATTTCAAATTTCTTTAAAAAACCTGCCGGACAGGATAAAATGATTAAAAAAGAGGACGTGTCCTCCTTTTGCCGGACGAATGGTAACCCTACATCCATACATACATATATACATATACATATATGTATACGCATATGAAGACAATATAACAAGAACTGACAGGTTATACTTATTCAGAGAAGAAATGAGTCCTATTTTACATTTCTTTGTTTCAGGATGATGAATGCAGGATCGCAATTCAGCACATGGCTCAAAAGAGATCTGAAGAACTGCTGGTGCAGCAGGAGAAAGAACACTTGGAAAGAATAGCAAACATGAAAAAAGAAATGGAAATGAAGTAATTGGAACATAAAGAAAGAATGAGAAATATAATGGCAGAAATGGACATGAGGAGGAAAGAATATCAAGAGAGAATGAGAATTAGTCAATTGAAATATGAAGTAATAAATTTAAAAATGAAATTATTACAATGTAATATTCTCAATTAGGGTCAACTGTTCCATCTTCTTTTGCAAGGCCGCCTACAGAATTTATGGGCCCCCTATACAATACTGAACTGGACCCCCGTTGAAAAAAGTAACAATTACAAGTTACCAGTTATTCTAACCATAATAATTATTTGCAAAATAAATAAAAGATACCCCATACACAGATATGAATTTAAAAATATACACTTTTATTACGTTGAAAAGTTTTAGCAAAACTTCACATTGTATATATTATATTCATAAAACATTCTTGAATACCTGTAATTTCTAACTTACAGTCCAACATCAACAGACAACTCTCCTTGACTTCATTGATGCAAAATCATCAATTATATCATCACAATTTAAAGACCTAGCAAGATCGCTCTCCAGACTAAGGAGGCCAAGGTTACTCAGTCATTCTTGACACACTGTTTATCTGAATACATATTTTATTTTCTCCATTTTGCTGAAGGATCTTTCAGCATCAGCAACTGTCACAGGAATTGTAGAGAATATTCTAATGGCTATACAAATATTTGGAAATAAATTATCCAGTTTTAATTCCCTCAGACTATATAGGAGATTCAAAGGTTTCATAGGTTGGCTCTAAATTAGAGGCATGAATTGATTTTAAATATTTCGGCTCATCATGATCTCTTTGTTAATATCTTCATAATATTTTTCACGCAGTCTAGCACCCATATTAATATCTTACAATTTTTTCTGTCTCTCCTTGTGCTTCTCAGCTCCTGACTTATGCCTGTACTTGTCCATTGTGCAGTTAAACTATAATCAGTAACACTAATGAACAGAATTTACTAGAGAAACGACAACAAAAAAAACGAAAGTTGCGACACGAAACATACAATGTAATGAAAAAGAAACATTTCCTGCGACTTTGGTTTGGGAGAGTCCACTAGCACATATTTTGGTGAGCCAGCGGGGATTTGGTAATTAAAAAGAACAAGCCAATAAATAATTGAACGTGTTTGGTACAAGCGATGGGAACACAGTTCAAGCAAATACCGGGGCCGTCAATTTTCTTGTCAGTGAACATTAATGCGGGAAACCGATATTCTATTATATAAAAGTTAAATATTTACATATGAAGTGATAATTTGTATTAATTCTACTATTGAGTTAATATGTCAAATTTATGTAACAAATGTTCTTACTTACTTACTTACTTACTGGCTTTTAAGGAACCTGGAGGTTCATTGCCGCCCTCACATAAGCCCTATCCTGGGCAAAATTAATCCATTCTCTATCATCATATCCCACCTCCCTCAAATCCATTTTAATATTATCTTACCATCTACGTCTCGATCTCCCTAAAGGTCTTTTTCCCTCCGGCCTCCCAACTAACACTCTATATGCATTTCTGGATTCGCCCATATGTGCTACATGTCCTGCCCATCTCAAACGTCTGGATTTAATGTTCCTAATTATGTCAGGTGAAGAATACAATGCGTGCAGTTCAGCGTTGTGTAACTTTCTCCATTCTCCTGTAACTTCATCCCTCTTAGCCCCAAATATTTTCCTAAGAACCTTATTCTCAAACACCCGTAATCTCTGTTCCTCTCTGAAAGTGAGAGTCCAAGTTTCACAACCATACAGAACAACCAGTAATATAACTGTTTTATAAATTCTAACTTTCAGATTTTTCGACAGCAGACTGGATGATAAAATTTCTCAACCGAGTAATAACAGGCATTTCCCATATTTATTCTGTGTTTAATTTCCCCCCTGAGTATCATTCATATTTGTTACTGTTGCTCCCAGATATTTGAACTTCTCCACCTCTTCAAAAGATAAATTTCCAATTTTTATATTTCCATTTCGTACAATATTCTGGTCACGAGACATAATCATATACTTTGTCTTTTCGGGATTTACTTCCAAACCTATCTCTTTACTTGCTTCCAGTAAAATTCCCGTGTTTTCCCTAATCGTTTGTGGATTTTCTCCTAATATATTCACGTCATCCGCATAGACAAGCAGCTGATGTAACCCGTTCAATTCCAAACCCTCTCTGTTATCCTGGACTTTCCTAATGGCATACTCTAGAGCAAAGTTAAAAAGTAAAGGTGATAGTGCATCTCCTTGCTTTAGCCCACAGTGAATTGGAAACGCATCTGACAGAAACTGACCTATATAAACTCTGCTGTACGTTTCACTGAGACACATTTTAATTAATCAAACTAGTTTCTTCGGAATACCAAATTCAATAAGAATATCATATAAAACTTCTCTCTTAACCGAGTCATATGCCTTTTTGAAATCTATGAATAACTGATACAAATGTTCTTACAAAATTTTATAATACCCGTATGTATGTACGAATAATTATTCATAATAATAAAAAGTAAACGGACTCACTTAATCTGACGGGCCCATATTGCTCACGGGCCCATATGCACTCGCCCCCTTTGCCCACTCCCCCTTCTCGGCGGCCCTGTTCTTTTGATTTTGAAAATTTCACTTATGTTTGTCTCTGTGTGTTACTCTACAGTGAACTTCTTTTCAGCAGCAACTTGAATGTCACACAGTTTGCAATAAAATATGTTGCCATCCATACTAAATACATGTTATGCACTGTACTTTTTACTTAACATATTTTACACCAATATACCTTCTTGCAACCACTTTGCACAATGACTGTGGATTTCCTATTTGCAACAATCTGGATAGAAGTGAGAAGAGAAGCTGGTTTTGATGTGATTTTGTTGTTTGAAGGGTAGGGGTGATAAGAAAATAGAAGTGGAAATATCTACACAATGAAGGTGGAAGAAGGTGTGGCGCTGAAGACAGAATAAGGACAAAGAGGGTAAATGAATGCATAAAAAATTATGGACAAGTTCATATTACCAATATAAGAAGGATATTAAGTATACATGGAAAATAGGGTGACCAGGTGTTCTGCATTTTGCATGATACTTTGTTTTTAGCTCATCCTGCAGCCTGTGTAAAAGCTTGAAACCCATATAAATAACCTGCTTCCTAAGTTTTCCTTGCTAAAAGTCTTGCAAAATAAAATTTGAAGTGAAAGTTCTGTTTTTCCTGTTCTCTCAGATAAAATAAGTGAAAAGAAAACACAGAAAATACTTTGCAGCAGCGAATAATATGTAGACATCTAGACTGGAGCCAGAAATATTAAAACTAAGCTATGTTCAATTCTGTACTTCCTTCTTGGAAAGCAGCAGTTCAAAGCAATATATAGATATCAGAAAAATGTCGTTGGTCAGTAGCTGAATCATGCTACAGCAGCTACATTTTGTATGTGTGTTCTAAGTCGCGTGAGCATGAGTAATAAACAGTGGCGGCTCGAGGGTATTGAATTCAGGGGGGCTGCATACAAAAATAAACCATGCAACTTATCTTATTTAAAAATTAGTTCCATGCGCCTTGTCTTGTAGGTTGCAAATCTTTGAATCATCTTCTTATTAAAATCCGACATGTCGTTTAACATAGTCTTTACAATGGAAAACATAGCTAATGCGGTCAGTCTCTCTTCTCTCATCGTATTTCTAAGATAGGATTTCACTCTTTTCAAACACGAAAAGCAACGTTCTGGTTCGGAAATTGTCATTTTTTTATGGTGATAGCTATGCGTAGTAGTTTCATAACTTCTGAAAACGAGGCCTGCAAGTTCTCAGATAGAAGAAACTGCAAGAGTTTGACTCCGCCACTGATATTTCTGAATTCTTGTCTCTGATACAACACAGTGAGTTACATTTTTAGTTTGTCTTTATTGAACATTAGAAAAAGCTTCACAGATACATTTAGGTCATTTTCAGGATATGAGCTTTTGTAGCATTCAAATTTTTCTTGATACAGAAAAGAAGATAATATCAGATTATCTATGAACTGGAATCTGGTGTTAGCTTGTGTGATAATGAGGTCACACACTTCCATGGCTGCCGCAACCCTTGTCTGAATCCCTTCGACCTTACAACGCTTTTTAGGGTTTTCATTTTCACAGATCTCGCTGCTCAACTGTGCACTGTTCCATATTGTCTGCATGACATTAACAAAGCTTGATATGCAGAGTCGGCCTCGGTAGCATAGTCATTGCGGGTTCGACTCCGGCCCAGGTCGATGCCATTAAATTTTGTTTAAATGAGAAAGCTCATGTCAGTAGATTTACTGGCATTTAAAAGAATCCTGCGAGACAAAATTCCGGCACACCGGCAATGCTGAAATAACCCCTGCAGTTGCGAATGTCGTTAAATAAACCATAATTTAATTTTTATATGCAGATTCGGACCTTAGAAATATCTAACTGGCGATGTTGTAGTTGGTTGTATAATAAATCTATTTGGTACATCAATAAATGAAAAAAAAAAAAAAAAAAAAAAAAAAACTGAGCCAGAAATTGAATTCAGGATCTTCAAGAGTACGCAAAAGGCCGCTTGCCTCATTTAGTGTGATGTTGTTAGATGTTTCAGATTCCATTATGGTTTGAGAACATTCTAGCAATGGCTCTTTCTTCTTATGAACAACATTTACTGTTCTTATTTTAAAACTCCATCTTGTTGCCCCAGCTGATAGAATTGTCTTTGAAACATATTAATCTCATACAGACTGTATGGAGATCGAGAGAAGAAAGCAGGGATATTGGATAAATCAGCAAAAAATATGCGAGCCTTTGTATTTTGTTTAGCGGCTCTTTCCATTACGAGATTCAACTGATGGGCACTTAATTTCACATTTCTCCTGAATTGTTAAGGTTCTGAACTTAATACACTGTAAATATTGCACAGAATTAAACACTGTCGCACTTGTTATACTCACAACGTTAAAGAAGATGTATTTATAACTGCGCGCTACTGACAAACTGCTGCAAATTTTGCAGTGCCTGATGACTCTGGATTCACGGCCAGGGGCAGGTGGGGAGGGGTAAAACTAACGCGCAAAGCATCTGAGACGAGACTGGCAGCTCCAAGGGAGGAAGTGGCTTCACCCATAGTCCTTGTCTCTGACTTCGCTCTGGCAGCACCAGGGGAGGAAGTGACTTCACTAACAATTGCGTTCATGTCAATGAGAGCAAAATTTAAAAAAATTCGAGCCGCTAAATAGAGACTGTATAATAAATGTATTTCACAACATAAAACGAGACAAGTCACAAATGTCTGGGGGTGCTGCAGCTCCGCAGCCCCTCTTTGAAAGCCGCCCCTGGTAATAAATACATGTAAGGCATATAATAAAAACGTCAGACAGCTCTTTACAGAACAACTTTTAGGAAAGGGTCCTGCTTTGTGTGTCTGAAAATTTGGTCACCCTAATGCAAAGTTTTCTTATCTCACCTTAGGTGTACATTTTCTTGTTGAAAGTTCTTATAATACTGATAATTTCACTCAAATCAGAGAAATGCAGTTTTTTGGAAAAGCAAACAAATAATGCATTATTTATCTCTAATAACATTCCAAAATTCACTAAAAATGTGGCTAACAGTTCAGCTTCTCACCACATTTTCAAACTAATGCACTAACACTCAATCTTATATGAAACATGTAATGTTAAATCAAGCAACTTTTCTATCAGAAGGAAAACCGATGCAAAATCGTAGCTTTAGTGGTAAATAAATTTTATTAATATTGCTTTGGTTTTGGTCATTAGGCCTATATGATATATGAAGACTATTGCAAAAAGGGGGGTTTTCATAATTTCGTAAAATATGAGTTCAAGATTCGGTATTAAACATGTCATTATTCCAATACATTAAATTCACTGTAAAAACAATTATACTTTCATTAATGTTAAAAGTGTTAAATTAGTATTTCTTCGCTGCACCTCCTAAACCTCCTTTTTTTTTTTTTTTTTTTTTTTTTTTTGCAGTACAAAGCATTTCCACTTTTAATTCCCTTCATTTCCAAAGCTATTTTCGGCATAATTTCAATCATTACAAGAAAATACCGGAAGTAGCTTTCAAAATCAAGAGAATTAAAGGTGACAATGCTTCTTTCTTTGTCCTACAAAATCTTTTCAACAGCACATAGGAGATATAGGAGGCACAGCGACAATAAAACACAAAAAAGAAAATGTTATAGGAAAACAAGGACTGGGTTTTAAATTAAACAACCAAGAATACTATTGTTGTCAGTCAATAGTGTTTAATTTTTTTTTTTTTTTTTTTTTTTTTTTTTTTTTTTTTTTTTTTTACTGTGATGTCACAAAGATCACTTTGTATATACACACAGAGACTTAAACTAAAAATGATTCCAAGTAACCTCCTTGGAGTATCACAATGGTTTTCAGTCTTTATACAATACTGGCTTACATATAAAAATTTTTTCCAGGTTACCTATTTAATTAATAATAATAATAATAATAATAATAATAATAATAATTTGTTTTTGCATTATAATTAATTAAAAAGAAAAGGAAAGATTACTCTGAATATAATTTCAAAGTTACATGTGACGTAATAACATATATATCATACAATAACAGTTAAAATCCCAAAATAAGAGACACCTCAATAAAAATAAAAGCAATGAAAAACATAATAAACCAAAAAAAAAATACACACGCACGCACACACATACACACACATATCTAAATATATGATTTTAACTGGTAATGGAAATTATGGGAAAACGGCTGAACGTATTTTAATGAACGACCCATCATTTTGAGGCTTGGTATCCAGGAATTTTCAGAAAAATAGTAACTTTCAGTGAAGCATTAGTTTTCCTACATAATTTTCCTATTTTCCAAAATCCATCTTTCGTCAGTTTTGAGAACTAATTAAATTTCAGAATGAAACAAAACGCACACTTCAATAAACAATAGGCTATTACACGAAGGCAGGATTGATGACATATTTAGAGCTCCAATTCAAATGGTTATTAAAAACTTCAAGACTTACTAAAAATAATTTACAGGTTTGATCCTCCATTGTGTAATTTTCTGAATACAGCTGTGTATTGGATATTAAAATCTACAAACTTGAGGTGGTTTGATGACATTATTACCACTAGAAAGAAATATTATTATAGTTAATGCCATGATGCGACTATTTTTCATTAATTATACATACTACTTACTTACTTACTGGCTTTTAAGGAACCCGGAGGTTCATTGCCGCCTCACATAAGCCCGCCCTTGGTCCCTATCCTGAGCAAGATTAATCCAGTCTCTACTATCATATCCCACCTCCCTCAAATCCATTTTAATATTATCTTCCCACCTACGTCTCGGCCTCCCCTTTGCTGTGGTCATGCTGGAGAATCAGTCCCATTCCAAGGCTTACTGTTAGGTTTCGTAACAAGCTATTTTTTACGGTGATGGGTTGTTAGCCCTTCGCCCAACCCCAAGCTGGAGGACCACCCCTTATTGGCTGTCCATGACTGCTTATTCAATATATTCGCAGCTACCCTCCATATCTGGAGGCCGTCTCCTCTATCTGCAACCTGAGGACGTGCCATGCTGTGGTGATAGGGACCCACTATACATGGATTAATTATACATATTAATGCTATATTGATGATACGAAAGTGAAACTTTTCGGGTTATATAAATAGATGTAGAGAATATCTTAAATTATATCTTCATTTCTATAATTTACTGAGTGGCGGCTATATATAAAACTACAAAACTTACGTAAGATAATAATACAGTTACCAAAAAATCAAATATTTTTATAGTTATTAATCAAGTGGGGTTGGGTCTTTTTCATATACCTAATGGTGGTGTGGTGTAGATATATTTATATTCGTCATTCTCTTCAATATTGGCTCGAGAGAGCACAAAAATTACAGTTCCTAAGGAAAGACCAAAAGGTATTAGGCCTACTTACTGATAAAATAAGAGGTCTATAAAATTAGTCTCCCGGTCATTTCAATAAGATCATTAAGAAGGATAAAATGATTTTACCCTCTACATTTCAAGCTCTACATGCAGCAGCTATACCAAGATGCTATGTCTATTGTTCGAAAGCATAGCAAACCTGACTTAACTTTCACGAACAGTACAATCCACAATGACCTGAATAGCTATTGCTTTACTCCCATATGAAAAACCCACTGACCATCCTGACATTGTTAGGCTTACTTGCGTTTTCGCATTGAAACTCAAAAACTGAATGTGGATAGATTCAGGAAAAAGTATTTGACATAAAAAATCATTCAGAGGGAGTATGTTTCATTATTATCGAAGCAAATAACTTCATTGAAAATAAATCTGAAAAATTTTTATTTTAACGTACCTAATGAATTTAGTTTGCAGCATTTGCTGCACAAGCCATATACATATGTTGTATATTTGTTTTGCTATACCTATATATATATATATATATATAGGTATAGCAAAACAAATGTACAACAACATAGCATACAAAGCAACACATTACAGAAAAATCTCAACATTCACACCAAACAAAAAATAAATACCTACAGTTCAATTGGAGTCTAAAAGTTGAAATGCAATAAGTTTGTTGCCCAGCTTTCCAAATAAGACACAACAAATATGTTGTTGTTTAGCCAACTGTGCGAAGACAGGTCTGAACCTCATAAGTGATACCAATGAGGCAACTAGACCAGAAGATAATGGGGTGGAGTAGCCAGTTTCTTTCCCCCTCCATTGCATACATCACCGACTAGCTACATATTACAGTTGGGACGTTCGTTCTGAGCCGGTGAGAATCATGTGGTAGCTAGCCAGTGAGCCTACACTCTCGCGCATGCGCAGAATATGGCAAGTGGCCAGTCTCGCAGAAAGCCTTGGCTGTGTAACATCGTCCTGCCACGTGCGTGATAATTGCTGTTTGTTAGTTTAGTTAGTTCATATTCATGGCAAATTGCAGTTGTGTGTGTTTGTGTAGACTAAAATGCCTCCTATTCAGTCTAAACTTGGCGCAAAAACACTGCATAGCCAAACTCGGGAAGTTGTGAACAATATACATTCTTTCATGAAGAGTGAAGCAGCTTCTGGAGACTTTTTAATACCGCTGAAAAAGGTGCAAGAACGAGTGAGTGCAGCAACTAAAGTGCCCGAAAGAACAATAAGAAAGATAATTAAAGAAGGGAAACAGTGTGAGGAAGAAGGGACTTCTTTTGGAATGCCCGGTAAAGTTCGTGTACCGAAACGCATCACAGATGTTGATGATTTTGATAAAAGAGTTATACGACAGACAATTTATAATTTTTATATAAATGACAAAACAGTGCCCACTGTCAGTAAACTGCTACCTAAACTAAAAGATGCCATAAACTTTAACGGCGGCGGTAGTACAAGTTTAAAGATCATTTTACGTGATATGGGGTTTAAATGGAAGAAGACAAGAAATAATAAAGCGGTATTACAGGAAAGGCATGATATTCGAGAACAGTGCGTATCATATTTATGTGCAATAAAGAAATACAGAGAAGAAGGTAGGCCTCTAATATACAAGGATGAAACGTATATTCATAGCACGCATACAAGACCAAAAAATTGGAGTGATGACAAAACCTCAGATTTACTGGCGCCAATTTCGAAAGTACCTAGGCTTATTATTGTTCATGCAGGGGGTCGAGCGGGTTTTGTACCTGGCGCATTTCTGATGTTTAAATCGAACAGGAAAACTGGAGACTACCATCATGAAATGAATGCCAACAATTACCAGAAGTGGATAACGGAAAAGTTGATTCCGAATTTGCCCCCTAGATCTGTTTTTATAATAGATAACGCCCCTTACCATAACGTGCAGTTGCATAAAGCTCCCTCAAGTAATTCAAAGAAAAGTGATATGCAGGACTGGCTTAGAAGAAACAATGTGCAGTTTCAGGAAAATATGCTGAAAGTGGAGCTTTACGGGATCATTAAAACACATAAGCCACTTCATAAAACTTACGTGATTGACAATCTCTTAGCTATGAATGGACACTGTGTACTCAGATTGCCGCCGTATTCACCTGAGCTAAATCCATTGGAATTGATTTGGGCAGATATCAAGCAGTGGGTAGCCGGTCAAAACACAACTTTTAAATTAGAACAAGTGATGAAATTGTGCCAACAACGGGTTGATGACATCAGTGTAGAAAAATGGGAAAAAGTATGTGAACATGTTGAAAAAATCGAAGATGAATATATTGAACAGAAAGGAATTATGGAAAATGTAATTCAAAGCTTCATAATTACGGGCGGAGACAGCAGTAGTGAAAGCGACGACGATGAAGATGATGATCATAACGAAAATCACGACGACAATGGTGGTGATATATCTGGTATCGAAAGTTTGTCTGATGATTAGATATATTGATTGCGTCTGTTTCTCTTCATTGCTATATAATTGAACCATGGAAATCATGTTATGTTTATAATCAGTTTTTATTTATTATGATAACACGTGTGATGTGATAAGTGATATTGGACAACTGTGAGTGGAATGCGCCATTCATCGCACATCCTGGAACCAAATGCGCATGATGATGTCACTACAAGCTGCAGATCCCAGCCGAGGCGGAAAGTCACGTGTTTCTATAAACTCACTCTGTTGCTCAAGTAACCAAGCACACTGGCACAGAACGACCGTCCCAACTGTACTTACTTACAAATGGCTTTTAAGGAACCCGAAGGTTCATTGCCGCCCTCACATAAGCCCGCCATCGGTTCCTATCCTGTGCAAGATTAATCCAGTCTCTATCATCACACCCCACCTCCCTCAAATCCATTTTAATATTATCCTCCCATCTACGTCTCGGCCTCCCTAAAGGTCTTTTTCCCTCCGGTCTGCCAACTAACACTCTATATGCATTTCTGGATTCGCCCATATGTGCTACATGCCCTGCCCATCTCAAACGTCTGGATTTTAAGTTCCTAATTATGTTAGGTGAAGAATACAATGCGTGCAGTTCTGTGTTGTGTAACTTTCTCCATTCTCCTGTAGCTTCATCCCACTTAGCCCCAAATATTTTCCTAAGCACCTTATTCTCAAACACCCTTAACCTATGTTCCTCTCTCAGAGTGAGAGTCCAAGTTTCACAACCATACAGAAGAACAGGTAATATAACTGTTTTATAAATTCTAACTTTCAGATTTTTGGACAGCAGACTGGATGATAAAATTTCTCAACTGAATAATAACACGCATTTCCCATATTTATTCTGCGTTTAATTTCCTCCTGAGTATCATTTATATTTGTTACTGTTGCTCCAAGGTATTTGAATTTTTCCACCTCTTCGAAGGATAAATCTCCAATTTTTATATTTCCATTTCGTACAATATTCTGGTCACGAGACACAATCATATACTTCGTCTTTTCGGGATTTACTTCCAAACCAATCACTTTACTTGCTTCAAGTAAAATTTCCGTGTTTTCCCTAATCGTTTGTGTATTTTCTCCTAACATATTCACATCATCTGCATAGACAAGACGCTGATGTAACCCATTCAATTCCAAACCCTGCCTGTTATCCTGAACTTTCCTAATGGCATATTCTAGAGCGAAGTTAAAAAGTAAAGGTGATAGTGCATCTCCCTGCTTTAGCCCGCAGTGAATTGGAAAAGCATCAGATAGAAACTGACCTATACGGACTCTGCTGTATGTTTCACTGAGACACATTTTAATTAATCGAACTAGTTTCTTGGGAATACCAAATTCAATAAGAATATCATATAATACTTCCCTCTTAACCGAGTCATATGCCTTTTTGAAATCTATGAATAACTGATGTATTGTACCCTTATACTCCCATTTTTTCTCCATTATCTGTCGAATACAAAAAATCTGATTGTCGATCTATTACGCTGAAAACCGCACTGATGATCCCCAATAATTTCATCTACATACGGAGTTAATCTTCTCAAAAGAATATTGGACAAAATTTTGTACGACGTCAACAAAAGTGATATTCCTCGAAAGTTACCACAGTTGAATTTCATGTTGAAGATATACCGATAAGCTGTCACAATTTGACTATAATTATATGTATATTTAACTAACTAACTAAAATACTGTGAACAAGTCCTTCGCTCTAGTATAAGCCTAGCATCAAGCACGAGCAGACCAATACATCCATAACTGTAAGTTACTTTTCTTACATAATAAGCACTGCAGTTAACCATAACAAAGGAATTTCCAATACAATTACAAACATCCCCAACTTTATAAATTAATTTAATCATATTGTTACAGACACGCCAGGCGATACTATAGCCACGGACCTGACAATCTTCATCCTGTTATAATATTACATAAGCCATCAATCTAATAGAAGTGTCTCAACATCACTTTTAGAAACATAGTCATGTCACGACCTTGCGTCCAACTCAACGCTAAACAAGATCACCACAAGTGCCTCATCTTACTTCCAACCAGCAGTGATCACATACTTCACATAGTCAAAGTGATGTAAAAACTAAGTGCTTTTAAATATTTTTAAATCGTTTTAAACAGTTTTTTAAACAGTGTCTTACATAGTGTTTTAAACAACGACAGAAACATTGCAATTCAAGTTTGATAAAGTGTGGTACCAAATAGCATATAAGAGTTAAGGTGATCATTTGTGTAATCATGACAACACTTCACCGACACCGCACAGCATACACAAAAACACTGACCATTTCAGTCCAGATACATGCACCCACAGGCTTGGTTTACAATTAAAATAATATACAAACATCTGAAGATGGTACAAGTTACGTACCGAAAACGTTAATGAGGAAAATATGCTAATTAACTCATTCATTTTGTATGATAAGCAAAGGCGGTAAATATACATATAATTATAGTCAAATTACCACAGTTGGTTTTGTCCCCCTTTTTAAAAATAGGTACAATTATGGACTACATATTACACTAGTCAAACACAACGGATATATGAAAGTATTAATGGTAACCGAACCACACAAGTCATCAAATTATGCAGAACACATCATCGATAACAATCACAATTACAACAATATAAAAACACTGGAACATACTACACATCACACTGAAAAGTCAACAACTGCACATATTACAATAGTATGAAATAAATAAATACCGGTACACAATAACATATTCACAACATAATACTCAATATCCAATTACAATTCAATACACATACACTATTCCACATAATACTACACAACACACAAAAGTCTTTTCTAGCACCTAAACATCCCCCATTCGACAGAAAACAGAACATGGCAAAGCAAAATAGAGACGAACACCAGTAGGTCATTAGTCACCGACAATGGCAAAATGATACTATATAGTTATCAAATGTACCATACATTATCTTTTATCTTAAAAGCATTTAAGATTTTCAAGTTTTACATTCTAATATAGCCTAGCCTATGTGTTCAATTGGAGCATATTAATATAAAACTTAATAGTTTACAGTACCTATATTCTCAGCTGAAAATGAAATGAAGTTTTATATTAATATGCTTTGATCAGCACATGTAATAAAAAAAACACCATACAGTACCCAATATATGATTAAAAAATATTGAGTGTCAATATAGTTTACTTGGAACCTTAAGGGGACCTGGTACATCTTATCTTGGCTACGTTAAAATCATGATTTTTCATAAAGCTTTTCTCAGAAAGTGCTAGGAGTAGGAACTTGATTTTTTTAGACATTATTGTTACATATACTGACTTGAATTTAACACGGCCTTTTGAAGGAAAAGTGCATAGTACAATACATAATTTTTTTTTGTTCCGGTCCAAAATTTAACTACATTTTTCAATATATATCAGTACATAATTATTTTCCTAATTTAGATTTCTTGAAAAGCTCATGATAAATTAAGGACAAGACTTGTGGCAACTTGCTCTATCTGTACCAGAAGCTGAGAAAAGCTTCATTTTGTAAGGAAAAAAAAAAACAAACTTACAAAAACGGAGCGCTGAAGTTGTTGCTGTCACCTGTCAGTACATTCCTGCTCCATAGGCTGGCTCATCTTGGTCACCCTCCATCTCATCTTCTAATCTTCTTTTTGTTGCTCTTCTCTGCTTCCTGGCACTCTTCTCAAGTTCATTCTGAGTTTTTTCTGCATTCCTTAAACGTTTCTTGTTATGCACATGAGCAGAATTTATCATGTGAAGTCCAGGCTTCATCCCAAGTTTTACTAATGCATCACATCTAGCTAAGTTCCCCTCGTTGAATGTGGCAACAACATCATATACTCCAAAAGGGTTGTAAAAATTTACACCATACTCACAGTATTTACATTTTTAAATTAATGTGCTCTTTTATCTCAAGAGAGATCCCACTTTACAGAGTACATTATTTTGCAGTACACTAGATAATATGCCAACATCTATAATCTCACTGGTATCACTAACACTGTGTTCTTGTTTCAGGGTTTCATATCTGATTTTAGAATATTCAAGTATCTTTCCTGATGCACAGCCACTATATACAGATTCACTATGACCACACGTGCTAGAGGGTTGTAGATTAGAATTCACATTACTAACAGTGTTCTTAGATTTACCAACATTTCTTCTCTTCTTAAATACTTTCAAACTACTTCTGTAACCCATACTGTAAGAAAATATCACAAAATTCACATCTATAATGCAACTCAATTGTATCGTAACACAATTAACAATATATCTCTGTACAGCACGTGTACATCACGACTGTCAAGTGTAATCAAAGCCGTTGCTACGAAACAAAGCACAGGACGCTAAACCAGGTGTGCCAATACATATAAATTCCCTACAATGAAAAAATTTCGCATATAAGGCGGAAAATTTGAAACTAACATAGTAGTATCAGTCTAATATATCTACTCCGCAAGAATTGTCTCACTTCATTCAAAGGCTTCCAAATAAAAAATCTGCAGGCCATGATCTTATACCCAACATTGTACTAAAGAAGCTCACCAACAAAGCTCTTACTTACTTGACGATAATTTTCAATGCTGCCCTTTTAATTGGGTACTTTCCTCGAGCCTGGAAGCTTACTGAAATCATTGTTTTTCATAAGCCTAACAAACCTAAGCACTTGCCATCAAGTTATCGGCCTATTAGCTTACTGCCCACGCTATCGAAATTGTTTGAGAAGGTTATTCATCATCGCATTTGTAAATTTACGTTCCAAAACAAGATAATACCAGATTTTCAGTTTGGCTTTCGTCCAAAACATTCTACAGCACACCAACTGCAAAGAGTCACTGAATCCATTATAAAAGGCTTTGAAGAAAAACAGTATACTGCCACTGTGTTTCTGGATATTGCCCAAGCATTTGATACTGTTTGGCATGATGGTTTAATGCTAAAATGATATAGAATTGGTTTTCCTGACTATCTCACACGCATCGTGAAAAGTTTTTTATCTGAGCGTCAGTTCTCAGTACGTATAGATGGCATTAATTCAACGCTTCGTCCAGTTTTAGCCGGAGTACCACAAGGATCTATACTGTCACCACCTCTCTTCAATATCTTCACATATGACATTCCATGTTTACAACCGTCACACATAGCTATGTATGCTGACGATACAGTTCTCTTTTATTCTCATAGTAACCTAAATATTGCAATCAGCACTCTTCAGACATCCTTACAGGAGCTGTCTAAATGGTTCTCTGACTGGAGATTACTACTCAACATTACCAAGACAGAAGCTAAAATCTTCTCTTTAAGGCCTATTCATAATCCACCTCCTTTGGTTCTTCTAAATGAACGAGTTACATGGCTCCCTAGTCAAGGAGCTATCAAATATTTGGGAATATTATTAGACACGAAACTTACATGGAATGCCCATATAACTCGCATTGTTACACTAACCTCTTCTAGAATTCGAAAATTATACCCTTTGGTTAATAGACGTTCACAAATTGGATTGGACTGTTCAATGCTACTCTACACCTCACTTGTACGACCTCTTTTAACTTATGCAGCGCCAGTGTGGGGGACTGTAAATAAGACACACATGCATCGCCTACAAGTTCTCCAGAACAAGTTCCTGTGTACTGCAACAAATGCCCCCTGGTTTGTAAGAAATCAACAACTGCATCAAGAATTGGGAATTCTTCCACTAGAACAGTACATCCATTCAATGTCAAAATCTTTCTTCAACAAACTTCCTGGTGTTCCTGGAGCTGTGACATGTAACATTGGAGCAAGATCTTGTCAGCCATCTCGACTTAAAAGGAAACTCCCTCAAGACATCCTTCTTAGTGATACTGACGACTCTTCATAATTTAACACAGAAAATCATCATATTTTTGTTCACATAATTCACAACAATGTTCAATTAATTAATTTAAATTAATTAGAGGAGCCTTTAGAGCCAACCTCAGCATGATATTCTGCATGTGATATTCCATAATTTAACAGTGGTCTGTATAGCAAGTTTGCTGGTCGACCAATATTAAACATTAAAAAAAAAGTCTAATATATATTAGACTGTGGTAGTATGCCAGATGAACAGGAGACACGCCCACTTTAAATGTCGCTGGAGTTCAAATTTAAAGTGTAGCACGAAACGAGACTCTACGGACAGCACCGGCTCTCGGCTGGCGCATGCGCACTAAAGTTTGCTTTATTACCGGGCATTTAAATCTTGCAATTTGTTGGTGGAAGAGAGTGAAGAAAGATGTTTCAGAAGTGTAATGCTGTGGGAAGTAGGTGTTTGGTATTAGATTTGCATATAGCGAAATAAATTTAGTGATATTTAAAGTTAAATCTATTTTGCAATGGCAAAAAAAATAATTCTTGATATTAACAGTATCTAAGTGTTTACGTTTACTGTAATCGAACTTACGTCATATATACTGTAAATGTTAAAATAGAAATCATGGTCATTAAAGGTATATTAGAATATGCTTATTTTCTAAAATAACAAAATACAGCACGTACCTTGGAATGACGCCGTAGTTTTCAAAGCTGGATTTAAAATGTTCATGTAAAAGAACTAATCATTCACAACATGATTTCTTAGTCTTTAGTTTTGTGGTGATATGGTACGGTGCGTGATAAAATACACTAGCCCTATTAAGCCTATACAACACGTGCCTCCATACAGAAGCTCACTTCTTTCCACACGCATATCTATATCATTTTTTAAACTGTAATTATGTTCAATGCATCGAATAATAAAAATTCACTAGTCTAGAGCCTATTACCTATAGGCCCTAATACATACTGTCAGTGACACAGTTCATCTGCCCTGGAAGGAATGCGGGGTTGGAGTAGTAGTTTCGCACTAATAGTGGATGGAGAGAAAGTTCGAAATACAATGTAGCATGCATTATAAAAACTACACATGAAAGTTATATTGCTGCGTCTTAACTTTGAATATATATTTATACCAGCAATTCTATTAAGCAAACGTTCACCTTCGTCTTCCAAGTACAAATGAAGAGAGAGAAATGTTTTTTTGAAGAAAATAGAAAGGGGATTAAGCAGAGGGTATTCACACCAAAAGTACCGTTACCCAGCCGCTTGCTCCAAAGTTAGCCTCACACCCTCTAAACAACACCCCTAACTTCCCCAAGGTTCAGGGCAGATGAGCTGTGTCATCGACAGTAATATGTACAATAGAAGTTCACTCCTTTTCGCACACGTACAAAACACTTTATTCTACGTTCACTGACGACATTGTTGTTTTAACGGCAAGTTTCAGTACTTCCTATTCTGAAGGTGTCTTGAAAGGCTTTTTTGCGGTCTTATGCTTTTTCTTTGAAATGAAACGGATTTGCTGATCAATATTTCTGTTTGGGTTGCATTTAGATGGTTGTGGCAAGGCTGATTTCACAGAATTCTGCTTAGCTGCATTAATGATCGGGGCTACACCTTTTATAGCTTTCCTGAGTATATTTATTTCCTCTATTGAATTCAATTTCACCAAAATAGAATTAAATTCTCCTGAAACTTCAGCCTTCAGTTTTTCTACATCACTTGTTGTAAATGAACTGCTTCCCATTTCATTTAATATAGCATTTATTTCGGCAAAATTTGGATCTTCTTCAATTATATCAGCACATCTGAATCTTTGATTGCATCTGATGGCCCACAAGTAGTACCCAGTGACTGACAAACTAAGTGTATGTGCTTACACATGTTCCACTTAATGCTTGCGTCAATACATGTGCAACTAAACTTATGCATGCAAGCATAGCAGTGTTCACATATAAGAGAACATTGACAATTGGGTTCCACAAGATTCACAGTGTACAACTGAGGAACTTGAGATGATGACGAGGCAACAGTCCAACTATTGTCACCATTTATGAGTACCAGGTCAGAACTCATCTCCATGGATTTATTATGGCGGGCTCGAAGATTTTTCAATTTGGAAGTTACTTTCCCTTTTTCACAAATGATTAGGCGGTCAAATAATTTTGTTTTAATTAATTGCATGATAGCATGTATTGCTTTGTCCATTCTTTTGACTGTTTTGCCTTTCAAGAAGAGATGCTTCAGGGTTTTGTGCATAGATTCCAAATGCATATTTGTGTTGATACCAGCGTTTAGCCGGTAACAGTAAGCCCAAAAATTACAACACTTCACATAATTTTGCTGAAAATAAAATGAAAAATCTTTTGTTAGTTCGTCCTCATACAGTTGTTGCATACTCACATCTAACATATGATGAAATGCAGTTTCATCGGTCTCTTGTAAAAGGGTCCTTAACAAATCGTATGTTTGTTTCTGCTTTTCTGAATCTTTAATTTTGGAAAGATTCTTCTGCCAGGCTCTAAGTACAATATAAACGTTTATTTTCATTGCCCATTATGTCTTGCCAAGCGTTATAAAAAGTGTCTGACATGTCTGACATGAATACATTACAGCTAATAATGCCAACTTTTCTTTTCACAGCTTCGAAAAATATCTTAGACTTGTTGAACCCATTTGATTGGATATAAAAAAGGCACAAGGGAATCCTTGCCTTAGATTGTCAAGAACAAGCAAAGTTGTCATTTCGAAGCCATAAGCATTCATGCCATGAGTACTGTCGGTGCATATATTATGATGTCTGACCCGAATTTTTTAAGTATTTCTTCTTGTGACTAAGAATAAAATCATTTTTCAGAAGTTGTGGATATTTGGGTAGAATGACTCCTTGTGGCTTATACATTAAAATGCAACTCTTATCCGACTGTTTTTCTGCCTCTACCCAAGCCTCCACACTGACTGCATCATTGGAGTGTCTAACTGCTTCATTGTTCAAAGAAAATTCTCTCTCGATGTTATACAGATCATGTTTTGTTATTAGATGTTTTCACTTCAGTTCTTCTTTGGTCACAGAAGACCGTACATTTGTTAAGATTTCGTCATATAGCACTTTCATTGCAATTTTAGTGGCAATTTCTTTGCGTTCATCGGAATGTAAATGTAACTGAGCTAACTCATTTTTATGACCCACATGCGTTGCACAATATTCCACACGTACCCGCCCATCATCATGGAAAATTGTTTTCATCCTTGCAGGACAGTAGCCATCGATTTTTGATGAACCCTGTATTTTCAGCTCTCGTTTTCTGCTATCAGGCGAAACTTTGGGAGTGTAGTACCCAGACCGATGACAGTAGAAAGTAGCCGACTTTGATTTACAAGCTAAGACCTTTTCTGCTCTCGTCTTGACAAACAAAGCAATGTCGCGATCTTCAACCGTTCTCTTCCAGCTGTAGAAGTCTAAATGCGTCGGAAACTCTTGTGCTTCTGCTTTCAATGTGATATCATGGTCTTAATGTACGTGATGTTTAAAACTTTCGTGGTCACAAGAATTATGATGGCAGAGAGGACATTTAAATGATTTGCTCACTAATTTTGGAGGCTCTTTTAAGTCGCAGCCGGGATGAATATTAGAAAAGTGTCGCCTTAGGTTGTAACGTTTTTGAAATGTTTTATCACACAAATGGCAGGTTAACTGAGGTGGCATTTTGGTAGTACGTTCACAAAATATAAACTCATAAAGTTAACTGCACAAACACCAAAATCAAATCACGATGTACTGCGAAACGAAACATAAAATATGTAATGTCAATAATTTATACTTTATTATATAAACAAAAACTGCGTGGAACCATAACAATACGTGAAATAAAACAAATCTCAATTACGCAAAGTTTTCACCACAAACGCAAGCATAGTAAGCAAACGTAGTAAAACAAAAAACATGTACTAAAACTTTCTATTATTTAAATTACTGTAGGTACCCAAAGTTTTCACCACAAACGCAAGCATACATAATAAAACAAACATAAAAATACCAAAACTTTCTATTATAACAGAAACACAGCCAAACAAGCACAAAAATACCACTTAAAATCAGAGCGAAAACACATTTCAGTCTTCCCTCCCACCCATCAACAAAGCAGAGCGCATGCGCCAAGAGGGGAGCCGGTGCTGTCTGTAGAGTCTCGTCAGCACGAACAGTTGTCAGAGTTGTTGTGTGATTAGAGTTCTACTTAAGATACGCTACTAGTTAGACGTGTGCAAGTGGTTCTCTATTTTTGTGAATTAGTTTGTAGTAGAGAAGTGTCTAGAGTCAGTGACAGTGTTTCAGTGTTATTATTAAGCCTTGTATTTACTTTTTCATATTATCTATTTTTTGTTCGATAATCAAGAGCCCCTTCGGGGGTCTCTTAATACTCATACATGGAAATCATGGAGGAAGCTCCACCCATTACATCATTTCCAATTGAGCAACAATTATTGACCAGTACCAACCCCCATTCAGCACTTAGAACTAACAAAAACTAGGATAGGTCTGATATAATGAAACCTCAGATATCTTATCAATATATATTTTCAGATTCTGGACCCTTTTTCGTCACTATTAGAAGAAAGACCGCGAACATCAATAAGATGCATCCAATGAAGTTCGGTAAATGGCTATACACTAATAATTATGACGTGTTGCAAATTTTCAAGTCAGGATTTAATCACCTTGAAATACACTTCACTTCAGCCGACCAGGCTAACAAATTCCTTGATTCTGATTTCGACGAGCTGTTTCAGATGAAGTAATTCATACCCAATTACAATATCATGGTGCATGGGGTCATTGGTGGAGTTGGCCCAGACATTTCACTTACGGACATTATAAATGTTATTTCGGTGTCTGAAGGATTTACGGTCACAAATGCCTACCGACTGAATTATAAATCCACGGACGAGAATGGAGAAACGTGTTATAAACCTTCCTCTACAGTTTAACTTACATTTCGATCATAGTAACTCCCTCAATACGTGGTCTTATATTATCAGAGATGTGAAGTGCATGTATATAAGGAGCAAATTATACAATGTAATAATTGTGGACTATTAAATCATAAGTCCAAGTTTTGTCGCAACGCTATTCGTTGCATGAAATGCGGAGGCCCTCATACCACAGCTGAATGTCAAGCAGACAAACCTTGTTGTGTAAATTGCAAACAGGCCCATTATAGTACGGAGTTGGATAAATGCCCGAAGTATAATCTAGAAAAAAATATTGCCGATACCATACAAAGCCTCCCAGTATCCAAATATCAGGCGAAACAAATTCTTAAAGGGCAAACTACTTATGCCCAGCAGATAACTTTCCGCCCCTTCAGACACCAGCACCAATCTCACCAAATAGTAAACCATCATCTCACAACCCGTGTAATGCTAACAGAACCCCGAACCCCCATACATCAGACAAGAGAGGGAAACGAAACTTCCTCACAATACTACAGGCTACAATGTTGCTGAATACAAACAGGCACTCAAAGACAACTTTGATCATCCAAGATCTAAAAATCTGACATATGTGACTAATCCCACATCATCTAAGCCTTCTCAAAGTACTTCTAGACAACTTCATACCACAGTGATGAGATAGAACACAATTCACAGGAATTGCCAAATACTCCAAATGAGGGTCAATCTCAAAAACGAATACCTACTAAGCTAAATAAAACTCCCTTCACTGCCTTTATTAATAACATTATACAGGAAGCACCTGGCTATATCAGACCCCTGTTGGAAGAGTTGAAAACTACTTTTGCATGGATTGACTCCAAATCCTATATTGGAACGCCAGAAGTCTAAACAACAAGATTCATGAAATATCATACTTGGTATCCAAAAAATGTTATCATATAATCATTATTACAGAGACTTGGTTTCAAAAGAACATCAAATCCTACCATTTAATCTCCGCCAACCGGGAAGATACGGGAGGTGGAGTAGCAATGTATATAGGCACCGTGCATGGGTCTCAAAATCGTACTGGTGGCGCGGCGCAATGTCTCAATTCCTAATTAACTACAGGCTCGCAGTCATTCACTAGTCATGTGCGATATATAAATTAAATGCGGCTTTCTGCCGATAAAAACTTGTAATATTAGTAAGAATGGGTTCATTGATTCATAGTGTTCTGCCCAAGGGCAGGTCTTTCACTGCAAACCCAGCAATCTCCAGTCTTTAATTATTTTATAGACTCAGTGGAAGGTTCAGTACTGCTAGAGGAGTGTAAAATGTTAACTACAGAGTTCCTGAAATATCAGTGAAGTTGTTTGGCATTTAAATCAGATTTCAGACCATTGAATGAGGGTGAACAGTCATATTACGAAAACATTGATATACTTATATATTTTGATGTCATGACGTGTGTAATATTTGTGTGTATAATGTCTCTATAAATTACGTATTTTAATGTGATTTAATTCTAAAAGTAGTCTTAATTACACTTCCTGAATAATGGGCGACTGCAAATTCTCTAAACACAACACATAATGAACAATACCATCAAAATACTACCTCTGATTGAGGTTCTGGCTGATATCTACATCTGTTATCAGGCTGTACATCTCACTTGACGATATGTGTCAGAGGAAGAACAATATTGTTTGTATGCATCTCAAGTCTGACTAGTGTAATATGTAGCTAGTCGGCGATATATGCAATGGAAGGGAAAAGCAACTGCCACCCTACCCCATGATATTCTGGCCTAGTTGCCTCATAAGTGGTGCCTTGTTGGTATCTCTTGTGAGGTTCAGACTTCTCTTTGGACAGTTGAATAAACAATAAGATGATCAACATGCGGAAGCAGTTCAATTGATAGTTTGTGTAAAATGTTATACTGTATATTTTAATTCGCTGAATGCACCTTTCAACATGAATTCGAACACTGGCAACGCCGTAAGTAGTTTCGACTTCTTCAGCTGTTAATTTACCATCGTGCAGATACGGTTGATCCCTTTATCGGAGAGGTTTGTTATTATTCCGGGAAAACCTGAGTACATCACCACCTTCTAATAAAGTCAATAATCTGCAATCAGTTGTTATCAATGTGTCACTCGATCTGCCTCGGTAGCATTTAGATTTGAAGGCCACCATCTGATCCACATTGGGTGGCTGTTCCATTTCTTAACAATTAATTGTCACTCTACATTTTTCAATATTGCAGGCATTGTTTCCTGAATACTTTCTCTGCTAGGCCAAAACCCAAAATTACAGTAACCATTGTGGATGTCAACAACATTAAAGTGGCGGTAAAAATACATTATAATTATAATTGTACGATTAACTCCGAACTCCGAACCCTCATAGCAGAATACGACAATCCAGTTTTCATTTTAATTGGAAAATATGAGTAACGATTTTCTTTACTAATCGTACCCTTGGACAGAATTTTTCGAAAGCTTTTGATATGAAATTCACTAACAAAAATGGCAAAAATAATATGTATGGTCTACATCTTGGGGCATTTCGACTATCTATGGTAGCTATTTTTGGTTTAAATGATAGAATTGTAAATATTTCTTATTATGATTGTTTCAATTGGCAGCAATTTTAACAATATATTCGAAACCACAAATGTCACTCCCATTAAGTCTGGTAGTTCTGTCCCATCAGCACTTGAAATCAAGAATTAAATATCGATATGAATACATTTAAAAATAAGTATATAATTATTTATTGTTGCTAATATTATACATAATATATATGTAAAGAACTCAGTAATTATGTACTTTTTAAAATTTAAATGATAAATTCCTATCGTTGTTAACTTAATGGTTATTTATAAACATAATACTATATACATTCTATTTTTTATACCAGGCCTAGTATATAATAATACTATGATTACAAGCAGTGTAGCCTTATTTACTTTCGTCTGCGTACTGCATGGATCCACAATTAGCGTCATTGCGCTTCAGTTTTCTCTTTTGGGAATGAATAAAAATAATATCGGTTGGTGTGTTCCTATAAGCATTACTATACTTAAGAACACAGCAATTTGCATTACCTTTCTGCTTTTTAGGATCATCCATATTTCTAATCATTTAACCTGAGATGTTAAGTATATTCATACGCTTCAAGCACAACTCTATCGCTGCTGTCCCGCAGTTAGTAACAACAGTCGCCACCAGAGGAGCTTGCACGGTGCCTATACACAAATCTGTTTACCTTACTCAGAAATATGAAATGTTTAATATTAATAATAAAATACAAATCATCTCTATCACCATCAACAATATAAGTATCATGGGGGTATATTGCAAACCCAGGGAGACAATTACAGCAATGGAATCACATTTTAGCAAATGTTTCAACGCTTTCCATACTAATATGTGGGGATTTTAATATACCCAACTTTCACGTATACCAAAGATGGCAGCACATCCATCATCCTATAATAGAATGTGCTCTATTACATGATTGGCAATTAGCATCTGAACCAGTGGCGTCTCCTGACTTTGATTTTTTTTTTAGTAGGTTATTTTACGACGCTTTATCAACAGCTAAGGTTATTTAGCGTCTGAAGTGAGATGAAGGTGATAATGCCGGTGAAATGATTCCGGAGCCCAACACCGAAAGTTACCCAGCATTTGCTCATATTGGGTTGAGGGAAAACCCCGGAAAAACCCTCAACCAAGTAACTTGCCCCGACCGGGAATCGAACCCGGGCCACCTTGTTTCGCGGCTAGACGTGCTAACCGTTACTCCACAGGTGTGGACTCCTGACTTTGATCTTAAGGCGTTGGCAAAGAAAAAAATTAAATAAAACATACTTTATTAACCTTTACACATTCCCTCACATTTTTTGTGAACAAATAATAGGAAAGTCATTCATAAAGGTAATTAGCGTAAATTTTCGTCTAATTTTGAAACATCAGTAAAACTGAATCAAGCTGAGAGAGTAAACATCGATTAAGATAAATCTAAACAACATTTAAGTATAATTAATTAAAAACCAAAAACACTAAAGCTGTCTCATTACTCACAGTTATTTGAATTCGAAATCCACTCTCCTTTCCTTCTGCAAGAATTTCTTGATTACTGCTTCGTAGAACCTGGATTTGTCCTCTCGTAAATTGGCAAGTAATTCCTTCTCGATTGAGATAAGGCTTAAGTTAGACATCCAGTTCTGTGTTTGAGTGGAGCGGCAGTAGGTGTGGATCCTCTTCAATGATGAGAATGACCTCTCGGCAGATGACGTAATGCAAGGAATTGTTGAGACCAGCAATGGTAATTTGTATATTTCTCTAAATCCACTCATTACTTTCATGTCCAATAGATAATTTACAATTTGAATTGGCGTTTTGTCCGTCCCTTCATTAGAAGCATACCATATGTGAAGTTCGTTCTGGAGTTTGCTTACATTGAAAACACTGCCATAAATATTTTGCACTCTATTTAATAAATCATTAGGGAAGTTTTCTCTTTTATTGAAGTGGGCCATTTTTGTTGGATTTATCAAATTAAAATACTGTAGCTTTTCAAATGATGCAAATCTAATTGTTAACTGGTTGCTAACATTATCAATGATTTCGAAATAAAGTCGCTTGAAATAATCTCGCTGTGACTCAGTGTTCAATCTCCTCGTTTTTACTTCAATCACCTCTTCATCTTCCACAGTACATATCATGAATACCGTAGAAGACCACACTGCTTCGAAATTCTCTCTTTCCTTTTGCAGCTGCTGTTGAAATTCTGTAATTTTACTACTGGCATACAAAATATCAACATTTTTAGACTGGAGTATAGTGAACAAAACATCCGAAAAAGCAAGTAGGTTAGATAGAATCTTTATTAAAAATATGTTCTGGAAATCCTTGAGGAAGCTAGAAAATCCATTTGCTGTCATTGCAGTTATATGATCAAAGTTTCCACTTTCCTTAACATGTTCAAAGAACATTATCAACGCTTCTCTATTCTCACTGACTGTATGGATAAGTCTAGAGGTAAAATTCCATCGGGTATTAGACAATGATGGTAACTTTCGGGACATGAATGCTGAAAGCTCATGTAACCTCTTAGAAGAATGAGAAAAAAATGTAGGCAGTGATTTAAGCCTTTAGGTCCTTGTTACATTCTAATGACTGTTGAAGTACTAGGTTCATAACATGAGCATAGCAGTGCCTAAAGAGAGCTTTAGGATATTTTTCCAAAACTTTGCTTTGAAGTCCATTGAGGTGACTACTCATCACAGCAGCACCATCATATGTTTGAGCGACTAGTTTATCCCCACAGTTATATTGTTCCATTACTTCATTGACATGATCAAAAAGAGCTGCTGCAGTTCTGTCAGCGCTCACGTCACGAAACCCAAGAAACCGTTCTACTATTTTCTTCTGTGAAACTGAAAAATAACGAAATACAGTTGATAACTGTGACTTATTGCTTACGTCTGATGTTTCATCAAGTATAATAGCCATAAAATCTGTATTCTGGATTTCGTTGTAGATTTCATCTCTCAGAACATCGGTTACTGAATTGATTAAATCATTTTGAATGTTTGCCGAAGTACCGCAGAAAACTGTAGACGTTAGTAAATGTTCTTTCAATGGTGAATCGAACTCGGCACTTGCAAGAAGAAATTCCACGTAATTTCCTTTGTTTATAGATTCTGAACTTTCCTCGTGGCCTCGAAATGGCTGTTCCTGATTCGCTAAATAGCAAACAGCATTAATCAATCTCTTTAATATTTCCCTGTTCTTTTTTACTTTTTCGTTATGCAGTTCTATTTCAACCTTTCGTTGAGAATCCAGAAGAACGTCAATTCTAGTAGGGAATGCAGTAAATCTGTTGAACGTTAAAAAAGTAGAGAGATGAATTTCTGACTCACTATATTTCTTCACAGCAGTATTAAGGTGATTTAAATCACCATACCCTTGCTGATCCCAAACAGTTTTCTTTGTTGAGAATAACAAACATGTCCAACAATAAAATCTGTTCACTACATCACAGCCGCAGAGCCAGCTTGAAATCTCATATAGCTCTTTCCGAAAATGTCTCTCAAACCCCCTTCCAGTTTCAGTATCACCACATTTGCCCTTTACAAAGTTTAGCGCGTTTCATACTGCTAGGCTAGGCCGCTAGACGATAGATAGCAGTAGCAGTTCAATTGAAGCAATAATAATCATTATTAAAGAAAAACACTCATGTAATGTACTTTATACGGATTAAAAGAATAATACCATAATTTCCTAATTTTATTTGGGCGTTGGCGCACGACCTGCACACCCCCAGAAGACGCCACTGATCTGAACATATTTTAACTAGAAAAGGCAGATGGGGACAGGATGATTCTCAACCGGACTTAATTTGCTCATCCGAAGACTTATTACAGCATATTAACATTAATAAAAATTTGGATACCATGAATAGCGACCACTATCCTCTCGACATAGATCTACACTTAAACCAAGCCAATTTCCTCAATCAACCTAATCTAGCACAACCCAAACACACCAATAGCAACAGGGCGGATGAGATATTATCTAAACTACAGAGCCTTCATGATACAATAAAGGATTCTGAAGACATACACACCTTTTTAATAGAAGAATGTCAGAAATGCCCTATCTCTCAACAATCCACTAAAAACAAAATGACTTCTAAACCCCTTTGGTGGAACGAAGCCTGTAACAGAGCAATCGCCAAACGAAGATTGGCCTACAGGAAATACAGGTTAAACCCCAATTTTTCTAATTACTTAGCAGCTAGGAACCAAGAAGCCTTCATCAAGAAGGTGCTCTGTTATTACAAACATCTCGGCTGGAAAAGGTACATTTCAACCATTACATCACAAACTCCAACTACGACCATATGGAAGAAATTGAACTGGTATAAGACAGGCAAGCAAACAAATTTCACCCCGATTTTAATTGATCATGAACTTCAAGACACTTTCTTACAAGATCTTTCTCCAGATATGGTTACAGCTCCTCCACGTATTTTTGAAATTCCTAGTACTATTAACGATCATCAGCTTTTAAAACCTATTACCCCACAAGAGATCTCGCACTTCTTGGCTTCTCGAAGAAACACTGCACCTGGTCCGGACAATATCCCATATTTATTACTCAAGAAGCTACCATATAAGTATTTATCACTCCTCGCAACTAGATTCAATGCTACCATATAAGTATTTATCACTCCTCACAACTAGATTCAATCAGATTCTTACAACTGGAGAAGTCCCGGATAAATGGAAATCATTCTATATCCAACCTATAATTAAACCCCTCAAGAAAGGAACAGCAGTTTCTGATTACAGACCTATAGTTTTATCCAATACAATTTGCAAACTATTTGAAAAAATCCTCACCGATAGAATTACTTTCCATTTAGAAAGATTTCATTTATGGCCCTGCAATCAATATGGCTTCCGAAAGGGATATAGCACGTCATATAATATATATCTACTAATAGTCGATGCATACCTAGCACTTTTATCTAATAAGATGATGTTCACTCTATTCCTGGACATATCAAAGGCATATGACTCTGTTCAATTGGACCTACTTTTGGATCAACTACCTGCATATGATATTCCACCACCTCTTATCAAATGTATTTATAATCTTATGAGTAACAGATTGGTCTCTTTGGCATCTAAATATAATAACCACCATCAACGTTATTCATCACTGGGAATTCCACAAGGGTCTTCAATTAGTCCCTTACTTTATATGTTGGAGCATTGAATTTACCAAACAACACTTCAATACGGGTCCTTCAACATGCGGATGATATCGTTTTATATATGTCATACCGTTATAAACACATAACAGAAGGAATGCGACTATTCAAAGACCAGTGCAATCAGATTATTAACTATCTCCTTACGAAAGAACTCAAGATTAATACTGCAAAAACGCAATTCCTAATATTCAAGAAAGGTTGCACACACTTCAAACGTAACATTCACATACAGAATGCTTATATTACATCTCAAAAGACAGCCAGGTTTCTCGGGGTAATTCTGGACTATTGTCTCTCAGGCCAAAAACACCTGGAACATGTCATACATAAAATAAAAAATATTCAAAGATTATTCAAATGTATTTCTAATAAATCGTGGGGCATTGAACATAACATCTTATTGAAGTTAATATACCCCTTAATAATGGCTAGATTGGAATATGGATCTTTACTGCAAAATGACGGTTATACATATTTTACTACCTGGAGGAAACAACTTTTTTACCATCTCTTAAAAAATATTTTCAACATCAATGGCTACCCGTCATATGTACAGATGGAACAAACTTTTCCGTTCTTTGACAAAAAATACCGAGAATTCCGTTTGGCAACTAAATTCATTACCAGACTGTTTTCACACACATCTACCCCGCTTTTCCACAAAAAACTCAAGCTTCTATCCGAAATAGCTTAGGCTCAACCGGCAAACGGTTTTACTCAAAATATACTGCTTTTAAAAATTTTTTCATCTTTCTTTCTACAACCTAACATCTACAAAACCCCTATCTTTCCCTGTTACCTTATAGACCAGCAAGAAATAGACGAATCAATAGTTGATACATCTTTTACACCACAAACAACCCATTGTATCCCCCAAGAATGGGAGGAATATCTCAAAACTTTTTGTCCAGGTCCCGAAATCAAACACATATACTTTACCGATGGATCTAAGAAACAGGAGCTTGTTGGAGCAGCCTATTATAATTCCAGTAACTATTACCTCAAGGGCATCCGACTGCACAATAACACATCAATCTTCAATACGGAGATCCTGGCTATCTATACTGCTCTGAAGGACATTCAAAAATATAAATATTCGCAATCAATCATATGCACAGATAGCAAATGCACTTTACAAGCTTTACTTAAACCTTACTCAGATACCAAACAAAATATATATATATATATATATATATATATATATATATATATATATATATATATATATATATATCATCCTATTAAAATCACTTATTAATGAGTTTGCAGTTCCTTTGTATACCTGGTCACAAAGGCATCAGAGGCAATGAGAAAGCCGACCAACTAGCACAACTAGCCACATCATTCCCAAATGCCGCAACCAATTTTCTGATTACTCCACAAGATTTGGGACACCATTTTTTATCTAATCCTATGGAAGGATGTCAAGAAGAGATCCATTATAAAAAGGAGGAGGATAAAATTCGAATAATTAAAAACTTCACAACAACCTATGCAAAATTGCCTCGAAAAGCAATTGTCATGCACTACCACCTGGTTATGGGAACTTTTGCAACTCTGCAATATCTTTTCAACATTAAAAGACGTGCTAACAATTTATGTGAATGTGGAGAGATTGGGACCTTGAACCATATTTTTTTCGGATGCACATCTCTCCAAGCCAGTAGTAAAAAATTATTATCAGAAATACATGACATACTACCTATGTTTATTTAGATTTATCACTAGAACTACAATGAAATGGTAACTAATCAATTTCTCAGTATTGCATATACTACATGACTCAAAGAAATTTATGCTAAAGACTTCTTGACACAGCAGCTCAACAAGGTTGGCAACAGTGTCGGTAAACCGGATGTGAAGTGAAGTGAAGTTGTATGATTAATAATTGAGTGACGAATCTCAGTGTTTCAGTGGTGTGCGGTTTCTTTGTTATTTCTTCATTAGTGATTATTAAATAATAACTCAAAAAGGTTTTGTGATAAACTTACTATATCCCGCGGTAATTAACCGTTGGGGGATCTACTTTTAAATTGTACAAATACTTTAATGCATAATGATGGAGAAATCAATGAAAACGATCTTTATGTAGAAGATTATGCTCATTACATGGAGGTATCATCCACTCCTAATATAACTCACGTAATCAATCCAAGCGAAATCAATATGGAATTTACAGAAATACAGGGTCCCTCTCTCAATACTCCAAACTTTGTAAAAAAAAATACAGCTTCACAGAAACTCATACATAATGAAACGACTCAAGAAAAAACCGATATGGATCAGGTGTCCGAGAAACATAGGACTGTAAAAAATAGGGATGTTGTACTTCACAATCCGAAAAGACAAGTAGGTAGTTATATATATTTCTAAATTATAGACATCAGCTCAAAAATTTTGAGTGACCACATGGGGTCCTGAATACAATAAACATGTACAATATAATGTGATGTGATATATTAAAGAAAAAAGAAAGTGAATTGTTGAAGGCAAATAATATAAGTGGATTAATTGAAATAGAGATGATGATGTAATATTTGAAGAGAATCCTTGATAATATTTATAAGAATAGACATTACATAATCAAAAGGAATGTGAAGTTCCTTAAGATAATTCCATGTGAATTTTGTAATTGAACCTTTACTGCCAAACAGCAAACCAATGACAGACCATTGTTTAAGAGGGACGTTATACTTTTGAGAAAGATACGGCAGACAAGGTTCATATATAGACTTTTTCTCAATATCAACTTCGGTGGCTTGATTTAGGTTTCTTTCGAAACGGATAGTAGGGTCAAGAACAAGAGCCCGTTTTAAGCATCCGTTAATAGCAACAATGTCTGCCTGTCTAAAAGAATCATCTGATGATATACAATGTACTTCCTCATGAATCTCCCAATTTAAAGTTTTTAACGATATCGCCAAAGCATGTCGTACACAATGATGTCAAGCACTGATCAGCAGCTCGCCTTTAGGGCATTGTCCAAGGACATGTCCAAGTGTTTCAAGCTCACTACAGTCTGGATGACGGCAGCGGGTTGTGCTTAGAGTTCTGCCTGGTATTGCGCGAACCGCCGAAATATTGCTTGACATTTTTAAAGCATTGGTCCATTCTGAGGAAGATAGGCCTTTTCGATTGCTTACCCATGAGTTATCCTTGGGGAGATCACTATAAACAATAGCCCCTTTACCACGCAAGGTATGGTTTGTCCAAGTTTGGAATGCGTCATTTCGTAAGTGTTTACGAATTTTACTACCTGACCAGTTGATAGCATCAATAGTTGTGATATTAAATTTTGACAGAGCAGAAACTTTTTCGCTTACGAGGTCCCTAACATTGTGGAGATGGCAGTCATCAACACGAAGAAGAGTATTACAGATATTTATGTGTTGTACATAAGCTTCCCAAGATGCTTTCATTAACGAAAGACCACGATATTTTTTAGGGGAGTAGAGCATTCCATCAGGGCAGTCATGAGGAAGACCAATAAGCTCTTTGCATGCTCCTCTGGTAACTTTATCTAAATCATTAAGAAATTTGGTTTTGATTTGGTAGAGTGGAGCACACTGTAAGGGATAAGTAAGAGTGGGCCAGAGATTTGATCCATAATCATTACCTTCTGATCAGGTTCTAATAAAGGGGAGAGACAGAGTTTAGAAATATTTTTACTGAGAATGGTGAAAGTTACACAACACAGAACTACACGCATTGTATTCTTCACCTGACATAATTAGGAACATTAAATCCAGACGTTTGAGATGGGCAGGGCATGTAGCACATATGGGCGAATCCAGAAATGCATATAGAGTGTTAGTTGGGAGGCCGGAGGGGAAAAGGCCTTTGGGAAGGCCGAGACGTAGATGGGAAGATAATATTAAAATGGATTTGAGGGAGGTGGGATATGACGATAGAGAATGGATTAATCTTGCTCAGGATAGGGACCAATGGTGGGCTTATGTGAGGGCGGCAATGAACCTCTGGGTTCCTTAAAAGCCAGTAAGTAAGTAAGTAAGAATGTGGTAAAAACTGCACATTTATCATTAAAATTAATACCAAGGTATTTAATGTGGTCGTTAGGATTAGAAATGGATTGAATGAGCGAACCATTAGCGGACGTGACATTAAACTGGGATAGGATACCACTTTTAATCGCTATTAAATTGCACTTGTTAGGGTTAATAGCCAAACCAAGGGTAGAAAGATTACTTTCTGCTAGACTAATCAGAGATGTAATGCCATTTTCACTACTTGAAATTAAAGCAATGTCATCAGCAAAAGCAACGGCAGAGAGACTGTCTAGAGTAGGATCTAATGAAAAACCATGGGCGTGCGATACTTCATTATCAGTAAGGTCCTTAATGATACCGTCGATTGCTAAGTTGAATAGAGTAGGAGAAAGTGGACTGCCCTGAGGAACACTGAGTAACTACTACTCCCAGTGACTTACAACAAGGTGATCTTACTATGGACTTAAACGAAATGCAAGATACTTTAACTAACACGACTAGCTTGGCAGATACGAAGGACGACCCAAGTCCAATAAATTTGCCACATGCAATGAATAAATTTCAAGTTCGAGAACCTCTGAATCGGAAGTTCGAGCGAAATAGGTTAGCGAATGTGGAACTAAATGCTACCATAACCAAAAAGAAAGATCTTTTATAATTATAAAGACATGGGACCTTTCTTTGTACTCCTCAAAGCAAACGAAGGAAACTTACAGAATATTCATCCAATGAAATTGGGCAAAATGCTATTTGATAGTAATATACCAAATATTCAAGTTCTCAAGCCAGCAGGCAAAAATAAATTTGAAATCCATTTTACGAACTACTTTCAGTTTCTAATTTCGGATTTTGACTCTAAATATAACTGTAGTACATTAATTATTCCTTATTATCACATACATTGTAAAGGAATTCTAAAGAACATAGCAAAAGATATCGATATGGACGATATTGTCAAATTTGGAACATACAATGATAATACCACAATTACTCACGCTTATAGATTCAATCAAAAAGAAATTGACCAGGGAGAAAGAGTATGGACGCCATCGACCACAGTTTTGGTTACCTTCTGGTCCCAGCTGTTGCCTAAGGACGTTAAACTCTTTTATACAATCCATACGGTGCAGAAGTACAATAACAAGGTTTTACAATGTCGAAACTGCAACAAATTTGGGCATTCCCCAAAATTCTGTCATAATACACCTACTTGTATGAAATGCGCCGGCGAACACAGTGTAAGGGAATGTACTTCAACAGTCATGAAATGCAGTAATTGAGGAGGAATTCACCCTAATAACGGCGTATACCCTTATACGCCCGTTTTCCAACGATCAAGGAATTAGATAGTTGAATGCATATAGTACACTGTAGTAAATTTTCGTAAGTCTAGCTTCAATACGTAACACAGGACACAATGTTACGTGTTTACGTTGAACGAATGAACGCACCTACTATAGCGGGAGTCACACGCTGTTGCAAGCCGTACTGTAGTAGACTAGTATTCGATGTTTAGGCCTGCTTCAGGTTATTAGTTGCAACAGTGAATCATGACCGAAAATATGGGAAAAAAGAAGCTTGTAAAGAAAACTAAATGGAAAACCGAAGAAAAGAAAATTAATACAAACAATGGCAAGTCATACACAACTTGTACAGGCAAGGAAATGGAAGAGAAGTCATTTACACATGTAAAAAGTTGATGTATGAAAATGTGTACACATGAAATTTCAAAGGACAATCAACTCTCTATTTTTAAATGCTTTTGGGATATGGATTCGAAATTAGAACAATATAATTTTATTACTTCTTGCCTTGAAAAAGTGAATCTAAAAACTAAGAAGCTTCAGTCTTTCAAGATTAGGGATAATGTGCAGAAAGATAGTGTTTTCTGTAATGGAGGTAAAAAAAATTGATGTTGTTAAAACTTTCTATTGAGTCTACTGCAAATTTTAGAGAAATGATTAACAACAGTTCAGAATAAATTGGTTTCCGGTGACATCCTCAATGATAAAACGGGTACACACTTAAATCGTCCTCATACAATCATGACACAAAAGTATAAACAACTGCAATACACTACATCAGGGGTATTTTCAGCTTGAACCTCATAATATGCATCATTTGTTTAGTTCAAAATTTGGAAGACGGGAATGGAAGTGTCGCAGCTGAAACTTTTTTGAGTCCAACACAAATGAACCCAGTGTCTTTGAAACCCTCCAAGGCGCAGGACTGAAGAGAGCTCTTACAGTTTTTAAATGAAGATGGTCAAAGTTGGCTGAACTCAATGCTGAATAAAGCCGGGACATCATCACACAATGGTGAAGGTGACTCTAGCAACAATAGTGATGATGCATAAAGAAGAAAAAGACATAAAAACAAGAAAAACATAAACTAAAAATGTAATGTTATTTTGTAGGCCTACTTGTGTAATTATTCAATATTTTTATTTAATATGTTATAGTAAATGTATATTTTATTTTGTTGAATTTATTTTATTTTACTTTTTAAGACAAAATTATTAATAAAGCACGAGATGTTCCCATATATAATTAATTTTCATGCAAAGTTAGACACCTAGAACATCAGAATAATTAAAAAGAGTACTAAAACATATTGTCGCCGGAAAAAGGGCGTATAGGAAGTTTCATATTATATTTATTTACTAATAGCAGAACATACTATTTGCTGTTATGTTTCAATTATTTTATTTTAAATATCCTCGAAACTATTTAACAGTAATGAAAAACTTTTTCGACTCAACTATGATGAACCTGACAGCTTACAAACATTGAAATTAGTTTATATCAGAACTACATTTTGCTGTATACGCCCTTATTCGGGTGATGTCCTCAACTGTACTCTCCAGCACATGTCAAATAACCCAGAGTGTCCTAAATATAAGACAGAGTTATCAATTCTTCAAAAGATGGCGGATCTAAAGGTTTCAAGGTATGATGCCATAGCCATCTACCAAGGTAGACGTACATTTGCAGAGGTCACTTCGCAACACTTGAAAACATGGAACAATCCTTAAGACCAGTACTCACATTTACCTTCCTGGTTAGACAAGGATAGAAATAAGGAAGTCCATAAGGAAGTTCAGTGAATACACCATCCCAGATGATACACACAGGAACTATTGCAGGCACGTTAAAAAGACGTATTTCCAAACCACAGTCTATGATCCCGAAGTCAAAACCAAAAACTGACCCAGCAAACCTTTCCCCTACTTTGCGTAAATCTAATCTCGAAATACTAATTCCCAACCAGAGAAAGATAACTCCAATTACTAATACATTACAGGCATCTGAACCTACATCGAAGTTGAATCCAGCTATAAACAAAGTAGTAACACCAAAACCGACGGAGAAGATACCTACCTTTAAGATGATGAAAGACTCTATTCTTCAATCGGCATTGGCAACATTACATGATCTGACTTCATGTTCACAAGCGGACAAAAGGAAAATACTCAAAGTAATCCAACATTTACATGCACTGTTCCCATAAAACTTAACTCCAAAAACTGCTGACCACCATTATTAGAGGATGTATTACATTATTTTTATATTTCCAAGGTCATCTGATAATGAAACCATTTAAGATTCTACAATGGAACACAAAAAGTGTAAATACCAAACAAGATTAGCTTAAACAACTTATCACACTTCATAAGTTTGATATAATACTACTATGCGAAACATGGTTAAAACCATCACATAAGTTTAAACTTCATCCATACCAAATTATTCGTCTAGATAGGCAAGATGTTGGGGAAGGAGTGATGATTATGATCTCCCCCTTATAAAAAATTGTAACATATAGAATGATAACGAATTTTAATACAACCTTCCAAGCGATTGAAATTCAACTAGAGGGTCTTCATATTATTCTTGTTTATAATACCAGTAGGAATTACATTTCTCAAGAATTTTGGAAACATCACTTTACTTTCAATCCACGTAAGAAATACATAATTGTTGGTGATTTCAATCTGGATTATGCACCGGAATTCATAAAAAATAATTTACATCGTTTTCCATTCATACAGTTTATATATACTCAAGATAGCCTATATCACTCATAAACGATTCAAATCCCACGCGTTTAGGATATTCGGGTCAACTTAATTCAGCTCATGATCTTTCATTTGCATCGAATACGCTCATACCTATGCTACATTGGTCTACAATAAATGACACATATGGCAGTGATCATTTTCCTATCATTATATCCATAGAACAAAATCAATATGTAATGATCCCGCAAAAATTCATCTGTAAAGTTGATATGGATTGGGACAAATATCAAACTTATATGCATAACCATACTGACAATATCAAAACTGTTGAGGATATCCAGAACCATATACAATCATATTTAAATGAATATCACCCGAAATTTGCCATCAACAAAATTAAAACCAACTACAAACCACTCTGATGGGATGCGGAAATCAACAAAGCTATAACTAAACATAAATTGGCACTAAAAAGGTTCCTAAAACACCATACATTAGAAAATTATGTTCAATTAAAACAACAATATGCTATAGTACACAGTGGCGAAGCCAGTTTTTAAAGAGTAGGTAGGCAGAAAGTCTTACCTTAAATTTTTTGTACAATAGTTCCAAATGGCGAGTTTCCTTGGTGGCAAAATTGTCAATGACACGATCCTTGAACATCTGGTCACTCATCAGTTCTTTCACTAGCTTCTTCTCAATGGCAATGGTACTAAGACAGCTGAGTCTTTCATTGATCAAAATTACGCAAGTATGTTTTTATTCTTTTCAAAGTACTCATACTCCTTTCAGAAGACTGTGGTCACAGGAAACGTTAAAAACCAACGAACTAATTTGAACACTTCCACATATACACTTTCCAGGCCATTTAGGACAATATAATCTAAAAGTCTTTGAGGGGACAAATACACCTAATTCTCACAAAATAATACAAAAATGATCTTCACTCACTCATTATTTCGGGCACATTCTAGTAAATTCACACTTAATTCTAACAACAAAAATGGTCTTGAGTAACTTTTGCGCCGACTAAATCAAAAGGAGCATTTCCCACTAAAGCAGCGTTGCCAACAGTGTTTGTGATAAAGTCCTTAAACAGCAGTAAAAATTCACTATAAATATGCCGTCAATAGAGAAAATTTGTATTCCTGTCGCTAAGAGGGCTTTAAAAACTCGCTAAATTAACAAAAAAAAAAAATTAACACAATACAAAACTTTCATCCATATTGCCGCTGAAAATTTGTTAAAAATAGCTAGATCTAGGTACCATAAATTGGCAAAACTATAACTGCAAGCGAGAGAAAGTCCGAATATTCTTTGTTGGTCACTGTGGTTGGTTGTGAGACATGCCTCCTTGCGACATGGACGGGGTTGCTAGAAATTCAAACAACCTCACGCTTTTTTCCGTCACCTCCAATCCCTGCCGTAAAGCCAAAGCCTGTTGAAGTGGCAGAAGAGGCAAGCGAGAAATTGTCTCACTCGCAGATGCCCATCACCCTGGCCGAGCACAACAGATTTTGTCGTTGACATGTGCCAATGAGCGAAGAATCCTGTATAAACTGCTGATTTTCTCAATCACAACAATTATTACGATTGAGAAATTTATGTTAGTAGGCTTATTTATAATTCTTTATCTTGAGGTTTTTTCTGGGTAGGCATTGCCTCAATTGCCTCCACGTAGCTTCGCCACTGATAGTACAACGCCTCATTAGACAGAAGAAAAGACACTCCTGGAGAGAATTCATGTCCACCATAACCTCCTTTTCATCATCCTCCTCACGATTATGGCAATCAATAAAATGGTTCTCTGGACATCAACGAACACAGTCTACTCCTCTCCATAACAACATTCAGCTACAGTATGAATATTTGAAACAGATTACACCTGACGATGCACTAAATAGCCTCCTGCACTTTGAAGACTCAGACGAAAATCATGAACTTCTATCGCCCATTCAAATAGCAGAAATTGAAAATGTACTACATAGTTGCAAATCAAAATCGGCGCCTGGACCTGATGAAATTTCATATCCTATGATAATTAAATTACCAAGATCATCCAAAAATGCTTTAGCAAAGGGCTTTTCCACGATTTTTCAGACTGCAGTGATATCTGATTGGAAACACTTCTATATCCTGCCAATTCAAAAAAGTAACACCACTGGTCTTCAACCTCAGCACTACCAACCTATAGCCCTTAGTAATGTTACGAGGAAATTTAAAAAAAAAAATAATAACCACACGTCTTGCTTTCCTTCTATTTCGAAAGATATGGGATGTGGCCAAAACAATAAAATGGATTTAGGAAAGGATTTAGCACTATTTCAAACATCCTTACTTTGATAACAGAAGCTCATATTGCCCATCTACAGGATGCTAAACTTTCTACTTTATTATTGGACCTAACTCGAGCCTATGATAATGTTAACACTCCTATTCTTATCCAGAAGCTACAGTCCTTCAACATACCTCATCGGTTACTAATGGTTATCTACAACTTGATGATTGACAGACATATACAATTACATCCGCGTTACAATAATTCAACTGCTAGATGGACCTCATGGGGCCTCCCGCAAGGGTCATCACTCAGCCCTATTCTGTTTAACTTGTATATCAACTCATTGTCGCAGCTACCCCTTCAAACAACAAAAGTTTTAACCTTTGCTGACGATATCGCACTGTACACTAAAGTATCAGCAAAGTACCCCATGACACATGGAAATATATTAAATAAAATCTTCAAGACTTACAGTCAATTTATCTAGGTTTTAAGAACATGGGTTTGGAAATTAATTTTACAAAAAGCCATCACATTATCTTTAATCAGAGCAAACCTAAGTTTCATGAACGAAATTGTATCCATATGGAGAATCACGTAATACAAACACAGATCCAAATTAAATTTCTTGGCATCGTTTTAGACCATAAATTATCAGGTACAGCTCATTTCAATTATGTGAGTCAAAAAATTCAAGCTAAAGCAGCTATATTCAAATATATCGCTGGTACTTCATGGGGAAATCATCCCAAAGCATTATATTTACTCTATACCTACTATACAGAATAGATAAATTTCAAAATGCTGTCATTCTCTCTGATTCTAAAGCAGCATTATATGCAATAAATTCATATAAAATGATGTCAATCCAAATTAAAGAATGTCACAAAATGATCAAACAACTTCAAAAACTACAGAAAAGAATTCAATTGCAATGGATACCTGCACATTGCGGAATTGCTGGAAATGAAACTGCTGACTTTCTTGCCAAAAAAGGATCCAATTTAATTCAGAATACAAATACAAGCCTACCTTTTACATCCATAAAAAGACTAATTAAAAATAAATATAAAATCAAGCAAAACCAAGCACTATGTACCAAAGCCAAAGATAAAAAATGGAGCATTTTAATAAAAAAAAAAACAGAAATTATTCCAGAAATCCCACGTAAATCTGCAGTAGCAAAATTCAGACTGCTTACAGAACATGATTATTTGGCCAAACACTTGAATAAAATAGGAATTTACACAAATCCAAATTGCCCTCTATGCAACAAAGAAGAAGAAATGACTGAAGATCATCTCATAACCTGTGAAGTTCTACCTGATGGATCCACCACAGAAAAATATTGGAGAGCAAGAACGCTAATGGCTTCGTTGCCAAAACCCAGCATTAGATAACAACAACAACAATTTGATCCAAAGTATTTTGGAATATGGGATTATTACTCTACCAAAATCTTCAAAGAGTTGCCAACAAAAACTGTCATCACAACTATATCAGATTTGTAAAAAAATACTGGAAGTCAGCGCCAATCCAAAGAAACTCCCGTGTCTTTAAGGAAATGAAACTATTAAACTTTAACACGAAGCAGTCTATTGCAGGATACAAATTTATGAAAAATCTTTTCCTCTATACTACTCAATATCTCTTTTCTAAATTAAAACTATTCCTTGACCTTTCCACCCAAAATGTTTCTAGATCTCAATTCCACATTTCAGTATTCCTTTCTATGTTTTCGCAATACATTCGAAATCCTATGCTCCAACAATACCCCAGATATCCATTTTATTGTACTGATTATCAGATTTTGATAAATCCTCCCCAGTTTGATTGAATTTCTTTCACCGCTGAGACCCAACCTAACTTAAGATATCAAGAATATATACAAAATGCAATCATTGAATATAAGAATTTGTACATACTCTTCACAGATGGATCAAAAACTGAAAAGGGTACTGGAGCAGCTTACAAAAATGTTACCACTGGTGATTTCTGCCAATTTACTTTACACACGGATTCTTCCATATTTTCTGCTGAATCAATCGCTATACTATAAGCTCTGAAATCTTTAAATAAAATCAATAATTCCACAATATATGTCTTTACTGACTCACTTAGTGTACTGCAAGCGCTAGTGTCAACAAAGATACAAACAAAAATCTCCGGTATAATTGTCCCATGTAAACACGCTATACATCAACTAAGGAGCCATTCAAATAATATTAAATTCATATGGATTCCAAGTCACAGAGGGATTCAGGACAATGAAAGTGTCGATGTATTGGCAAAGAATGCAACGATAAACCCACATAATAAAAGGCAAACTATTACTATTGAAGATGCTATATCATCAAATGTAAGACGAATTTTACAAAATGATCCAAATCACAAACCTCCATGGTTTTTAAAACACCCGGCTACCCGTCAAGAAATTTCCCTACTCACCAACTTAAGCCAAATGTAGCACTAACACCGAAATTTAGACACAAAATAGGTCTACACGAATCTCCGCTGTGTGAATGTGGGGAAACCGGTGACATCAACCATATTGTACCTACAAAAGAACAATTCTAAATTCAACAAGAAAATAATCGAATTAAAAGGCCATGGGCCATGGAATGTAGCTGCTATTGTTTATGATCAAGAACACATTATTTGCAAGGAACTTAAGAAACACATAGCAAACTGTAAAATGAAATTATAAAACGGACTTTGTGTATACTCTCTGGTTAACTCCTACAAAGATTCTATACTTACTGTGCATAACATAGACGTCAAAATACCGACATCGTTGGATAGGACGTCTCTAAACCAAACAACAACAACAACAACTAAATGTCGCTGTCCATTTAAACCGAAAAAAAAAACACACTTAGGAATAAATGCAAACTTAAATAATGGCTCATCTGAAACATAAAGCTTCATAGATCAATAAAACACGAAAAAATGAATAATTCAAGATTTTTTGGCTTTCCGGGTCCCCTTAAAAATATTTAAAACCTCTTGTATATTATCATGTTTCAAGGCTCGAGCACAATTAGTCAGAAATACAGCACTGTTACAAATTATAAAACAAAAATGTTTCTTTAGTTACATTGCAAACCCACTTAACAGGAGGAGTTGGTTATTATTTTGTTTAGATTAACATTATGACACCAACCATTTCTCCATTCTCCTGTAATTTCATCCCTCTTAGCCCCAAATATTTTCCTGAGAACCTTATTCTCAAACACCCTTAACCTATGTTCCTCTCTCAACGTGAGAGTTCAAGTTTCACAACCATAAAGAACAACCGGTAATATAACTGTTTTATAAATTCTAACTTTCAGATTTTTTGACAGCAGACTGGATGATAAAAGCTTCTCAACCGAATAATAACACGCATTTCCCATATTTATTCTGTTTTGATTTCCTCCCGAGTATCATTTATATTTGTTACTGTTGCTCCAAGATATTTGAACTTCTCCACCTCTTCGAAAGATAAATTTCCAATTTTTATATTGCCATTTCGTACAATATTTCCGCCACGAGACATAATCATATACTTTGTCTTTTCAGGATTTACTTCCAAACCTATTTCTTTACTTACTTCCAGTAAAATCCTCGTGTTTTCCCTAATCATTTGTGGATTTTCTCCTAACATATTCACGTCATCCGCATAGACAAGCAGCTGATGTAACCCGTTCAATTCCAAACCCTCTCTGTTATCCTGGACTTTCCTAATGGCATACTCTAGAGCAAAGTTAAAAAGTAAAGGTGATAGTGCATCTCCCTGCTTTAGCCCACAGTGAATTGGAAATGCATCCGACAGAAATTGTCCTATACGAACTCTGCTGTATGTTTCACTGAGACACATTTTAATTAATCGAACTAGTTTCTTGGGAATACCAAATTCAATAAGAATATCGTATAAAACTTCTCTCTTAACCGAGTCATATGCCTTTTTGAAATCTATGAATAACTGATGCACTGTACCCTTATACTCCCATTTTTTCTCCATTATCTGTCGAATACAAAATATCTGGTCAATAATTGATCTATTACGCCTAAAACCACATTGATGATCCCCAATAATTTCAGTTGCTAATATTTCAGACTATTACAAATCTGGAAACGTTTTCCACTTAGAAATAAGTGTATATAAAAGCAGTTCTTGCAGCTTGCCCATGCAATGTATTCTGTGGTATCTGTAGGTCTTCGGCTGTAGCAGGATCTTCATCAGGAGGTGAAGGTGGACATTGAACATTATTTTGTTCTCCCATTTCTAATGCTGAGTTGTGTAGCACTGCCAAGGCAACAATGTAAGTCTTTGTGTTCTCAAGGCTAGTGGAGAATCCTCTCAATAAACACCTAAACCTTTGTTTCCACACACCAAAGCATCTTTCAACTACATTTCTTGTCAGTATGTGTGAACAGTTGTACCTTTCTTCTCTTGGTGTCGGATTTAAGAGAGAAGTGAACAGGTAAGGCGTACAAGGATAGCCTGAATCTCCAAGCAGACGTCCTTTAAATTCGCTTCCTTCGAACCTCTGTTTAATTCAGCTCTCTCAGAAGATTCTGCTATCACATGTACTATCTCTCCAACATACAATGATGTCTCGGATATGTAATGATTAGACCCCGGAGAAAGTATTGCTTACAGGGAAACACGCGATGTAGTATAGCTAATGTTTATGAACCGAGGACTGTCGCACACATCACTGTGCAGGTAGGAGTAGTGCCGGCGCAGCTTAGTACAACGCAGTCAAAAGCTATCGACACGTGTCTTCAGAATGCCGGGACCAAAAGTACGCAAGATAGAAGCACTAAGGAAATATGGTCGTCAATATGGAGAAAATGTGTTTTCCATGCATGGTAATGAACTTGTGAATTGTGTCACGTGAAATTGGCAGCCGACATGGCATGCAACGTTAAGAAGCATATAAATAGCAATAAGCATAAACGCGCATGTAACAGACAACAGAATTTAAGCAAGGTACAGCAGGAATCTCCTTCACAACTACTTGAACGAACATTTCGAAGATATGTGTGACGCGTTTATTGCTTCAAATATTCCGTTGAACAAATTAGAAAACGCGAAACTCCGTGACTTTTCAGAAAAGTACACTCAAAGACAAATTCCTAAAGAAGGAACACTGCGGAAGAAGTATGTGCAACATGCATAGGAGAAATGTCTGCGTGAAGTGAAGTGTAAATTACAAAATGAGAAGATATGGGTTTCTATAGATGAAAGCATGGACTCCATTGGACGCCACGTTGAAAATGTGGTTTTGGCTGCCCTTAGTGCGGAATGTTGCTGTAGACCCTATCTCTTAATGAGTGAAGTGTTAGAGAGGGTTAATTATTCCACCATATGTGAACTTTTTGATACTGCTATGGAGTTGCTATGGCCATCATGTGTGCTATTTGAAAATGTGTTACTATATGTTACAGATGCTGCAAGCTATATGAAGAAATCTGCTAAGTTTCTTGAAACACGTTATGATACACGTTACATGTCTTGCACATGCATGTCATAGTTCATTGCAACGCATCAATACGTAAATAATGTTATTACCAGTAGGCCTATGTCAAGTACAATGAAATATTTAGATCTCTTAATGAGAATAAATTAGAATTGCACTTTGTATGCTTCATAGCTAATCACTGGAAACTAGTCAAAAGGACGCACAAATAATGAGACTTTCATGTATTACTTCATTTCTTATGAACCAAACTGCACTATTGCCATCGTTATTTGCCCTCTCAAAGCATGTATGCTGTGTTGCATACTAAGCTGATAGCAATACTTTTCCCGGGGCCTAGTAATGATGCAGTGCATATCACTTGCACATTGAGAGAGAAGTAGCCCTTCCTGTTTATGTAGTATTGGGACATCTCTCCTGGTACTTTCTTTATTTTAATGTGAGAGCAGTCAGTAGCTCCAATCACAATTCTTATGCCACATATTTCACGAAATTGTGCCATGACAGTCTGCTGTTCTGCGTTGCTTGTAGGCATTCTGATAAAATCTTTCGATCTTCTTGCCAAAGCAGTGCCTACTCTGTGGCAGATATTTGAAACCGACTGTTGGCTTAAGCCAGTGATCGTCAACTCAACTGAAAACGGGCATGGGCGCTCAGCACTGCTTCTGTGCAGGGCAAGCATGCATTACCTCGTGCTCGGCATTATACAACCCTATCTCCCGTTCAGTAGCGGTTCTTGACAGAAACTAGCTGCAATGTTGTTGTTGTTGTTTTCTAATGCCAGGCGTTTGACAATAAAGTCATTTGACCTCTTGCACTCCAATATTTTTCAAAGATATTATCATGACCAGCCACTGAAGCACAGATTTTGAGGATTTCCGAATCCATTTCTTGGTTTGAGTTGCACAATGGACAGTTAGGGGACTGATATATTCCAATTCTATGCAGGTGTTTAGCCAAACAATCATGGCCTGTTGCCAATCTAAATGCAGCTACAGACGATTTTCGTGGTAAATAAGGAATTAACTGTGGATTTTGATGCAGAGAGTTCCATTTTTTCCCTTGGGATTGTGTTATCAAATTTTGTCTGTTGAAGTCTAAGTATGTAGATTTAATAAATCTTTTCACAGAGTAATACGTAGATTTAGTAACAGGTCTGTAAGTAGCAGTGCTGCCCTTCTTTGCTAAAGCATCCGCATTCTCGTTTCCCAGGATTCCACAATGGGATGGTATCCATTGAGTGATATTAATTGAGAGAGCATTTTAGTTATTTCTGCTGTTTGAGATGAAGGTGTGTGTTTAGAGACTATTAATAGAATAGCTGCTTTGGAGTCAGACAATATAACTGCATTCCTAAATTTATTGATGTGGCATAGAAGATTCCTGAGACTTTCACTTATTGCAATGATTTCTCCATCAAAACTTGTTGTTCCATACCCAAGAGATCTATAAAGTGAGAAGAGACAGCACGTAACACCTGCATCGGCACCTTGTTCTCTGGAGATCAAGAATCCGTCAGTGTATAAATGAAGCCAGTTTTGTGGAAGGTACCTAATATTAATTGTCTCTAAAGACAATTGTTTAGTATTTCAGTGTTTACTTCTGATTTTAGTATTTCTTCTGTTAAATTTAGATTATATTCTATATTTAATAGAGTTAAAGGGTTTGCTAGCTACAATGTTGAATAGAAGTAGTAGGCTTTGTCTCAACAGTCATCAGGAATTTCATTCACCGTTTCAAGAGTTTAAAGTATGATGTCAGATTTCAAGATTTTCATAGCCTAGCATTAGGAAGAATCGTTCTTTTTCTGGAACTTTTCCAAGAGTTTCGTTTCCAAGAAAGTACTTAGTTTCAAAGAACAATTCAGAAATAACAGCAAGCGTCTGACATAATGTAATAATCACCAAAATGTTATATTGTTTCGGAACTAGTTCCATTTTCAAAAATCTTTCGATTAAAGTGTCCTTTGGAAGACGCAAAGTATCACTTTTCCGTTGCACAGTCGACACTTTGGTGCAAAGGAACACTTTGGATGAAAGTGTAGTTCCGACCACACTTTGAGCCGAAAGTGGCACTTTGTATAAAAATGGCGGACGTCTTGGAAGTTGTCGATTATTAGAACGTGCGGAAGAGATGGCACAATTAGTGGACAATGTACAAATTAGAGATAGGCCTAAAGACAATCCCGTGGAATTTTATAATGATATAGAATTAAAAAAAAAACGGTTCCGATTTAATAAAGAAACTTATTGAGATTGCTTATATTTTCGATGACTGGTTGACAAAAACAAATAATAGACGTTTGCCAGTGCCTCCAATAATACAATTATTGACTGCATTAAAATTCTATGCTACAGATATAGACCATACATTAATATATATAATATTATAGTTCAGGTATTTCTGTAGTAACATTCGTATATTTATAACCTCAATTCGATGAAGTGATATGTAGGTAGATATGCCTATATAACCTATTTTTTATTACTGAAACGAATTTTTTAACTTAAATAATATTAAACTAACTTCAATCTAAATTAGCATTGAGAGACTTCACGTGCCTGCCTTCTAAGCAGATTCCATAATTATATTGGGTTTAAAATGATTTTGATTTTTGTTGACTACTCTTCTCCCGTTCACCATTCCTTCCAGTGTATCCTTCAGAAGACATATGTTACAATATACAAATTTTATAACACAATACAGTGCAGTATATAAATTTGTGTAATTTTTTTCATTTTATATAATAAAACAGTGACTTTGAAATAATAATAATAATAATAATAATAATAATAATAATAATAATAATAATAATAATAATAATAATAATAATAATAGGCACAATCTCACAATTTGAGTTTCTTTTCATTCTTATTGCTATATTAATAGCAAACAATGTAACTGAAGCTGATTCACCAATCAGATTGATTATTTAATATTGAAATGCGCCCTGCAAATTCATTGTAGTAAAAAATTTTGCTCCCCTTCCAACATACTCAATTCTGAAGGAACTACTGAGAACATTTAGGCTGGAACTGTTATGGTCTCTGAGAGATTATCTGGAGTGTTCCAGACAAGATAATTGGATGTATGTTACACAGTACTCCTTTCCTATAAGAAAGATTCTGTCAGAAACTCCTACTGTTATTTTGGAATAGAGTGTTCCGACCTATAGTTCTTTTTCTGGAACGATTATTTTCTCGGAACTGTTTCGAAAGTACTGTTATGTTATTTTTCCCTATCTCTATCATAGACCTATCTACTGTGGATGTAGATTGTGCTCCTGCTTACTTTCAGCTAGAAATGACAGACTGATAGTGTGATAATGAACTGAAGGTGATATATGTACTGTATAAAAGCAGGAAAAAGTCTGTGTGATTTTTATTCACATTTTCCATTAGTCAGATTTCTCAGGCTTCATCAGCAGCTTTCGACAGACTGTGCATGTTATGTTCGGATCCATATACATATACGAACATTGTTTTCTTTAATGAAAATAAGTAAATCCCACCACAGAACTAGCTAATTCATCTGACTACAATCTACAAAATTTTCTCATTTCATGCACTGCCCAGATTATAGTGCATAATACTGAGCAATCAGTACGTAATAAAGAGGCTGAAAATCTCATAAAATTAGCATTACAGAAGATCACGAAATATTTTTACTAATGGTCATGCATTAACAAAATGAAAAGAAAAAGTATAAATTTAAAATACAGTATAGTATTTAGTTTTATTCAGCTTTCATTTCATCCCTAACTCATCAACCAATTGCTTTCATAAATGTAAATACAAGTATTAGGCATTATTCACATTACTTTAAGTTTAATTTGATCAGAATGAGAAACATTTATTATCACAAAAAAGCAGCCACCATCGCAAGCCTCTGCTGTGCCCATGGCAGCAAAACACGAGCGCAGCGGGCTTCAGAGCTGGCTGAGATGACATCGCAGGGCATCGAGTTGATGACCACTGGCAATGTCTTGTATCTGTTAAAAGGAAAGGAAGTTAATATAGACCTATCTTACCTCCAGCAGAACATACTTATTCAAAATTACCGAAGTTACTAATTAATAATATTCTAATTACACATATATAAACACTAAATATAAACATTTACATAGAGATAAAAAATTTTATCCGTGACCATAACGAAAAGCATGCCTTTACTAAATACTTTTGTGTTTGTAAAGTAGGCTTTTATTCAACGTTACTTTATTTCACTAGTGAGATAAAGACTTTACCTCACAGTTTGAACTTTATCTCACAGTTCATTAGTATTTTCCGAGTACCCGAGTACACACGGATACTTTTCTATTGAACTATTACTCAAGAAGTTAATATATTAGTTACTAGATGTCACTACCTCTACTTCTTTATTACCATTTCTTAAATATACATACACTCAATCTCCTTCTCTTTTCTCTATCTGCTACGTTGTAATTTGTACATTACATCCATATCTAATATGGATCTTTTTAAAATCTTGTAATAATTTACCTTTTGGGATGCGAGGAGACTTGAACCTACGAAGTTGGGTTTATAGGATTTTAAAACAACACGCGTTAGCCAACTGAGCTAAACAGACACGATGATTAATTAAGTTTTAATATTCCTCTTAAGTTTACAGAAGTAAAATGTGAAATTATTTTAATCACAATAGTCCCGTGAACACTTCTAAATAATCCCTGAAACTTCAAAAAGACGAAAATACACGTTTAAAGTGAAAAAATATATATTAAAATTATATAATTAATTATAATTTGTTATTTATCCAACGCCTTCGATACCATTCTTTACTAATCATGGCCTCCTACATCATGACCTACCTAGTACACGTATTGATTCTAAAATCCATGCCAAAGTATGTGATTACATGAGGGCTTATTTTCAACATATTTTCTTTTATAAAACAGAATTTTTCGTTATGGTCATGGATAAAATTACGTATGGTACTTGTGAGCGTGATCTTTATTGCACTCGTGTAATTTAAGCACTCGGCTGACGCATCGTGCTTAAATCTTTCCACTCGTGCAATAAAGATGCACTTACCTCACAAGTACCATAAATAACTATTACAGGAGAAAAAGTTCGTCCAAAGGGCTGGACTCTGGAAGAGTACCCAAAACGCTCATTGCATTTCCGCGTTGAATAGCAATACTTAAGCGTTGACGCAAATAAGTAGTGCAACGGCGATCACCAGTAATGGAGATAAAAATTTGGCCGATTTGAGATACCAAAACTTTAGCGTCATGACTCCAAGGATCGAAGGTCTCCACAGCAAATGGGACAAAGATATAATTGTCTAAAAGATGAGCATATTTATTGACTTTCTTCTTCACGGCTAATTCAGCAGCAGATGCTGCGCGTCTGGAGGTATTCGGCAAGTGAGATGGAGCTAGAGTGTCAACGCAAGTGGAGTCCCAAATTAAAGATTTTCCTCTAGACCATGGAATTAAGGTCAGACCATCAGGTCGTTTACCATCTGCGCGACTAATACCTGGTGGTTCCAAAAGAGAAGGGATGCCACAAGAAGTCAGAGATCTTTTAATGATATCATTGAGTGATGTATGTCTGGGAATGCGACCCTTGCTCCTCGCACAGCTGAGTGCATGATAACCGTAAATATCAGCAATTCCCCCACAAATACATTGGTGTGGCTGGCAGAGTTTACAACCAAGGCGTAAAGCTATTGCGATTTTAAAGGATGTACTATCTATTAGGGTGTCCATGTGAGGAGAAGGTAATGCGTGTAACCAAGCTCCAGACTCACTCTCTTGAAGGGCTAGGAGACGTGCAATGTCTTGTTCGGATGTGAAAGAAGAAAGGAGTGTATCTAAAAATTTTTTGGGAAAAGATAACGTCCCATTGTTTTTGAAATTCAGGATGGGCAGGAGGATGAGTGGTTTGTGAGGAAGTATACCAACTTGTCAGAGCATCACGCACATGGCAGATTTCAGCTGCATCACTGTATAAAGGAAAGAGCGATTTGATGCAACGGAAAACTCCAAAGGCAGAAGAAAGAAAAGCAGGTATACAAAAGTCAGAAAGTTTCCGAATGCCCACACCACCAAATTTAATTGGGAGAGAGGCTTGAGTCCAACTAGTATTGGTAAAACTTATATTGAGGATCATTTCCAAACTGGATCGAAAAAGAGCATCAGCTTTATGTAGGAAAGTTGGAAGAAGCCATAAAGGAGTAGTATGCATAAAGTAAGTCATCTTAGGGATTAGAAAACAATTTTTAAGGAGATAATAAGAAATATGAGGATGTATTAGTTTTAAACGATTGATGAAATACTGCAAAGAAATTAGTTTTCTTCAGCGATGTGATAGGCAGCTTCCAAAAAGACGGCAGGTAAGTGCAATGGATTGGGGGAAATTTCAGTATACGGATACCTCACTGACAATTATCTTCAAATACTAAAAAGGGCAGATTTGTCTGTGTCTGTCATCATCATGCTTACGAAAAGGCACTTTTCACTGTCAATTATTTATTTTGTGTACACAAAGTTGGAATTTTGGCAGAGCCTTCTTCAGTTACAAGCCAGAGCATGAGCAGGTTTGGCAACTCTGAGTGGAGGCAGGAGATGAAGTGATGTTGATGTAATTGTGCTTGCTCATTGCTTTCATTGTATGTAACGTGTGTTTGTTTTTTCAATATTACTTTATGCACAAAGGTAAGATCAAGATTCAGAGTAGTGATATAAATTATTATGGATTCGAAAATTGTGTTTTATTGCAATCAATTAGCTATACTTCAGAATACGGCGTAAGTAGGCTACTTACATACAAAGACTTCCACTTAAAATAATTACAAAAAAATATGTTTTTATTGATAGTACAAATGTAAATAAATAAATAATATATTCCTTGCACCGAAAATAATAAAATCAATAATGCAATAAAGACGTAAGTTTCTACGCAGTATTCATAAGTTCCATTCAATTAACAAATTTGTGGCTAGTAAATTGACAGTGTTTTGCGACTGTAACGTGAAAGGTCTAGGATACATTTTAATATTATCTTAAGCGATTATCTATCGTGCTTTTCTATAAATACCGTATTTCAGATGCCCAGGAAGCCAGTTTTAGTTTGAACCTGGCCAGTGACTATAAGAATACTGTTATCCTAAATTATTTGTTACAAACTTCTCAAGATATAATTTTAAATAAATATAACAACAGAAAACAAGATAAGAATGTAAATTATGCAAATAAAATAAAAAGATAAATAGAGGAAACTATTGAAATATTATAATAAAATATGAGGATGTAAATAAAGTTACAAATATAAAGATCTATGAAAAAATGAAGAAACATACCTTCAACATAATATGTAATAAAACACATCATTATCTATTAAGTATGTGCCATTTAGCATAAACTCAGTGAACTTTAAATCCTGTAAATATGAAGTGAAAAGAAACATGTTTATAACTAATTTATTACAAAAGAAATAATATTAATCAACAAACCTTGAAAAGAACAAATTGCGTGTATGCATCTACAAATTATAGGTAGTTCTGACATATTATAGCTCTTTACAATGAACTTGAAAATCAACAGCGTAACTTTATTGATATAGCAGGCGAGACCCAACAATTTGGCTAGAATTCTGATACACCATAAACCACAAATAAGACTATAAAAATGTAGTTTATACAATATTTAATATTTAGAAGAATTGTCAATCATTTTGTCATTATTAATAACCGTAAAAATTACCAAAGACTGCAGCCATATTTTCATTTGTTGTCTTGCTTTTATCGCCAACACGCACTTAGTTTATAGTACATCAACAATTAACATTTGGTACGACCGCAAACACACTTATATTGTAACATTAATTTACATTGAAAATCGGCATTAGCACAAACACGTGTTCTATGTGGTAGGCCTCCGGTTGACAGTTAATTATAGTGTTGCTGACGTATGGCTCCGGCTTGTAACTGAAGAAGGCTCTGAATTTTGGAGTAAGAGGGAAAAGAAGGTATCCGTGTTCTGAAATTTATCCCAGTTTTTGTCGAGTACACATCATCATGCTTACGAAAAGGCACTTTTCACTGTCAGTTATTTATTTTGTGTGTACAAGGTTGGTTTCAATAAAAGATATTCGTACTTTAAAATTAAATAAATTTTCATTCAGCTTTACATAATAAAATTATCGTATGCCTAAGCAATACATATCTCATTTTGGTCCCATGTACGAAGTGCTGCAAGAACTTGCATGATACTGCTCCATCTCTTGGATCTTTTATGATGTCATCTCTTACAATATCTACGTATTCTTTGCTGAATCTATATTTTCCTCTAAACTTGTTATCACTTAACAAGTCCACACCTGTGGAGTAGTCTAACGGTCAGTGCGTCTGACCGCAAAACCAGGTGGCCCGGATTCGAATCCCGGTCAGAGCAAGTTACCTGGTTGAGGTTTTTTCCGGGGTCTTCCCTCAACCCAATACGAGCAAATGCTGGGTAACTTTTGGTGCTGGACCCCGGACTCATTTCACCGGCATTATCACCTTCATTTCATTCAGACGCTAAATAACCTAGATGTTGATACAGCGTCGTAAAATAACCCAATAAAATAAAATAAATAACAAGAAGTGATCTTGACGTAATTTATATAACTTTCTTTTTCTGTTTTTACATTCAGGATTTAGGGCTTCAATTACATCCATATTCAACAAATCGTGCATTAAATTGAAGTCCATTTTGTAAATAAACACACCATTCACAAAGAACGATAAACTGCGCGTATAGACATGCGCAAGATGACAATTGTCAGCACAGCTGATCGGTGAGAACAATATACTCGCAAAAAAAATGTAAAAGTTGACAGTTGCCAGAACAGCTGATGGGTGACGGCATGTATATAATGGCTGTATAAGGCCTCAGCATTGTATAACTTTTAGCATAGGGAGTTATAACAGGTGTATTGGCGAGTGGGCTTGTACGCGGTTTATTAGTAACGTTTCATGTTGCAGCTCCGTATATACCTGTTATAATATTTATACATCGTTTATTAGTAAGACCGTAACAGGATAATTTTATTAATTACACGCGAATATAATTACTTCCGGAACAAACCCCTCCCTGTCTTTAGACTCGGTATGATTTCCTGTCTTCCTTCTCTTGAAGGACGCATTATAACAAAATCGAAAAATAATGTCATTGAGAGGGGGGGAGGGTTAGACGCATTACATTATAATAGAAACATAGACTCTACTTTCTCACCCATACTTATTTATTTTTTTCTATGTGTTCTCTCCTCCAGAGATATAAGTTCTTTGACAATATCTACAACCGCAAGCACAATATCTATGGCTCTCTAAAAACTAGATATCATCATCCGCCATTTTAATATTTTATTTTAATATTTCGATTAAATTTATTTTAATATTTCAGTTAAACAAAACAAACAAAACAAAAGACAAAAGACAAATAGAAAACCTACATCAAGAACTCAACAAAATACATCCCAAATTAAAGTATACAGTAGAAATGGAACATAAGCAAGCTATAAACTTCTTAGACATCACCATAACCAAAACAAATAACAGACACGAATTCAAAATATACAGGAAACCCACCACAACCACAACACATATACACAATTCATCAAATCATCCCATACAACATAAACATGCAGCTTTCCGTACAATGACACACAGATTAATTAATATACCAATGAACAATGACAACTACACTGAAGAATTAAACACAATAAAATATATAGCACAAGACAATGGATACAACCCTAACATAATAGACACACTAATAAAAAAGGCAAAACAAAAACAGAACAAACCAACACAAACAGCACGCGAGAATAAATACGTAACATTAACATATCACAATACCAATACCCACAAAATTGCAACTTCATTCAGAAAACTAAAGTACAAAATTGCATACAAAACAAATAATACAACACAGAAATACTTAAATAACCACACTAAACATTCAAATAAATATAATTCAACTGGAGTTTACAAATTAAAATGCAATAGTTGCCCACATTTTTACATAGGACAGACAGGAAGATCCTTTCATACAAGATATAATGAACATATTAAAGCTATAACCAAACCTTACATCACATCAAATTATGCAGATCACATTATCAACAATAATCATGACTACAATAATATAGAAACAGATATGGAAATTTTACACATCACACCAAAAAGTTCACAGTTAAACATCCTAGAACAGTACGAAATATATAAGAATACAATAGCACACCCACAATATATACTTAACACACAACTACAGTTCGATACGCACACATTATTTGACGTCATAATACATCATAACATACAAACAGCCAACCCCCACCATAGGAGCAACACACCCCCACCCCCATCATCGACAACTGCACATCGCAGAGTCAAGATCACCAGTGGTTCAAGAGACACTGAAGACGACAACACATAGCGTCGAAACGGGCCGTCTGTCGAAGGTAAACACTTTTTTAACAATTTTAACACTTTTGACGTATGACAAAGTAAATTTTATGAATTTATTTTAATAGTTTAATTATATTTATTTCAATATTATAATTACATTTATTTTAATATTTATTATTACATTTCAAAATACAAGATTAACTAAAACAATTTAAACGATACAAATATGTTGTAATCAGATTTTAAGTCAGAGCAAAAATGTCAGTATTAACAGACAAAAGGTTTTGTGTTCTTTGCCAAGTGAAAATATGTTATTTAACTCGCCATAACTTGAAAGCAAGTAAAGATTTTGAATAGTGGCAACTTTCAAAAGTAATTTCCATTCTTTCTCAACATTTCACTCGCTTTGACCCCCATCTAACGTGAAAAATAAAAGTTTGTCGCTAACTAACTTCTGAAGGTGTAAATGTCCATTTTGAACAGATCACTACGAAATAAGTTTTTTTTTTTTCAAGCTTTAAAAAGGATTTTGATTTCGAACTTTTTTCTATGCTTTCCTCAGACATTGACCCATCAATCATAAAAACAACAGTACGATTGATTGACTATTATAGGAGCTACGATATGATACCCCGCTGCATACCGAAATTTTCGTCTCCGCCACCGCTGTGAGTATTTCACGTTGGTGTGGGGAAACGTGCGAATTTCGTTGCCGCTGCATACGAGAAATATTCGTCACCGCCACCGCTGCGAATAATTCGCGTAAGTGTGGGGAGACCTGTACATGGCGATTCCAAAAGGACTATATACAACTTTGTAAGCTTATAGAAATTTATTTAGAAAACATAAGCCCGGTTGCAGAAATGCAAATCAAATCAGTCCCTGATCGCCAATCAGTTGATGTCTGATTTATTTGATTGTTCATTGTGTTGCACAAACGTGAATCTCCAATCAACTTGTCTCAATTTACTAGTTGCTGATTTGAGAAAGAAATACATTTGACAACAGCGCTATTTAGCAACCATAACCAATTTGATGCTTTTTAAAAGTCGTGAAACGAATGCATCAAGTGGGCGGTGACTAGGAAAACAAGTGAATGTTCAAGTGAATGTTTTGCTGTTTTGTTGCTTTTTGTAGAAAGAGTGATGGAACGGAGAAAAATTCTCTCCGGCGCCGGGATTTGAACCCGGGTTTTCAGCTCTACGTGCTGATGCTTTATCCACTAAGCCACGCTGGATACAATCCCGACGCCGTTTAGAATCGTCTCAGATTAAACTCCATCTCTTGGGTTCCCTCTAGTGGCCGCCCTCTGCACTACGTCATAGATGTCTATGAACGCAGGACCGAAGTCCATACATGTGTTGAGGTGCACTCAGATGAGTGACTGATTTGGCCGGGATCCGACGGTATGGGCACCGTCTTAAATCACAAAGTGATTTATTACGCATATATATATATATATATATATATATATGTTTTGATGTACCGAAGTACATATGATATTTCCATGCAGATATTCTGCGTCATCACATGATGAAAGAGTGATGGAACGGAGAAAAATTCTCTCCGGCGCCGGGATTTGAACCTGGGTTTTCAGCTCTACGTGCTGATGCTTTATCCACTAAGCCATGCCGGATACAATCCCGACGCCGTTTAGAATCGTCTCAGATTAAGCTCCATCTCTTGGGTTCCCTCTAGTGGCCGCCCTCTGCACTACGTCATAGATGTCTATGAACGCAGGACCGAAGTCCATACATGTGTTGAGGTGCACTCAGATGAGTGACTGATTTGGCCGGGATCCGACGGTATGGGCGCCGTCTTAAATCACGAAGTGATTTATTACGCATATCATATATATGTTTTGATGTACCGAAGTACATATATGATATTTCCATGCAGATATTCTGCGTCATCACATGATGAAAGAGTGATGGAACGGAGAAAACATTTTTGTAGAAAGGAAACAGGCGGATTCTATTTGTATATGGACTACAATATAGTGAAACAAAAATAAACGTGAGGGGGCTTCTGTTGTGGGATTTGCTAGGGGAGTCGACAAGAAATTGGAATATGCATAGCCTCCATAACCCAAAATAATTTCATTTCCCATCTCTCTATTTACAAATGGAGCTCGTAACCCACTCATTAAAAATATTGTGTTGTGATGTGTAGAACCCTGCCAAAGGGCTACAACATTCCAGAATTTCAATGATGGTGTAGACTACATATTGCCTGTATATTCACAGAAAAGAAACCTTTTCTATTTCGATAAAGTTCGGCATCATTTCAACCATGTGATTGGATGGGGATGTGAGCAGTCTATACAACCAATATTAGGCTACTCTTGGAAATCCTGATATGACTGAAAATTCTCTCTGAATTTCAAATCATTTCCTGTTTGAAGTTTGGGGATTTATGAGACCCTGCCATAATAAAGCAATTTTGTACGTAACATTCCTAACTACTGGGCAAATAGTTGATTTGTGGACCCTAACAAGATAACCCAAGACTGCCTGAAAAATTCCAACAGCATAAAATCTCAGCATTATAAAACTTGGTTCATAGGAGAAAGTGGAAGGTTTCGATTTGTCTGTCTGCATATATTTGTTTCAATTTTTTAAAGTAACAAAACACACGAATCCTTACTTAACCTAAATCTTTGCTCAAATTCTCTATCATTATACATAAGAACAATTCATATCTATCATGGAAACGCCTTCTTCTTAATAATATTTTTTTTCATTCTAAAATTTCTTCATCAGAAGAATCCATTATGTCGAAAACAATATTGTTACGCTATAACTATTTACTATATAATTACAGTAACTGCATGCATTATAAACAGAACAACATAAATAGCCTACTTGATCGATGATCAGTGACTTAACCAGCAAAAATCTGTTGGTCAAATCTGATGGAAGACTGATCTCCGATCAAACACTGATTGTTCTTTCTACAACAGAAATAGAACTCCTTGATTGCCAATCATATTTTGATCGGTGTTTCTGCAACCGGGCCATACAGATTTAGTTTTAATGCCATGTAATAGCAAAACTCACCAAGTTTTCACTCAATGTGGTTCAATGTGACGTCCGTTAGTCATGCGGCAGACATCCCACCTGAACTCAATTTCTTGCCAAACTCACTGCAGCATATCCGGCATCACTAACTCAACTGCGGCGGTGATTCGGTTTCTGAGCTCAGCGAGATTGGCAGGTAAGGGTGGAATGTACACGACTGATGTGGCCATGATGTCGGTCCTCCACGACCAATCCACCGACCAGGAAACCTCAAGTCGAGAAAATCACGGATGTTTTGGAGGCAGTATGGAGGTGCATCATCCTGCTGAAATTGGATTTCCCCTTCTTGATCATCTTCATCTACCTGCGGGATGAGAAAATGTTGTAGCATATCCAGATGGACAAAATCATTGATAGCTTTTTCCTGGAAGAAGAAAGGGCTGTACACTATAGTTTTACTTAAGGCACAAAACACATTCACTTTTGGGCTATCACGAACATGTTGCAGTTGGAGATGTGGAGGTTCAGAGTCCCAGATCCTGCAGTTATGGGTATATGGGAACCTTTCATGTGTATTGGCAGAATTCACAACCAGAGCACAGCAGGTCCTACATGGCGCGCTAATGTGCTTCTGCTCCGTTGTTGACATTGCTGGAAGTTTATTTCCGAATACAACTTTGCGCTCTCTATTATTTTATGTGAAATTGTGAAAAATGGAGAATTACAATGAATGGAGTTTATCTCAATTGAAAAATGAATTACGCAGAAGGAAAGCGAAAATTCATGGCAAGAAAGTAGATCTTGTACAGAGGTATGTAAAGTTTTATATTATTACATTTACATTATTACTAAACTGAGGATCGGATTGAATTTAAATTCAGTGAAAGTATTTCCTATTTAAAGTCTGATATGTCGCTCAATTGCGATAAGAGAGGCACAACTCAAAATTTTTCATTTTTGAGATTCTTACAAAAAGAACTCCGAAAGTAGTATATTTTTATCGTGAATAACGACAAATACATGATTACATTATTTTTCCCCCAGATGGCAGATGTGTCTTCATTAAATTGTTTTAATCTAACAAAATCATTACAACAACAAAGACTTAATTTTAGTTGCTACGAAGCATTCAAACTCAAACGCTTAAATCTTTTCATGAAGAGTGACAGAATTTATGTTGCGTCTTTTCACTGAATAATTTTTTTTCAGTGGCAAGGAATTATTCTGCGTTGTGTCATTATTTTAGATAAGTAACAAGTAATTATTTAACTTCCCTTATCATCAATAAGCTTACATTTAATATTGTGATGGTAATTATGATTAAAACTATTTTAATTTAATAATTATTTAATGTTATGTCTATCTATTTGAAAAGTATAATAACGTTTCACCTTTATTTTTTTAATAGGTTTCGTAATTTTTTTTACACGAAAATGAGTCAATTACGTTCCTATCTAATTCTAAAGCTGTCAAAACAAACATTTTTAGAAAATGATGTCTGGCAGCCGGTTACTCAAACACAACTCGAAGGTTTGTTCAATAATATACTGCAGATTTGATCAAGATGAACAGTATTAATGCCCTGATTAAAAATTTAAAAGAAATAACAGTGTCCCTGTAAATGAAATAAGTTTAAAATATGTAACATGAATAATGATCTGCCCTGTTATTTACAGAAAGTAAGCAGGCTAGTGTAAATGATGCTGATGCAGATTCTAAATATAATGTTTTTAATTTAACATTTTTGACTTGAAAACAACTGATGTCACCTGTTTCATTTGGGATGTGAGAGAAGCAGAAAGAGGTGTCAATGAAATAGGTATCTGTGTACTTAACTTCTTGAAGAAAAATAAAAAAATGTCGGCTAAAGACATAAACATAATTTTCTATACTGATCATTGCTGAGGACTTCTGTTCTAAGGTTCATGATCCATCTGTACATGTTCACTGTATCCAAATTCCAAATCTGAAATCCATTATCCATAAATTGTTGATAATTGGAAACACTCAGGACGAAGACGATAGTGCCATTTCAATATCGAGGGCGAAGTAAAACGCGTGTTAAAAAGTAGTCCGATTTACACTCCACATCAGTTTGTCTCTATTGTTAAAGCTGCAAAGAAAACAGGACGGACCTACAAAACTAAAGAAATATCCCATAAGGACTTTTTCAATATCAAGAATCTAGGAACAAGTTACAAGAACGCAAATTACTTCAGGAACACAAGGAAAATCAACGAAGTAAAGGTTTTGACAGTGCATCAAAGTCATCCATTGTCATTTTTCTACAAAACATTCTATTTCGACGAAGAATTTCAAGAAGTACAGCTAAAAAAATGTCCTTCAAGAATTAAAACCAAAACCGAGATTCCAGAATTGCCACAAGTGTATAATGAAAAAATAGGTATAAGTGAGAGGAAAAAGGCAGATTTATTAGATCTGATTAAACCGAATCACATTCCAAGCTTCTATAAAGAATTCTTTGAATCTCTGAAAGTGTAGACAGGTGTTGTGAACTGTATTCAAAGTGTTGTGCTGTAGTTCATATTTACTGGGCAATTTATTTCTAAAATAATTGTGTGTAAAGAATTTTAGATTTTGTATAATGCTTTCTCAATCTAGATTGTTGCTATTATACTATTTTTTCTAATATAATTCGTAGTCGTGTATTTAAAAATAGTCTTTAAATTATACGGTTAATTATAAAGTATTATTTTCATAAAAAGTTATTACATTCGTTTGTAAATACAATAACATCTTTATTAAAATTTAAATTTATTAATGAATGTCACAGAGCATCCTTTAATATTATTGTTTAATGACATGCCAATAAATTAATCCATTGCATTACTTTATCGAAAAATTACTTTTCTACAAACACAATAATTGTGCAGTTATTGTACAATTGCAATAATTGTAGAAATATAATACATGTGCAAAATTGCATTCCGTTTGGAAAAAAGCATGGGCCTACAATTTGATTTTTAAGAATATGAACATTTTAAAATGCTTCTCCTGTAAAATTAACACTTTTTGAGTTGTGTCACTCTTATCGCAAATGAGCGATGTAGGCCTAACATTTGGTAAAAAATATTCTTGATTCAGGCTGAAAGATTACGATGTAACTTTCAACCAAGTGACATCATTCCCAATGAAGATGATAGGCTTACATTCGAAATGGATTTACCACATCCTTCTTTGTATCGAGATTTAATAGTGTTAATGTACTTCCTACCATATCGGACGACTGCATAAAGATTTATTTGCAACTGTGTGAAAAACGAGACTGTGATATGGAGATGAAAATGTATAATGAAAAATATTTATTGTTTGTTCGTATGGCATCAGTGTACGTTTTCTTTTATAAAAAGCAGAGTTGCATCCTCATATAAAAGTAATAGAGTTTACAATGTTGATGTGAAAGTAAAAGACTCTTTAATTGACGAATTCGAATGTGCAGCAGGAATGGGACCAAGTGCGCATTGCAAGTGTGTATGCAGTATTATGTACCAGTAAGATTCAGCATTCCACAAAGTGAAGAAGTTCAAGGGCTCTCCAGTAAAAACATCATGTTTGAATATAGCCTAAGTGAGACAAGAACCTCAAAATCATTTTCTCAATTTGACCCCAGATCACTTAACCTACGTTCCTCTGCATCCTACCTCAGTTACTTTAGAAACCTGTCCATTAACGTTTCTCCTAATTTTCCAACTAAATTTCCTCCTCCTATATTGCAGCTTTATTCCCCATCAAATGTAAGAGCATTTTATAATGTCAGTCACCTGAAAAATTATTTTTTATTTCACATAAAATGATCGACTTGAGTGCAGATTAAACAAGGAAAATAGAAGAAGCAACAAGAGTTCAGGTATCTAATCATCTGTGGATTAAACATCGGTCAGTGAGAATACCAAGTTCAACATTTAAGAGAAATTGTCACTTAACTGAGAGAACAAATTTGTGAAATCTTTTGCAAACTATGAAAATTGGTCAGAAATATTTTCAAAGCCCACAGAGCAGGCAAAAAAATCAATCTGTGGCTGTCAAAGAATCTCAAGACATATTTGGAAGTGTAACATCTCTCATCAGCAATTCACATCCATTCATTTGTGCTTCGCCTGACTGGGTGATAAGTGAAGAAATACTAGAAATTAAGTTTCTTATTCCGCCAAGGACAGTGTAATATCTCCAGAAACAGTTGACTTTTTATATCTTTGTCATGTGAGTGGTTAGTATGTGATGAAAAGAATTCATCAGTATTTTTATCAGATACAGGGGCAGTTATTTTGCATTGGCAGAAAAATATGCAAACTGCACGCATTGTATTTTCACCTGATATAATTAGAAACATTAAATCCAGACGTTAAGGGAGAGTGGAGAATTAGGACCAATTCTGAACTACAAAAACTATATAAAGATCCAAGTATTGTCACTGATATAAAAATTAGACGGCTGGAGTGGCTGGGCCACATTATCAGAATGGACAATAATAATATTCCTAAAAGATTACTAGATGCCATGCTAAGTGGTAAAAGAAGAGCAGCAAGACCTAAACTACGATGGTTGGATGATGTTCAGGATGATCTAGTTAAAGCAGAAATTAAGAGATGGAGACGGAGAGCCCTAGAAATGGAAGATTGGGCGGCAATTCTTAAGGAGGTCAAGGCTAAACTAAAAGGGCTGTATGACCACAGATGATGATGATGATGAAATCCAGACGTTTGAGATGGGCAGGGCATATAGCACATATGGACGAATCCAGAATTGCATATAGAGTGTTAGTTGGGAGGCCGGAGGGGAAAAGAGCTTTGGGGAGGCTGAGACATAGATGGGAGGATAATATTAAAATGGATTTGAGGGAGGTGGGATATGGCGATAGAGACTAGATTAATCTCGCAGAGGATAGGGATCGATGGTGGGCTTATGTGAGGATGGCAATGAACCTTCGGGTTCCTTAAAAGCCATTTGTAAATATGTAAGTAAATAAGGCAGAAAAGTATGCATATTAGAACACGCCAATTTGACCACAAAATATATATATTTATTTATATAAATAAATGGAAATTTAAAAATGAAGTTTTAATAAGCAAATGTGTGTGTGTGTGTGTGTGTGTGTGTGTGTGTGTGTGTGTGTGTGTGTGTGTGTGTGTGTGTGTGTGTGTGTGTGACTAATGCCTACCCATTTCACTTGCGTGATTCGGATTCCGCATACTGCGGATAGAATGCAGAACTGTGACCCACTTCAGCGGGCCACGTAATGCATGATGTGTATCTGTGTAGAATTATGTCGTGTATTAGGGTGAGTGTATGTTAAGTGTTTGTGTAAGTGTAGTGTAGAGAATGGGTGAGGATGATTATGAAGGTGAGGAAGGGAGAAGGGGAAACCCACTGCCGGCACGTAGCCTACTCCTGTCAAATAGCACCAAGGGGGCTGCCAGGATTAACATCCCCATCCAACGGACAAATCACTATTAACAGTGGCATATGCCTTCCCTTCATATGCACTATGGAGAGATTTGGGATTTAACCCAGGCGTATTGGTGCACAGTTTGGTGATTAGAAGTTGTACACCACCATTTTACCAAATTTTACAAGAAAATGTCTGACCCCACCGGGAATCGAACTCGGGCCGGCTAGTCTGGAGGCAGACATGCTACCACAGAGCTAACTCGGCGGACTTAGTAAGCAAATGTATATGAGGTAAATAGTATTGAAATTAAAAGCAAAGGGAATTAGAACACTATCTGTAGAATTATGGTTGATGTTCGTAAATGAAGATGTAAAAATATAGTTGCAATAAGCAAGTATGTATGAAGTAAAAGATATTGTAATTAAAAAACAAAGCGAAATTGACTTTGAAAATATATATCTAGATTTATAATATATATGTCATGTGTCATGGCGTCGGGGTCTAAGACATCCTATCTAGAACATGCGTTACAGAATGTGTACTGGTTCGAGTCCTCATGAGGTTAGAAATTTTCTCACGAAGTTTCGGCCAGTGCATGGGACCGGTGCCCACCCAACATCGTGATGCACTTGGGAGCTAGGATAGGTAGCGAAAATCTGGTTTCGCAAACCAGCTATAACGGCTGGGGGAATCATCACGCTAACCACACGATAACTCCATACTGGTTGGATGATCGTCCACCTCTGCTTCGGCATGTGGACGTGAGGCCAGCAGCCGGCTGGTCGGTCTTGGCCCTTCAGGGCTGTAGCACCATGCATTTACTTTACTATATAATATACATGCAATTTGTTCACTTGTTAAGTCCTCTATCCATTCCACAAAGCTATCTCATATATTAGTTCACACGCTGTACTGTACATGGGTCATTCTCACGAAACCCATCACATTTCTTTCCCTTGTAGATATTTCTGTAATGGTTTGTAACTTGAAAAATGTCTCTTTTGCAAGTAATATAGGACTGTTACACCCTAAACATATGTCGATATCACATTTTCTTACTGCCATGCATAGCTAAGTATACCCAAACATGTGGACACCATGGATCCCTGCACTACAAAATATAAATTTCAATGAATATCACTTTTACAAAATCGAGTAATTAACAATTTAAATACGGAGATGAATGTTCAATTATAATACATTTATGTCAGCACAATACTATATAGAAGTTTTAGAAAATGTGGGCTGACGATTTCTCGTCAAAATAAGAGACAGCCCAATAAATTCTGTAACAAACAAGGTGAACAAAGTAGTTACAGTTCAACTAATGTGATATTAACAGCACCTTGTCCTACAAAGAGCAGTCCATTCATTGGAAATTACTGTTAAGAATTACAATTACAAAAAAATAAATAAAAAAATAAACCAGAAAACTAAAGTAGAAATAATCCATCAGAATTGAAATAGTAGTTGAGAATAAAGGTATACCATACAGTTATTGGCCATTTAAGAATTTTTTTTTTCTTTGAACATGAATAAAGTGCGGAAGTAAAATAAAAAATTTTACTTTATTTATTGTATTTATTTAATTGAAATATACTCTTTCAAGTACCATAATTGAGGTAGGACGTTTGATCTGGGGAGCATTCGTGTTTGGTGGAGGGATTGATCGTTTGGTATGTTGCTTGATCTGAATTGTGTTTGGAGTGTTGAAGTGCGATCATTTTGATCGCGAGACCACTCGTTTGGTGCAGTGGCGGTTCCTTTGACATGTTTCTTGGTTGTTATTACCAATTATTTTTGGAAAAGCGAAAATTAACAGAAAAATTTTGGCTACAGATTTATTATTATGTTTATATTATATTATATGACCAGCCTCATGGTCTAGTGGTCAGAGCTTCTGGCTATAGTTCATGAGGTCCCGGGTTCGATTCCCGGTTAGAGCACAGGAATTTTTCCTTAAAGGGGATTATTCCTGTGTTTGTCCATGGTCTGGAATTTAGGTTAAGTTTAGATTTAAGACCTCTCCTGGCACCACATTATCATAATCATCCTATCACATCATCGGGGTAATGTAACTCCGCCTTCCAGGCACCCCAACCTCAGAAGTGGGTTACAACTAAGCCACGGTCAGGAGAGAGGACCAGAAATGTCGAAAAGACAACCTGGTGGCATTGGATAAAAAAAAAACTATAAATCCGATTACAAAGAAACACATTGTATTGAAAAGTATGTTAAAGGAAGTAAACATTTCATATACAACAGTTTCTTAAAAGTATACAGTGTCACTACAGGATTGGTGTAGTTTTTTGCACGAGTTTTAGACTTGTCATGGAACGAATGAATTTTCGCTTGAAATTTTCCGCTTTGAAAGATAAGTTCAATGTGATGCTACTGGAACATTCGAGAGATAAAGACGATGAATTGCCAGTGCTTTCTCAGACACACAGCAATAAGTACTTGTGTGCCAAGTTCAAAATCAGCACTGAAAAGCAAGTGTTAAAGGGGTATTCCATGAAAAACAGGACATTATTATGAATTTGGCATAATTATTTTTTTTTCAGGTAAAAGTTTTGTAAAATGGTACATAAAACCCTGAATTTACTGCAGCTGTTTTCTATACAGGGCAATGTAAAATGTACCTTATCTACTCTGACTGCCAATCTAAAGACAAAGAAGCTGTATTTGTGTTGATTGACTTTCTATGAAATCACTCAATCAGGTGGTGATCAGCCGAAGTTAGAAATAATATGGAGTGATGGGCCATTGTCATAATTTAAAAATAAGTCCATGGTAAAGATGCTGCAAATACTTTCTGAGAAGTACAAGATAGATTTTGCTTGGAAGTATTTTCACATTAGGAATAATAATCAAAAAGTTCTAAAACATTAATTTCATAAAAAATCAAAACCAAAATATTTTGAACTAGCCTCACAGGTTGTTACCAGTACCCATATCTATCACGTGGCAGAGGATCATATTATACTCACTATATTTCTTCAGAAAAGCCACGGGAGAATGTAGTTGCAATTCCCGGCATAAAAAGTTTTCATGTAATTTTATGTGAAAATAGAGGCATCACATGTAAAACAAATGCATTTAGAGGAATTAATGTCAATTCATACAGACCAGCTTCTGAAGAATTACAGAAAGAAGACCTTACTTGTGGGCAGTGGGTTGTTGTAACCTACGAAGGAACTAAATATCCTGAAGTAATTGCAGGTGCATGCTTGTGACAAAATTGAAGTTTCAGCGTTGGTATAGGCTGGAGTTTCAAACCACTTCCAGTGGCCTGAACGACCTGACTTATCTCCTACAGCCAACAAGAGCTTGTCAAGAAACTGTTACCTCTAGATATTGTGAATAATCGTGGAGTTTTTAAATTTTCAGAGTATTTTTAAAGCAAAGCAAACTGTTGTCTTGTGTTATTTATGAAGAACATTCCTTTTTCAAATTACATGATGTTTTCCTAGTTTTGTGATTTTTTTGTTATTGTTAACAATTTACAGTCATCTGTTTAATTCCTCCCATAAAGGTAAAAGTCCCACACGTGACTCTCTGTGTCCCACACGTGACCAACAAAAAAAAATTATATTTATATTGTCAGACTCCAAAGCAGCTATTCTATTAATAGTCTCTAAACACACACCTTCATCTCAAACAGCAGAAATAACTAAAATGCTCTCTCAATTAATATCACTCAATTAAAGAATTCTATTGCAATGGATACCATCCCATTGTGGAATCCTGGGAAACGAGAATGCGGATGCTTTAGCAAAGAAGGGCAGCACTGCTACTTACAGACCTGTTACTAAATCTACATATTACTCTGTGAAGAGATTTATTAAATCTACATACTTAGACTTCAACAAACAAAATTTGATACCACAATCCCAAGGGAAAAAATGGAACTCTCTGCATCAAAACCCACAGTTAATTCCCGATTTACCACGAAAATCGTCTGTAGCTGCATTTAGATTGGCAAGAGGCCATGATTGTTTGGCTAAACACCTGCATAGAATTGGAATATATCAGTCCCCTAACTGCCCATTGTGCAACTCAAACCAAGAAATGGATTCGGAACACTTCAAAATCTGTGCTTCATTGGCTGGTCATGATAATATCTTTGAAAAATATTGGAGTGCAAGAGGTCAAATGACTTTATTGTCAAACGCCTGGCATTAGAAAACAACAACAACAAAAAATTCTACAGGCTCACCAGTTAATGTTTTTTTCAATGTGATTGCGTGAGATTATAGAATTTTTTGCAAGTAATTCAGAAAAAGAAATACAGCATAATGACAGCATTAGCAGATGGGCTGAATTTCCTATCATAACTCAGTAATTTGTTATGTTAAGGATATGCATGTGTCCTGCACGTGACCATCATGTTTCTAGTATTTTCTAAGTACACAAAAAAATATATGATAATTCTTCATAGCTCAAAAAATCAGTCATTGTTGGCACTTTCTTTTTGGCATACGAGACTTTTAATTTAATAAGTTTAGGCCTACTTAACTAATTATATGAAGATATGTAACTAAGAAATTAGTACAAATGTCCCACACATGACCATGGAATGTCCCTAAATTTTTTAAGTGAACACCGTGGATAATGTGCCAGCTCAACTATGTAAGGGAGAATTATCAACTGCTGGTTAAGTAATGACTTCATAGGCTACTTCTCAAATATAATCGGAAAAATTAATATGCTTGAAAGTAATTAGAACACAGCAGTGCAAAGTCTGAAATGTGGACACCATGGCCATAAACACCGTGCATTTATTTAGGATGGAATATTTAGTTCACAGGCCATGTTAATTATTACTGATGTGATGTTTATGATGTAGGTGGAAAAATATAAAATCTCTAGAATTACGCATTTCTATATGGGTACAATATCAGTCGTGGTCATCTATTTGCCGCTGTTCATAATATGCTAGTTTCCTGTTTGCATTGTTTGCAGTATGGCAATTAATTTATTTTTCTCATGTCCAACTTTAAAATGATGGTTGATGACGGATTCAGCCGAAAAATCTGATAATCTACTACGCGTCAATTTCTATACCGTCATTGATTTTATGAAACCTCCTATATGACAGCGTAGAAAATAATTTTTCAGGACGAGGAAAAAAATGAATTAAAATCAATAGGCCTATACTGATCTTCGATCATGCTCGTCATATTCACCAACCTTTTTCTACCGATTACTTCATAATCTTATGTAGGCCCATTGCTTCTTAGTTCATTTTGTCTTCCTCCTGAAAAATTATGTTGTGTACTGTCACATAGAAGGTTTCATAAAATCAATGACGTTATGCTAACTAGTTTCATAAAAGAAAATAACAGCTTCCTGACGATCAGAATTCGAGGTCACGAGGTGAACAACATTGTAATGGTTTCTTCGTTAAGCATTAATTTATATTATTACCAGCCATACCCGTGCACTTGTTATAAATAAATATCATTGACTTAAATCTGTTATATTTCCAAATACAGCTTTGTTATTGTTAGTTAATAACACTGGTCAACAATGATTTTGTTAAATAAATAATTTCGGGTGTTTCTTTTTTTTTTCTTTTTTTTTTTTATTTTAGTTGGTTATTTAACGACGCTGTATCAACTACTAGGTTATTTAGCGTTGATGAGATTGGTGATAGCGAGATGATATTTGGCGAGATGAGGCCGAGGATTCGCCATAGATTACCTTGCATTCACATTACAGTTGGGGAAAACCTAGGAAAAAACCCAACCAGGTAATCAGCCCAAGCGGGGATCGAACCCGCGCCCGAACGCAACTTCAGACCGGCAGGAAAGCGCCTTAACCGACTGAGCCACGCCGGTGGCTCGGGTGTTTCTTATGTATTGACATCTGCTGATTCCAAAAATGAAGTCAGAAATTTTCCATCACCCACCATTTTTTTTTAATTTTGAAAATAAATTTGTTCCTGTTTATTAGCATTTGTGGTGTATAACATGCTGATTAGAAGGCGTATTTTACATTTATATTTCATTACAATTTGACTTGTAACGTTTGGTACTGTTACCTGTGAATTCACGAATAATAACAATGACATTTCCCTCACAAAACTGTGATTTTAAGGTAAATTTCCCAGATAAATAGAAGCTTTCTTTAAAGAAAGAAGCTAATCATGTGCTCTCTTCCGTTGTCAATTGAATTATGATAGAAGTATATAATACCGAACCTCATAATGCATTGTAAGGAGTAGTGTATAAATGTACACTGTAAAAGAAACATGTCTTGAAGATGTCTTATAGATAGAAACAACTTCTGTTAAGTGTGTGGTGAGCTCACTTTAAAATGACAGAGGCCAAATATTATTCCTCTAGTTAGAAGAGCTTATGGCTGTTATTTTAACAACAAAATAGACCAGAACAAGACATGGGCCCCTGAAATCTGTTATGCCAAATGTGTAACACTATTAACTGGCTGGTTAAAAGGATCCCGTCATATGCCTTTTGCAGTCCCTATGATATGGCGCGAACTAAGGATCATTTGACAGACTGTTATTTCTGCTTGACAAATATATCTGGAGTAAATTCGAAGTCCAGACACTGTTAAATATCAATATTTAGTTTCTGCAATTCGGCCTTTGCTTCATAGGCCAGGATTTCCCATACCAACTCCACCAGACGACATAACATTGATTGAAGTAATTCAAAGTGTCTGATGTTCAGAATGAATTATAAAATGATCCAGATTTTGTGGAAGATAATACTATAAATGAACTTCACTTTCTAACACAGGAGGATTTAAATGATTTGGTTCGGGATCTTGGTTTAAGTAAAAGTAAGGCAGAATTACTCGCCTCAAGATTGAAAGGCTAGAAGCTGCTGCAGGTAACACCAAAGTAAGTTTCTTTCGCCAACGCCAAAAGGAATTTGAGCATTTGTTTTCTAAAGAGGAGAACTTAGTTTGCTGTAGTGATGTTGAGAATTTGTTCGAGTCACTGGGTGTTGAGCATAAACCTGAGGATTGGTGTTTGTTCATAGACTCCTCGAAAACAGTTTGAAAGGAGCGTTACTACATAATGGAAACAAATATCCATCCATTCCTTTAGCCCATGCAGTTGGTATGAAGGAAAATAATGAGAATATGAAGCTCTTACTAACCACTATCAAGTGTGACAATTTTTCTTGGCAGATATGTGGGGATTTGAAAGTAATAGCTATCTTACTTGGGTTACAGCTTGGCTATACTTCTGCAAGTTGGATAGCAGAGTCAAAAGTAATCATTATATAAAAAAGAACTGGCCAAAGAGAGAATCATTTTAATCCAGGACAAGATAATGGTATTCACCAACCATTTGTAAGTTCTGAAAAAATCTTATTGCCTCCACTGCATATCAAACTAGACTTGATTAAGAATTTTGAGAAAGCAATGGATCGTGATGGCAGTGCATTTCTCTTCCTGAAAAATAAGTTCCCAAGAATCAGTGAAGCTAAATTAAAAGAAGGAATATTTGTTGATCTCAAATAAAGGAACTGATGAAAGATACGCAATTTGAAAACCAGTTAAATATGCAAGAAGCAGATGCATGGGTATATTTAAAAAATGTTGTCACGAACTTTTTAGGAAACTTCAGTTCTGGGAACTATAGAGAACTTTCAGTGAGATGATTGAAAACTACAAGATCATGGGATGTAATATGTCTTAAAAATGCACTTTCTGCATCCCATCTAGATTTCTTTCCTGAAAACCTAGGGCTGTGAGCGACGAACACGGGAGTGTTTCCCCCAGGACATCATGTAAATGGAAAGGCGCTACCATGGTAAATGGTTTCCAAATATGTTGGCAGACTATTGTTAGATACTGAAAAGAGATGTTCCTCAAGCAAAGTACAGCCGAAAATATGCTTAACATACATTTTAGGTCAATAAATGTAATTTCAGCTAAGATATCGTAATACTAAAATGTATAAATACGAAAAATGTTTTTCATGTGATTACTCTAAAACCCTGGGTGATGGAAAAGTTCTGTAAAAAGATTTGAAATCAGCACAAAAAAGTCATTTAGAATCACCCATTGTTTCCCATTTAACAGACAAAAGTTTAAATTTTGTTAACCAGTGTAATTAATTTATTATCAATTATAAATTGTTTACTCCTGCATTACTTTCAAAGTTGTATTTAGAACTATAAATGTAACTGTTATTACCATGCAATAGGTTCTGGAGTTGTTCGATTAGTTGAAGGATTCAGAGCCATAGTGGCCGAAGCGCCATTTATTAAAAATGGAGAAAGCAAGGTTTAAAGTTAAGTGAATACCATAGTTTAATGAAGATTGATGTGCCATATAGTTTTAATATGCAAACTTTATAATTACTTGCTAATAACTTAATTTTAACCCTTGTTTTCTTTGCTTTTTATTTATGCCGCTTGGCCCACTATGGCTCTGAACCCTTCAATTCTGCTTTTAAGCTTAGTATTATGTTAGACCTAACAGCATCTAAAATAGAATATATTTGCAAGAACTGAAGGTTGTTACTCTCAGCTGGAAGAAGGTTTTGTCACCAAATGATATCATTTGAAATAAGGTGTTGTACTGCCCTATATTATTTAAAACGTGTGTTGATAACAGATGTACTACTATAAGCACCTACCTAAGTTTTTAATTGGTTGTGAAGGCTCTTAAATCTCAGGAAGAAAAACTTTTCCAGCAGTGCAACGTATTCAAGGCTAATTTACAAACATGTTAAACGAATTATTCTTGCAACGAAAACAGGTGCTCCCTAGACCAAATAGTCGTATTTCAGTTATGTAATTACTTCATAGTTTCATCTGGTATTTATATTTATTTATTTACCCTGGTAGAGATAAGACCATCAGGCCTTCTCTTCCCCTCTACCAGGGGATTACAACTACAACATTAAGAATACAATTACAATTATAATTACAATTAATATTAAATTTACAAATACAATAAAAATCAAAGTACTAAAAGATTAATTGATTAATAAAGCCTAGACAGTTTATTGTAAAAGTTAAGAAGAGAGAAAATAATAATGCTTAATAAGTTTGCTTTTGAACACTACTAAATTCCGACAGTCTCCGATGTCACTGGGTAGGGTATTCCACAAGCACAAGAGCGAGATTGTGTATGATGATGAATACGATGATGTCTCATGTGTTGGTATGGCTAGCATGCGGCTATTTTGCGTGTGTGTGATGAGATTATGATATGATGACAGGTAACTGAAACGGGAGGCAAGGTAGGTAGGTGTAGAAGTGTGAAGGACTTGGAAAAGGAGAACAAGGGAATGAAAATTTCTACTTTCGTTAAGCCGTAGCCAGTTTAGAGTTTGGAAGGATGGGGTAATGTGGTCAGTGCGACGGACATAGCAGACGAAGCGAACACAAGAATTATGAACACGTAATCTTTGAGACTGGTTGACATTGAGGTCAGTCAGTAGAAAATCACAATAATCGAAGTGGGGCATTACTAGTGTTTCCACGAGTATTTTTTTGAGTGATAGCGGGAGAAATTTTCGAATGCTTTAAGGAATGTAGTATGGAAAGCACTTTTTTGATAATATGGGTTACTTGGTTATTCCAGTTAAAATGCATATCAAAGTAAACTCCAAGGTTTTTAACACAGGAAGCAAAAGGGATTATTGTCGTTTAACTTGACTGAAAGAGCAGGAGTAATGTTGCATAATAGATGTTGATGTCCCCCTAGGATTGCTTGTGATTTTCTTGCATTGAGTCAAACAAAACATTCTGGCCCATGCAGATATAGATTCAAGGTCCTCGTTAAGATTGTATATTGCGTCATTGAGTGAGTCAGAGGTTGTATGGATATAGATCCAAACTTTCTTGTGGACATTCACGTTTTTCTTTCTTAGAATTTCTAAGTTTTACCATACGTTTAGTAGGTCTCTTTCGCTTAGGACGATTATCACCTATTCTATTCATGACTGTAACTTATAGGCCTATACTATATACAGTTATACAAGAATAGGTATAATCGCAACGACCGGGATATTATTATGGCGAACGTGCGCAAGGTACTACGTGAAACAAATTAAGCATATATGCATGTAGCGATGAGAGAAAGGCTGTTGTCTTGTATTAGAAAAGGAAATAAGTTGTAATGGTTTCATATATGAAATCGTGGACGTAGTTTATAGATTTAACACCAGAGTCGCGTTGAAACGATGTTCTGGATACCAGTACAGCAAACAGAATTCAAGGCCTGTAAAAATGTAATACTTTAGAGCAAATATCAGTATGAAAAATTGCAAGGAAAACGTCAAAATAGAATATACAATGAGCCAATGACACGAAATTTAATTCCATACCATGGATAATCCATGTCCATAATTTCAACCCAGAGAGTGCATTATATGCTGAGTTCAAGCCCCGTATGACTATAACAGGCCTCCATACAGTAAATAACAGTAGGTCTGCAGAGGAAATGCAGGAATAATGTCGAAATTAGCACACATAATGAGAATATCGATAGTATGAACTCAAAGAGGGCATTATTTCCCTGACTTCGAACCTTGTACACTGTCTTATAAGTCAATAGGATGCACACCTTATGGCGAAGACTGGCTGATTTGATGATGTAAGACTTACGGTGATTAGTCTGAATGTCATTGTGATTGTGAGCAATAAATTAGTACCGTAATATTTTTTATAGGCGGCCGGGTAGCTCAATTGGTAGAGCAGCTGGCTATGGACTGGAAGGTCCGGAGTCCGATCCCAGGTGGTGACAGGATTTTTTCTCATTGCCAAACTTTCAGAACGGCCCCAAGGTTCACTCAGCCTCCTATAAAATTGAGTACCTGGTCCTTCCTGGGGGTAAAAGGCGGTCAGAGCGTGGTGACGACCACACCAACTCATTCTAGTGCCGAAGTCATGGAAAGCATGGGGCTCTACCTCCATGCCCTCCCAAGTGCCTTCATGGCATGTTACGGGGATACCTTTACCTTTTTTTATATTTCTTTATAACTGGAAATTAGCGGTAAAATAATGATGAGAAGTATGTTGTACGAATTATCTATGAAATAGAAAGAGGAAAAATGTAAGACACTTTAATGCAGAATTGGATGCACTTATGCAATATGGAACCAAGTCCAAAATACAGCTTTTGAGCTACAGCTGTTTTAGCAAATCGTTACAAATAAAATTCTACATCAATACTATTACGAAAGTAATGATTGCATTATTAACATTCTGAAATGCTCTTTCAGATCAATGGTGTAGCTCGCATCAGTATTTGACTCACACAGAGTAGAAGGTCAACATTGAAGTTGGTTCCATATTGCTTATTGCAAAAATGGATATTGGCACTTGGTTCCTACTTGTGTGATTCAAATGAGAGAGAGATGAGGCAACATTCTAGTTCAAATCCATGTTTAACACTTTATTATTGGAAAACTAAACATCCGAGACACTAATTGTGGGATTACGAATAAAATTTAAAAAATTTATATTCATTAGCATTTGTTCATACATTGACTTATCATTTCAAGGTGAAGTTAAGGGGACCATTGATTCCATCAACATCACCTTGTCCACACCTGTGGAGTAACGGCTAGCGCGTCTGGCCACGAAACCAGGTGGCCCAGGTTCGATTCCCGATCGGGGCAAGTTTTATTTTATTTTATTTTATTTTAGTAGGTTATTTTACGATGCTTTATCAACAGCTGAGGTTATTTAGCGTCTGAATGAGACGAAGGTGATAATGCCGGTGAAATGAGTCCGGGGTCCAACACCGAAAGTTACCCAGCATTTGCTCATATTGGGTTGAGGGAAAACCCCGGAAAAAACCTCAACCAAGTAACTTGCCCCGACCGGGAATTGAACCCGGGCCACCTGGTTTCGCGGCTAGACGCGCTAACCGTTACTCCACAGGTGTGGACTCGGGGCAAGTTACCTGGTTGAGGTTTTTCCGGGGTTTTCCCTCAACCCAATATGAGCAAATGTTGGATAACTTTCGGTGTTGCATCCTGGGCTCATTTCACTGGCATAATCACCTTCATCTCATTCAGACGCTAAATAACCTAAGCTGTTAATAAAGCGTCGTAAAATAACCTACTAAAATAAAAATTCATTGAATTTTCTTCTGTAGTGACATATTCGACACCTAAACATCTTCGGTTCTACAAATAATATAATATAATATATCACTACTATTAGCAAAAAATTGTATTCAAACTCCCATATTTACACAAAACAAACATGGGAACTGACAGCTTGGAGTTGGTTCTAAATTGCAAAACACTGCACTATGGATTCTGTTTTTGGTGGTTGGTTCAGATCTCTCTATAGGGCAGCACGTTACAGATAGGAGTTGGTTCTATTTTGTATAAGAAACTATAGATATTAAGACACATTTTGCAATAGAAATCCAGATATTCATAAAATGGTGGTTGGTTCCATATTGCATAAGTGCATCCAATTATGTGGTGGCAATCCATCGCTAAATAAGAGCTGTAGAAATAAATGAGCCGTTCAGAGCAGAAGTGGTGTAAGTCAAAAAAAATTTTTTTACAGCAGCTGGAGTCAATACTCAGTGCCTTATCTGCCACAAAAGTTAGAAAGAAAGAAGAAAACGTAATATAATGCGTCATTACTAGTCCACACATAGAGATACGATGGTTTTTGTTGGTGAAGATCGCAGTAAAAAGGTTCAGGAGTTGAAAGTTGCATTATTACATGAGACAGGGTACGTTAGAATTTATTAATCTTCAACAATTTAAATAACAATTTAAAATGGGCGATGAGGATTAAAGTAAACATTCTGTAAAATACACTATCTCTGTCTATATGTGTCTCCCACCTGTCTGTCCGTCTCAGTGTGTTTATTTGTCTGCCTCTGTCTGTTTGTCTGCTGTCACAGTTTCTGGTGTCTGTATGACTCCCCCTGTCTATCAGTCTCTGTGTCTCTTTGTCTCCCTCTGACTAACTGACTGACTGTCTGTCTGTTTGTCTCCTCTGTCTGCCTCTCTCTCTCTCTGTCTGTGTGTGTCTGTTTGTTCCCCTGCCGTCTGTCTGGCTCTGTTTATCACTCTCTCTTTGTGTCTGTCTCTCTATCTGTCTCTGTGTGTCTGTTTGACGTGTGGCGTCTCTTATGCCATGTCCCATCTATTGCAACTGGAATCTTATCATCACTGTCATTGCATTGCACTGCTTCCTTACATGCTTCTAACATACTGTCTTTGAGACACTATCAGCTGATTCTTGAATATGTCCAATCACCTTATGAAATTTTGAATGAGGCTTAGACATTCATCATGACACACAATCTACCAGCATAACCTTTTCCAATACAGCGGAGCCCATATATGAATCTTGTATCCAGTTCATATCCACTAGGGGTAACTTTTGATGTTTGAAAAGTGCCTTCCTTTCTGCACACTGCACACACTATTACTAATAATCTGGCAAGTCCTTTTTGTTTCTTCATGTCTTCTTGAATTGACAGAGAGTCACATTTACAGTATTTACATTTTGTTTGTTGAGATAATGCTTTTGACATCAGTTCCAAATCCACTAGTACATAACCAGATTTTAACATGTTATTTTCACAAATATTAGACTGTTGCATTTCACACATCTCATCAAATAGTTCTATGGAAGATGGAAGTTTCTTCTTCCATGAACTAGGAGGTGTAACACACTTACCGGCACTGGTAGTTGTTACATTTGCTTCACATGGTGTTCGGTCAAACCTCTTCTGCACTAAATACATTACTAATTAAATCACTAGTAACTTCCTTCTTTCTTGTATAAGTGTTCCCAGTAAACTTTCTCTTTCCAAACTTCTCATTTCTTCCCATTTTTTACCTTCACAAATACAAAATAACAAATATTTACGTTTACATCGCTTCCCGTTTCCTTGGAAACCAAACCACAGATGACCATGATCAAAGAGAAAGTTGACAGAGGCATCAACAGAAAATATGAAATTTCTCGCAAAAAACAAGAGTTAGTTTATAAAAATATCTTCAACGGTTTAGGAAATATATCGAAAAACATTAATGTCTGCAAAAGTGGGCGTGGTCAGAAAAGACATGCAATCAATTATATGCTCATTAAACATCCAATTTTGGTCCGAATCGATTATAAACCGCATATTCGAATTCAGTACACTTGAAACACTAATAAACACCAGAAATCGAAAAATCCGTATTTTGAACCATAAACGAAGGCTTGCTTACCTTAATCTGAGGTGGCCATGATATAAAAAAGCATTGTTATTTTAAAACAGATTGGCAATGCAGAATTTCTGCATGGAAATATTATGTACTTCGGCACATCATACTAGTATGTCCTATCAACATTCTGCATAGAATAAAACTTATCGGAAATCGTATTTAAATCAACATTTGTTAAGTAATATTTTTCTTAAAAATCAATAATAAGCGAGATATTTTGATTTATTTAATTAAGGCCCACTTATAACCCCCCTTTTAAAAAAAGTATTTTGAATTACACACAGCCTTAAATCTAAGTTAAAACGAACTTAATTTACATTCCAATTTTCACATAAATCAGTTCAGCCATTATTGCGTGAAAAGATAACAAACATCCAGACAGATAGACAGACATAAATAAAAAAAATATTTAAAAAAACGACTTTCGATCTCAGGATGGTTAATTATACTAACACCAATTATTTTTTGGAAAATCGAAAATTACCAGAAAAATTTGGGTTACAGATTTATTATTAGTATTATGGTCTGGGGTTTATTTAAACATTAATATCCTTCTAATAATAAACTGTATTAATGGGGGAAGTTACAGGGATAATGCTGTTGGATATACCATACTTTTGTGGAACAATCCAACACGGTGGTCTGGTAGCTAGAGATTCATTCATTCACAGTGTTCTGCCCAAGGGCAGGTCTTTCACTGCAAACTTGGCATTCTCCAGTCTTTCCTATTTTCTGCCTTCCTCTTAGTCTCCACATATGATCCATATGAAGTTGTCTATCATCTGATATCTTGTTCTACCCCAAACTCTTCTCCCGTTCACCATTCCATCCTCCAGTAGGCAGTTTCTTTTCAACCAGTGACCCAACCAATTTCTTTTCCTCTTCCTGATCAGTTTCAGCATTATTCTTTCTTCACCCACTCTTTCCAATATAGCTTCGTTTCTTATTCTTTCTGCCCATTTCACACACTCCATCCTTCTCCATATCTACATTTCAATGCTCCTAGTCGCTTCCCTTCGCTTTGCCGTAACATCCATGTTTCTGCCCCATACAGTGCTCCACTCCACACAAAGCACTTCACTAGTCTCTTCCTTAGTTCTTTCTCCAGAGGTCCACAGAAGATGCTTCTTTTTCTATTAAAAGCTTCATTTGCCATTGCTATTCTTCTTTTGACTTCCTGACAGCAGCTCATGTTACAGCTCATTGTACATATCAAGTATTTGAAGCTGTCCACTTCCTCTAGTGCCTCGTTTAGAATTCGCATCCCCTCTTTACTTTTCTTCCTATGACCATGGTCTTCGTCTTATTTGCAAATATCTTCATCCCATATTCTCTTCAGCTGCCATTTAGCTCCAGTAACATATCCCTTAGTATCATCTCCTCTTCTGCTAACAACGCCATATCATCAGCAAATCTTATGTATTTTATTATTTTCCTCCTACTATCACTCCTCCCATGTTCTGAAAATAGCTCTTCACTAAATCTTCCAAGTATATGTTGAACAGAGTAGGTCATAAAGAGCATCTTTGTCGTACTCCTCTCCCTATTTCGCTTCCTTCTGACATTTCTTATCCTATCCTGACTTTGACTCGTTGTTTGATATAAAGATTACTGAACAGCCTCCTCTCTTTCCAATCCACCCGAATTGTCTTTAGAATCCCCATTAGTTAATTGCAATCCACTGTGCCAAAAGTCTTTTCAAGGTCCACAAATATTACATACTCTTCTTTATTTTTCTCTAAGTATCTTTCGACGATTGTTCGTAGCAGTCCAATTGCATCTCTCGTACCTTTTCCCTTCCTGAAGATAAACTGTCTTCTTCCAACTTACAGTCTTACTAATAAACCGTGTATAGTTTTTATACGAGACTTATGCAGAGTTGAGACAGAAAACGTTACTAATAAACCGTGAATAAGCTATGGACATATAAACAGGCTGTAACTATACAATGGGAATTGCTTTGCAGTAGTTATATACACGAAACCCCTTGTTTAAGCGTTGTATATAGGAAAAAAATGGCCGCCCCTTTAACAGCTGTTCGTATGGACTGTCATTTTATGATGATGTTTACCTTGTAACTACAGAAGAACAAACCAAAGATCATAGAATTATTAGAATAATACTGCTGTAGCTTGTACTCTTTGACAAAAATGTAGTGTGGTAATCGATTAAAGCCAGTTGTACTATCGATATTTAACACGACACACTAGAGCGCTCTACCGGATCCAGTAGAGAACCTCAGATATTCTATTACCTTTCGTAACGAAGTAATGACGAAACTATGACATAGCTGTGTAACAGTTATACTGTTATACACGATGTATGTAGTGATTATTAGTAAGGAATTTACACACGACTTATAAACAGCTACTCATTGTATAAGACAGTTAAACGTCTGTATATAGAGTTTTTATTAGTAAGACTGTTAGAATATAAACGTCCATTCATTATTCGCAGAATACCTAATCTTCGTGAGCTATGGACTTGCAATTTTGTAGACGCAGGTTCGATCTCTGGCGTAGTACCAGATTTATAAGTTGTGTTGGGCAAGCCCATGATCCAAGTAACAGAGGTTTTCTCCAGAAGCTCCGGTTCCCCTGTGGTGTACCAACAAATCTCCATCATCACCTCATCTCATAGCGGGTGTAGCATAGAGCAGCCTCGTGTGGCGCACCCTGGCCCATGACTCTGTCGGAAATTTGACCTACATAACCGGTTCATATGAGTGAATGACGGACGGCCAAGTACTGACCATTAGTTAAAAACAACGGTATCCTTAGTGTAGATAACCAAAACGATGTGCTGCTTTTAAGCCATAATATGTTTCTTTAATACATCATAAAAATACCGCTGAGCTTGCAATGTTATAATATATGGAGGGAGAACTTTGTAGTTGCGGAATATAATACAGTATGTATCATCACAGACTACGTAATTTAAGAAAAAAAATGAACTGACTGGTGATGTATCAAGTATACACAACCGGAATGTAAATATTGCCTAACTGCTGTTAAATCTTCACGTGGTTGTTAATAAATGTGTGGGAATAAGCCGTAAGTGTTAAGAAGACAAATAACTGCTTTATCATCACTTCGTAATTACGTCCAATGACTCACATCTTGCCCTTAAATGTTGTTATAAACACTGTCATTGACCTTAAGCAAGACAGAAAATTTTATCCATTCTTCTATATATACTTTTAACACTTTTTATATCACTGTTTTCAACTTCTTTACTGTGTTAATTTTTAGGAAATTACCTAACAAATAAGCAATTAGTAAGAATGAAAGAAAAGGCCGGTTTCCTGATCAATATTTAGGCCTAAATATTCATTAAGTGTTATAAATTAGTTTCTCGAACGTTCAGCAGGCCGAATGATTGTTTAAATCACACAATAACTTAACTCCTCGACATTGGATGGAATCTGTGACTCTTCTTACATGCAGTCAACTATGGAAAGAATGCAATTGGGCTTCAGTTTTCATTGAAATAAAAAAGCCTATCAAATATATCTGAAATATTTACGTTACTGGCGACTATGGTGATTATTCTTATAGCAATATTAGAAGTTTTCATAATACGTTTATCGTATTAAGATGGAAAAGATTCGTTATTGTATACAATATTAATAGACCAAGAGTTAACAGAAACAGGGTTGATTTCTTTACATAATATGGTGAAGAAGAATTCCAGGAAATTTTTCGCCTGAATCAGGTTGCAGTCATGGATTTAGTAACAAATATACAAGATAACCTATCAAGTTATCATCAGAACTAGGAAGTTGGTACCAAAACTGTTAAGTTGTGTGAGCTTGGACTATAGATCTACTGAATGAAAAGTTAGTAGCGCTGCTCTCAATGTCAGTGAACCAGAACGACAAACATGTACAGCTGGATGGTAACCAAACATGTGCTCCAATCGCCCACGGTCTTAGAACAAGAAGATAATAAATAAATAATATAAAAAAAACAATCATTTGTAATTATAAACTTCGTAACTCCCAATCTAAAATAATTTACCCATAATATGAAAGGAACATACAAAGTACACAATTATTATTCTAGCTTCATTATAACAGTTAACTATGAACATTTTCGTTTTATCAAAAGAAGATTGCTCCATAACAGGGATCAAACAAGATGAAATTATAAGATATTTGGGTGTATCATTCAATGAGGAAATAACATTTGATCAGGAGGCATTTATGTTAAGTCTGAAAAATGATTTGGAAAATTTAGTATCCACCTCCATGCTCCGTCCAGATCAAAAGCTCAACATTGTTAACCAGTATATATGGCCTAAATTAATCTACCCATTACAAATGGCTCCTATCCATCAGTTACCAGGAACATTCTTAGAAGATATTGATAAGTTAATCAGTAGTTCTGTTAAACAAATGCTTATGTTGCCATCTGATACACCTACTAGTATGTTACATGCAAGCAAAAACTACAGAGGTTTGGGACTAGTCAGAGCATCATGGGAAGCATTCTTGCAACACTGCAACATCTGCATCACTTTAATATTAAATGAAAATCCTTATGTAAATAGTATGCGACCTCTGATGTCTGAACTTAATTCTTCCTGTCAACATCTAAGTCTCCCTTGTCCAGTTGAACTTCGTAAATCTGTGACTAGGAAATTAAGAGAGGAATTAAGAAATGCAGAATTCGAATCATGGAAAGTAATGCCTGGAAGAGGCAGAGGTGTAGAATTGTACAGCCAAGTACCTAAAGCCAACGCCTGGATTTTTAATAAGTCTGGACTATCTACATCTGAATGGGTAACCTGCCTCAAAATGAATGCCAATTTAGCAGCAGTTAGAGGAGTACCTGGTCGCTCTTTGGATGGATCTCGGTGCAGACATGGCTGCCTGGAGACTGAAACCCTTGCCCACGTCCAAGGTCAGTGTAACAGAAGTTTACTCCTCCGAAATGCCAGACACCATCATGTTCGATCCTTAATTGCAACTGCTTTAAGAAAAAAGTCTTGGACAGTAGAAGAGGAAGTTTTTTGCCTTGCTACTAATGGCTCCTCTAGACGTATTGACATCATAGCGTATTCCCAGACTACCAAGAAAGGATATACAGTCGACTTTGTGCCATGAGGGTGACTTTGTGCCATTCGCGCATTTCATAAAAAAACGTAAGGAAGTAGTCATTAAAACCGTCACAAGGTTTTAAAGACTACTAAACGTAAGGAAGTAGACTTTAAAACCTTGTCACGGTCTTAAAGAATACTTCCACACGTTTTTCGCGAATGGCACAAAGTCACCCTCATGGCACAAAGTCACCCCTCGCGACGGTATAATTGATCCTACCATAAGGATTGAAATGGGGAGTAGCCAGCCGGAGGATGTCAATCAAGAAAAGATCAACATTTATCTGCCAACAGTTGATTACTTCAAAGCAAAATACCAGCTTGAAGACATTGAGGTGATTGGTCTTCTTATTGGAGCTCGTGGTGTGATTCCCAAGTTCTTTTAACGCTTCAGGAAGACTTTTGAACTACCACAGACACTTACTGCTGACATCATAACTTCAGTTTTGAAACGCTCTTGCCAAATTCTGAGTCATCATATTCACTTTCTATTCATATATATTTATTTTAATTTTCTTTCTACAAAATTTATGTAAACATTTAATATTGCAAAATTCATGTAGGAGAGTATACTGAGTCCTTCTGGGCTACCTCCAATGGGAGGCAGTTTAAAAAAAAAATAGAGAACAGAAAAGAATAAAAACAATATTTTGCAGACAGAAAATATTCGTTCTACGTCACAAGACGTTACTGGAGTAAATCTGAAATATGATACAGTATATTGTCTCACTATCATCAGGTGAACTACTACTTTGTGAATCTAATAGTGTATCTCGTATATGGCATGTAATATTAAACCCATAATTAAATCGACTTTTGCAAAAAGGACATATGTTACATCTTTGTCAAAATCGGTTTTTTCATGGAAACTGTAACTTAATGACTGGCCAGTGGAGTAATAATATGAGTAAATTACAACATATATCAGCCACATTTGTAGCTAACTTCATGTAACAAGAATATGAAGTTCCAATTTTGAGTTTCCCATCTGCTATTTTGTTTTTCTTGAATATCTCAAAATATTAAATTTGTAACATGTGTCCTTTTTGCAAAAATCGATTCAATTGTTTCCAAGAAACTTTTATTTCTATTCTAATGACAGCTAGAAAGTTCGTATCGTAATCCCGATGTTGAACTTGGACTGTAATCCATAGCATCACGAGACGTCAACATTTAACGAAGAACATTCCGGAAAAAAAATAAACATGTTGCACACTCCTGTTTGCATAATTATTTAATAAGAGATGAGTTTAGGGTCTACATTTTTGGAATCATGCATAACACTTCCACTTTAACACTCCTTTTTAATTGTCATGTTTGCGCTAAATTGGAATATGCCTCAGTAATTTGTCACCCACTTGTAAATCACATAGCAATCAAATTGAAAAATTCAAAAGCAATTCTCAAGATATCTTTATTTTAAAAAATATCATTATTTGGCCTTCCATAACAAAATTTCGTACAACAATCTACTTGCTGAATTTAATTTAATGTCTTTTGTCAGTAGTAGGTCGTAGATTACTTGCTCAGCAACTTTTATTGTATAAAATATTCAACACTCTACTGAATAATAACGAAATAATATCACAAATCCGGATTAACGCTAGAACATCACATTAAAAAAAATCGTCAATTGTTATATAATAAAAAACCAAACACTTCAGCACATAAAAATTCACTAGTGTTAGAAATGTGTTCAAAATTCAATGAAATATGTAAACCATGGGATCTAGATTTCAGCATTTCTTACATAAAATATAAACATTTTCTTATTAATATACTGAAGGTAGCCGATTTTAAATAGTATTGCTATCTATTTGTTACTCTGTAATTTGCCATTTATAACCACATTTTACACCTTTTCGTTATGATATCTATATTTATCTACTCTTCATTCTTTTTTATTTTGTATTTTTCATTTATATCTGTATCTGTGTCTTTTATTTACGTAGTATGTAAAGGTAAAGGTAGAGGTATCCCCGTAATATGCCATGAAGGCACTTGGGGGGCATGGAGGTAGAGCCCCATGCTTTCCATGACCTCGGCACTAGAATGAGGTGGTGTGGTCGGCACCACGCTCTGACCGCCTTTTACCCCCGGGAAAGACCCGGTACTCAATTTTATAGAAGGCTGAGTGAACCTCGGGGCCGTTCTGAAAGTTTGGCAACGAGAAAAAATCCTCTCACTTACGTAGTATGTATTTGTTTTTTTTTATTTGTATCTTGCATTTGTATCTGTTTTTATCTCTTTTTTCATGTTATCTCCAATTTTATGTTCTAAGCAAATATTGTAATTGGGGCTTTGCCCTATTATAGACATAAATAAATAAATAAATAAATAAATAAATAGGCGTAAATAATACAATCATAACAGAATATCTCACTTTGTTCAGAACCTAAAATATTAATATAAATTAACAGTATTCTTCAAAGTATTCACGACTGTACACTAGGGTGTACTGAAAAAAAATATTATTTTTGAAAACTGAAGGTGGCTGGTGTGGAAAAGTTGCGACTTGAGGCAGAAAGACTGCAGGAGAAAGAAAAATAAATTTAGTCAATATCTTGTGACTCCGCATCAATACTGAAAATTCGAATTTATAACGCATACTTGTAAAACTTTTTATAACGACAGTCTGCACATCTATACAGCTACCCCAGTCAGCCATATCTTTTAAAAGTAAGCAAACAGAGTACAAGAAAGGAACCATCTGACCCAGTACGTTCTTGGTGCCATTAGAGTGGAGTGACGGAAGAGAGGGATGCTGGCAGTCAGGAAAAAAAAGAATTCAGTACTCGATGTGTTGATGACAGTCTTTGTTCAGTGCACCAGAATTGATAAGAGAGTCGCAACTTCCAACTTATAACGATGTGATAACAAATTTTCTTTGGATCAGAGAGTTAAAGACAAACGAATTAGGTGGAAACTGCCATCAAACTTACCGATGTTTGGAAAACAGCATGTCTTCTTACCATCAGCAAGCGTACAATAGTAGAAATGATAAAATTGCATCATAGTAAATATCAAAATATTCTGAGATCACACAAACGAAGTGGGCTAACCTCAAAGACACATGAGCAGGCTTTTATTAATAAATCTCGAAATCTGTTTGATACATGCATTAATAAGTGCCCGGATGAAATGTTAATTTGGAAAGTTCTGCCAGTAGAATTTCCTTTTTAATAGACCAGAGAAATGAACAAATTATGATGATTGGTGATATCGACATTGTGACGACTTCGATTCCGAGGAAGAAATAAACAGACATCAGTTACAAGCTCTGAGTCTTCGCCTTCTCACCACTCGGAACAGCAGTGAAGCAGTGCGGATTCTGACTTCGAATAGAAGCTTTCTGCTGCTCAGGCTTGCTTGTCTCTACCAAAATTACCGTCAACAGCCTTCAGGACAGGCGCGTCGAGGAGAAACATGGCTCAAATTGTGACAACAGCAATGCCTGAATGGAATTGACAGATTTGCCATGTCAAATTCAGGCTGTTGAAAGATGTGTAAAAGTGATAACATGCAGGTAAATCGATGTGTGGACAAGAAGCTAGAGATCACTACATTCGAGCAAGACTGCGATCCAGAAAAGAAATGCCATGTTTCGAAATGGAGTCTGACTATGCAGTGTGAAACAAACATTTGACACCGGAGTATAATACTACTACGAGTGGTGAAGGGATGGGGCTGGAAGTGCAGTTACCTCCTCTTGATGAGCTCTGGGTTATTTCTGAGTGTAAATTTAAAGATATAAGCGAAGAGCTGCGCTACAAAAAAATTATAAAAACACATAGAGCATTAGGCTCGCGGAACTTTAGACCTGATGTGGAGGGAGACACAGGATATTATCAAATTACTACGAGGCGTGTTCTTAAAGTAAGTTCCAAAAGGGTGTAGTAAGTAAATGGGAAGATATTTACAAACCATTTTAGTTGCATTGTATTCCTCACACTTCAATTCCTTCTCAACATAATCTCCACCATTATTGAGGCATTTATCGAGTCGTGGCACAAGTCTTTCTATCCCCTCATTGTAGAATTCGCCCGCCTGTGATGTCAACCACTCCCACACTGCTGTTTTCACTTCATCGTCGCCATCAAAACGTTGACCACCGAGGAACTTCTTGAGGTGCAGGAAGAGATGAAAGTTACTCGGAACCAAATCCGGGCTGTAGTGGGGGATCGTTAATTTGTTCCCAGCCAAATTTCGAGATGAGATTTTGGGTGTCGTCACCATCAAAACGTTGACCACCGAGGTACTTCTTGAGGTGCAGGAAGAGATGAAAGTCACTCAGAGCCAAATCTGGGCTGTAGGGGGGGGGGGGGGGGGATGGTCAATTTGTTCCCAGCCAAATTTCGAGATGAGATTTTGGGTGTCGTCGCCATCAAAACATTGACCACCGAGGAACTTCCTGAGGTGCAGGAAGAGATAAAAGTCACTCAGAGCCAAATCCGAACTGTAGGGGGGGGGGGGGGATGGTCAATTTGTTCCTGTCCTCATGAATTTTTTCATCGACAGCACGCACCAAAACGTGATTGATCAAAGATGGCCGTCCGGTACGCTGCTCATCATGCACAGAGACGCGGCCCTCATTGAACTTCCTAACCCATCTCCTGACCATTCCATCACTAACGGCATCATCACCAAACACCTCACAAAGTTGACAATGAATGTCAGCTGGTTTGATGTTTCTCGCATTCAAAAAACGGATAACAGGCCGCATCTCACAGTCGGCGGGGTGGTCGATCACTTTAAACATTTCAACTGATCACAACTAACCACACACACGGACTGAAGCTCTGAAACTGCATGCACAGCTTGCCTGAGGACTGAAGAAGAAAACACGCATGCGCAAAATAACGATTGCAGTGATGTGACGACTATAATTGAAAACGGAACTTACTTTAAAAACACTCCTCGTATTTTCTTTTTTTCTGAGATCTTTCTACCACAAGGCGCAACTTTTTCGCACTATCCACCTTCATTTTTCGGAAAAAAGAAAAATTCTTCGATACACCCTACTGTACACAGCTCCACAGGGTGATATTATATCTTATTTATGTGAACTGCATATCAGAAGCAGGGCAAGACACCAGTGACATTTATACTCCTCGCTGTATTCAACTGAAATCTACTGTTTTGGTACGAAGTTCCTGCTTATGGTTATCAGGTTATCACGTATTACACAAAGGATTTACTGTTTGAGACAACTGAAAAAGTACTAATCGTTTTCTGATTTCATGCAGATTTTATTTTGTGAATAAGATTGTGTTAATGCTTATATTTTCAAGTAAGTAGAACAAGTCGCTAATTTTAAGTACTTGGGATGTGATGTAAGTTACAAAAAGAATAATGATATGAAAATAAAATTATAATCATTCCAAACAGTATGTGGTACAATTAATAGAACTTTGAAGAATAAAAGCAGGAAGGAAACAAAAATGAAATTCTACAATGTAATGGCTGTCCCTACTCTTTAATATGGAAGTGAAAGCTGGGTTACAACAAAACCTGAAGCTAGTAAAATACAAGCGGCAGAGATGAAATTCTTGCGGAAAGTAAAAGGATGCATGAGATTAGATTAGAAATGAAGATATCAAGCAGGAACTAGGAGCATGCCCACTAAATGATAAAATAGACAATTACAGACAAGATTGGAAATTACATGTAGAGAGAATGGACGACTACAGACTTCCTAAGAAAGCAATGAATTATAAACCAAAAGGACAAAGAGATCAGAGACAACCAATGAAAAAATGGAGCGACCTTGAAGCCGGAACTGACAATTGCCCATACCATGAAGTGAAGAAGAAGAAGAATTTTCAATTAATATCATGCATCACAAGTACAATTAGGTTAAAAAAGAATAGGCCGACTCTTATTAGTTTAAATGTAAAGTTTTTAAGTAAACTCACTGCGTTCAAAGGCAATGCTGTGATGTTTGTTCCGGTTGATTCTTTGATAGTGATCCGTCTACAATGCAGCTAGTGCAACGAGGTGATATAGCATAGGGTAAAGTTCCTGATTTGGAAATCAGAAGTTGTAAGTTTGACTCTCGGCAGGATTAATCTTTATTATTCTATTATTTTATATTTTTTAATGAAAGGTATTTTAGTATTTAGTAGTATTTATTTATTTAACCTGGTAGAGATAAGGCCGTCAGGCCTTCTCTGCCCCTCTACCAGGAGATTCCAACTACAACATGAACAATAAAATTACAATTAGTATTAAATTTATAATTACAATTACAAATAACATTACAATTAGTATTAAATTTACAATTACAATTACAATAAAATCAAAGTACGAAAAGATTATCTGAATAATTAAAGCTAGATAATTTATCATAGAGAAACAAAGAATATTTTATATTTACTGAATTACAAATTTAATCTAGAATAACAAAATTATATAGTGATGAAATTACTGGATATTGAAAGGTATTAGTGGAATTTGTTAATAAATTTGGTTATGCAAATCTTGCATACATACTACAGCCCATCATTTGTGGGCTATTATTAGGCACGACCTGACCTGTATACAAAATGAATAGTCGATTTTCTTTCTTGAAAATCAGAAGCACATCATTTATAAGTAAACAAAGTTTATAGTCAGTTTCATGTGTTCACCATACCATCTTTACTACAACAACAACAAAACAACAACAACAACAACAACAATAATAATAATAATAATAATAATAATAATAATAATAATAATATTCCCAGACTCTTATATTTTGCAGAAATTAATAATTGTATGCGGTATTACTTATGTAAGTATAGCCACGCTACACGGGGGAAATTACAATTAAATATCTCAATAAATAGGAGACTACAATTGAGGCGCACAGTTCCAAAATTATTTTTTATCTCTTCATAGTAAGGATTAATGCACTCTATTAACCTATATATCAATAATGTTCAAAAGAGCTCTACATAGCTATAGTGAAAAAGTTCATCTGAAAATAGTAACTTTTCCAATATCCTCTAAATCCATTCTCTACTTTTCCAATATCCTCTAAATACCAAGCGACTTTTCCAATATTCTCTATAACCAGCATCTATTTTTTGCATATTCTAGTAGTATAGGCCTACTGATTGTGAGATCTGGCTCTTGGTATGCCTTATCATGTTTTTCAGCCAGGTAGGATCTTTTGTAGATTCCATTGTGATATGTGTGATTGTTCCATACATTTGAAGATATTTAATCACGATATCCTTCTTTCAAAATTAGAAAACATTGGTACCGGTATTAGAGGAGTTGTACTCAAACTCTTTCGTTCATATTTATAAAATAAGATATCAAAAAGTAAAAATTGACAATTATGATACCAATTATAAATTGATCGATATTGGAATTCCACAAGGTAGGCTACAGTATTAGGAACAATCTTATTTATAATATATTGTGGCACCCATCTGGAACGTTCTGGTCGCGTCTGGTTACGCGCGCATCTAGTGAGAAGGAAAGCGTGGGGAAACGGAAACTCGAGCTTCGGTAGGCGCCGTAGCACGGAGCGAGTGAAGAGAGCGGGGTAAACATCTGGAAGCAGATCTCTCTCGAAGATTCCGAAAGCCACGCAAATCGAAGATTCCCGAAGTTATGATGTAATAAATAAAAGCGCGAGTCTTCAGAAATCAGTCGTGAGTCAGTCAGTTAGTTTTCAGTCAGCCTTCAAGTCTTGGACAGCAGCAAGCAAAGTGAACCTGAGTTCGACGTGCAGTGAACTTGAGTGAGTCCGTAACTGTGGCAGTGGCCAGGCGATGGTGACGTACCCGGAGGATCTGAGTTCGATGTGCAGTGAACTTGAGTGAGTCAGAAGAACTAGCCAAGGCAAGCGAAATGTGAACTGAGAACTGACAATTCTGTTCTGCATTTAGTGCTTCGTGAAATTTAATTTAAATTAGGAATACATTGTTATTCTTCTCAATAATACACGTGTATTGTCATTGTCGTCGTGTGGAGTGCAATAACGACTATTGTGTTGCTGTGTTGAGTGGAATATCCATTGATGTAGGGTGAATTATTAAGAATAAAAGTCACATTGTTGAAACTACCTATATTCCATTTTCTTTAACAACGAAAGGTTTACCTCCATCTATGAATAATAATTATCACTTAGTAATAAATAATATTTCATGTAATGAATTAACAAATAATTATTGTAATTGTTCACATCTAACACCTTTCACACAAGCCAAATATTTAGGAATTATTATAGATCAGCATTTACGTTGGGATAAACTAATTGATTTTATGTGTACAAGTATAAGAAAGACAATTTATAAATTCAAAATACTTCGAAATTTTATCACTAAGGAGGCACTGAGAATAATATTTTTAGCTTTAGTACAATCACTAATGCAATATGGTATAATAAATTGGGGTGGATATGATTGTGAAACTTGGACTCTCACTTTGAGAGAGAAACAGAGGTTAAGGGTGTTTGAGAATAAGGTGCTTAGGAAAATATTTGGAGCCAACAGGGGTGAAGTTACAGGAGAGTAGAGAAAGTTACACAACGCAGAACTGGACGCATTTTATTCTTCACCTGATATAATTAGAAACATTAAATCCAGACGTTTGAGATGGCCAGGGCATCTATTACGTATGGGCGAATCCAGAAATGTATATAGACTGTTAGTTGGGATGCTGAGGGAAATAGACCTTTGGGGAAGCTGAGATGTATATAGAAGGACAATATAAAAATGGATTTAAGGGCAGTGGAATATGATGGTAGAGACTGGATTAATCTTGCTCAGGATAGGGACTGATGGCGGGCTTATGTGAGGGCGGCAATGAACCTCCGGGTTTCTTAAAAGTCGTAAGTAAGTAATTAAGACATTTCTCTTTTGCCTCTTGACCGCAACAAACAACCAGTGACCTTATTATCTCCCTCTCCTTACTGTGTACGCTAAATTAAAATTAAATTATGGTTTATTTAACCTCGCTCGGAACTGCAGAGGTTATATCAGCATTGCTGGTGTGCCGGAATTTTGTCCCGCAAGAATTCTTTTACATGCCAGTAAATCTACTGACATGAGCTTGTCGCATTTACACACACTTAAATGCCATCGACCTCGGCCGGGATCGAACCGGCAACTCGAGTATAGAAGGCACATATAACCTTGTTGCATCTCGTATTACTAACGGCCATTGCATAAATATGTCTCCACACAACGCAAAATTACTGTAAGTACAGATCACACTAAGCAAGCAAATGTATTTTACCAACCTCGTAGACCATCCTTTCCTCTCCTGCCCCGCTACCTATAGAAGCGACCCTTCTACACCACGCACCTCTCTCTTTTAGCTGCCCAGATAAGTTTCACGGACAGTACTCAAAGACCAAAGTCTATTTTCCCATTAATTGAGCCTAAATGTCATACAAGTGCAGCTCTTAAACATGGTGCTAGTTTCGGCCCAAGACTTTATAATAAAATTACAACCATTTTCCAAATTTGAAATATTTTAAAATCGAAGCTTTTAAAAAGAAATTTATAAAATTATTCATGATATATAATATTAACAAATGTATGTATTTTTTTACCCTTTATTTCTGTCGACTATATTCATCTTTTTATTAACCCTTGAGAGCTAGAGCCTGTAAACTTTACGTCATGGCTCGCGCAAGGTCGATTCGACCGTGCGTGGAAATGAAGCGGAATCTATATTTTTTGCTAATATCTGTTAGCACAAAAGTTACAAAAACATTATTTAACTGCAGTTTATTCATTAACATCAATATTATTATTACAAAAACATTATTTAACTGTATTTTATTCATTAACATCACTGTTATTATGTATTAAAAAGAAGATGAACATGCCAATATCCAAGTAACCTTGAGTGTTCTTTATACTGTGAAAAATATATAAATCACATTATATGTTAAATATTTTCATCAACGTCATGGCCTGGTATAGGAGTAATACAAAAATATGATGGTATTTCCACTTGTCCTATTCATTATAGTCATTATCGGTGTGAAATAGGCCTAAATTCAACAAACACAGAAGAAAATAATATTAGAAGATGAACTCACTTAGTCACATGACCTCACACGTATTACATATCTTCATCACTATCACCATCGGCACTTTCTTCAGGATTAGCACAAAAAGTGCAAGTTGACTGTGTATGTTCTTTGCAGATGAAGTGGCGTCTTAGGCTTACGATTTTTCTTCCAATCACAGAGATGGCACCTTCCTGGACCCTCATCTTCTCCAGATGGAGGTGGATTTCTTTCTTCGGCAGTTCCAGTAATTTCTCTGATGTTTCTCTTCAGTTGACGCGGCAGATTTTCTAGTTGCAGTCTTTCAAGTAGATAATTTCTAGACAACTCCTTGCTGAGTGTTTGTAGGAATTTTCTTCGAAACATGTCAAATTGGCGAATATTGTGTTTCAGTATAATGAAATTACTGATGCCTGCTATGTTCAGTAGTGTAAAGAATAGAGTTAGAGGCCAGCGGTTACTGGTTCTTGCAACTGAATACCTAGCCTTGTACTCGTCCACCATGTCCACTTGAACGACTTTGCAAAAATAAAGGGGGCACCTCCCTCTTATTTTTTCTCAGCGTTCCAACTAATGTTAACTTGTGAGTTGTTAGAAGTTCATCAGCAAGCGGCACTGAAGTGAACGAGTTGTCAGTGGTGACGTTTCTCCTGGATCCACTGATTGGCTGCACCATCCTGTTCACAACACATTTAGCAGAGTTATCAACTTGGTAGGGCCCTTCAGGCTGCTTACCAGAGTAGACTTCCATATTCAGTGCATAAAAGGTTCTTGCACATGCCAGAGAGAATACCTTTATTCCATATCTTGCCGGTTTTGTTTTTATGAATTGTTTGAAACTGCACCTTCCCCTAAAAGATTCCAACATCTCGTCGATAGTGACGTATTCGCTAACAGTAAAATTCTCGGAGCATTTTTGAACAATTTGCTCAAAGAGAGATTGAATAGGAGCAAGCTTATCAACACTTCTGTGCTCTTGTCGAGTATTTGAATCATCAAATCTTAAAACTGTCACCAGGAACTTGAATCGTATCTGGTTCATACAAGTTCTGAAATAAGGAACACCTGTCTCATCAGCAGACCAAAGGTCGAACAGATTCAGATGAGATGCTCTCAAAACTCCAGCCATATAAAGAAGCCCTATAAAAGCTTCCATTTCAGTTCTCGTTGTATTGTGTGCATCTCTTGGGCGGCTGTAATTTGGACGCACTTTTTCAATTTTTTCATTTGTATGTCTAACAATTTCATCAATGATAGTGTCAGTAAAAAATAACTTCCAACACTGGAATGGAGTCGATGCGCTCCTTGGTACCTGTTTTACACCAGGTATAAACCTTATTATATTACATTCGCCAACACGTCTGTTACGTGGTGGACAGTGCATTTCCCATGTTGTTACTCCATCTTTCCCTGTATAAATTGGACCTGGAACAAGGTTTACTTCCTCATCTGCTGATTGAGCAGAGTCTGTGTTATGATCGATTTTTTCAACCATATCTTCTTCTTCAACGTCCGATTCAATGCTATCAATTGGTCTGATAATTTCTTCTCCACGGAACAATTGTCTTCTGACTGCACCAGCTTCCCTTCTTGTTTCTTCTTCCCGGGCCATTTCCTTTTCTACACTATCAATAAGGTTCCTTATCCTTTCTCCCTCTTCATCCATATTTCTACACGGCAGTGTACGCGGATCAGTAGTGAAAATAAAGTATTACACTGACAAAAACGTACGTATATGTGAAAAGTTATAACTACAAGAAAAAACTACATTATACTTATACACCAAGTGAAACAATACGAAGTTGCGTAATGACTCGCACACGGTTGAAATGACCAGGTCTGTATAACAACAGTTTCAAATCAAATTGACCAATAGCAAAGTGCATGAAAACAATCACATCTTATTCTGGAAGAGACGAATGAAAGGTACTGAAGGGGTGAGCGGCAGAACTCAAGTGACCTTGAAGCAGAAGCTAAACATTTATCACACCCGGTCGAAAAGACCGTGCGCGAGCTCTCAAGGGTTAAATATCACTGGCTTGTCTGATTGTCAATTAAATGTGTTTTTTCTCGTTTTTTCTCTCTCTTTTTTTTTTTTTTTGCTCTTGTGTATTATTTATTGGTTTGAATTAAGTTACTTACTGTATTTAGTAAACTGCCTTTGTAAATTTTATGTTACATTATTGGCTAAGAACACACCGTACACGAGCCTAGCTCTTATAGTAGTGGCTAGAAATATTTTTGCTTTATAATTTTAATTTGTACTCACTAGCTAGCTAGCTAGTTGAATAAATAGATACTGAATAGGAATGATAGAAAGTAGTAGGAAAATTGTAGTAAAGTAGAAATATAGAATAATATTAGAACAAGTACTGAAGTAGAAGAAATATAGAATAATATTAGAACAAGTACTGAAGTAGAAAATAAAGTGTAAATAAGGAATAAAGATTAAGGGGTATGAGCATAGACTCAGAGATGGGGTTAAAGTTGAGAAACTAGAAGGAAAGAGAATATAAATGTAATAAAAATACAAATGAAACGTTAAAATGATAGTAATGTAAATGCAAACAATTGTGATGATGGCACCATATATAGAAATGTGCGGGCCACCACTACATGTAGATATCTGAAACAGCTGTTGACAATAAATATTCATATGTACGGGTACTGTGATACAAATATTTAAAATAATATATATTTCAGTCCTTTCATGCAAGGGAAGAGGAAGGTATATGGTGTTTAGGAAATGTTTACTGGTGAATTATGAGTATCAAAATTCGGGAAACACTGAAAATAAATTTAATCATAAAAAACATATTCATTGTACAGTTGATGATCATTAGGTTAGAGGTTAGTTCAGGCTTTTTAATGCAGCAGTACTACTAGGCCTGATGGTGGTGGTGATGATATTAGTAGTAGTGGCAAGTAGCTGTTGTATTAGGGTGGTGGTGATGATATTAGTAGTAGTGGCAAGTAGCTGTTGTATTAGTGTGATGATGGTGGTAGTAGTGACAAATAGTAAATTGGTCAGCTATATTTTCACTAATTTGTTTGCATTTAATACAACCAAAAACCAGAAGTACTGTACAAAACGCAAATTACATAATCAATTCACAGATTCTGAAAGAAAAGCCTTATACAGATGCCGTCTACGGGTAACTTTTGGCAAACAAAGAAACAAATGGTAGGGAAGTGATAAAAACGGAAGAAAGTATATAAAGATTATGAGAAATAAAGTACCCTAATACAATAAAATACAGTAGATATTAATTGACTTACTAAAATTCTATTTCACTTATATTAGTTTCACTAAAACGTTTGAAAGGAGTCACCATTTCAGTCGACTATCTATGCGGGAAACAAATGGCTATCGCAAAGCATGTTTTATAGTACCGGTACCGTAAAGAATTTGCGGTTTGAAATGTTGGCAAACAAAGAAACAAATACTAGGGAAGTGGTATAAATAAGCAAGTGCTAGGGAAATGATAAAATTGTAGCAATAAGCAGCCATGATTGGTTGAGGCACACATTCTTTCGTAGTGTTTTATTGGTCAAAAGTAGTATAACATAGTAAAAGTGTAATAGTCAACATAATTGTTGTGGAACATCATTCCGAGAAAGAATAAGGCCCGTAACACACTATAGCGAGAAATATGAAATGCGTTCGTCGAGGTATGGAAAATGCTTTCCTTTAGCACGGAGTAACGCTCAAAATAAGGCATATCTGACATTGGTCGGCTAGCGATTTTTTGAAGACATGGCTACACCACCACCTATATTTCCCACTCCCACAGGTAATCTAACCTAATTATAGCGTATAAAATTTATATTACGTGAATGAAATTGACCTATTAATAGAAAGTCAGCTGTTCAAATTTATGTAACTTTATTTCTATCAGCGCATATCAAACCCAAAGACCTTGAGTAGTATTATATACAAGGTCTTTGATCAAACTGCCTTCCTTATTGCGTAATAAAATTCGTGTTTTACGCAAATCAAGCTCTCAAATATAACTACTCCCTGTAAAGTTGATTTGAATTTGATTGGATCGGTGTCCGGTAGAGTTTCAGGGTAGCTCAGTTGGTAGAGCGTTGATATATTTAACTGAAGGTCCCGGGTTCGATGCCCAGCCCCGGAACAATTTTTCCTTCGAAATTATTCAAAATTCGTGTTCTAATTATCTATACAGAGATGGCTTCACTGTGTAGCAACATATTTCTCTCTAAATAACTCTTCTTGGGTTCTCAGCCAGGTGAGTTGGAGATTTGCTTAAAAGCTTTCGACGGCTAGCTCTGCCATCTTCTTCAGGGAATGAAGTGATGTGGGGCCATGTCTAGCCGATATATATGCAATAGTAGGGCTTCCCGCTGTGGGCCAATCAGAAGCTAGTTCCTAGTCCTGACCGCCAGGTGCATTCTGGTTGGCGGAAGCGGTAGCCAATCAGGAGCTACTTGCTGGTCCTGAATGTCTGCCACTCAAATTCATTTGGCCCACCTCGAGTTTGATCTATGTATGAAAAGAGGCTTAGTGCAGGAGTCCAATGATTGGAATGATGAATATTAGAGAAGAGGAGCTCAGTGTGTGATTGCTCGCACCTACAGTATGTAGCCAAAATATCTTTGAACACGCAACTCGGCTTTGTCTTGTTGCAGACCACGAAGAAGAAGCAGAGAGGGAGTGTCTATCTGTCTGTCTGTACGCGGTTTGACTAAATTCCAAAATACATAAAACCCTATAAAGAAGAACATACTGTTTTATGAAAATCTACATATTTCCACACACTCGAACATGCAAGCTATCAAACAATCTGTACAAACTTTATTTCAAGAATTAAGAATTGCCCGTTCAAGACGTTATGAAAACGCAAGACTTTAAGGGGTTAGATACAGCTTAAAGGAGTAAAATGTTGGAAATATTCAACATTTTTTTCCTCCATTACTGTATCTTGTACAATAAAGAAAATTAGTATGTGTAAAACACTGTCCTTCTGCTATACGATAAAAATATTTTTACGATTTAAAAGAAAAATATTAATTTTTTTCAAAATTCAAAATTTACTGTGCAGTGATGAAGCGTTTCCCTCATAACTCAAAAAGTATCCAACATTCTGCGATGAAATTTTTGTGTGTATTTATGCATATCATATCTCCAACAGGGGCGTATACTGGCTAAAGGGTTTGGGCTACCGCTGACCCTATTATTACACAAAATATATCTAACAATTACTTTAATTTTAATTACTATGGTAAAACTAATAATACAAAATTATTACATTATGTTATATTATAAACTTTTTCTTTTGTAATTTCCTTGGGCTAGCCCCGGTAGCCCGCAAAATACGCCCCTGATCTCCAACATGATGCAAAATTACTTCTATGCCTTTGACAGACTGTCTGATAAAAAATAAATTAATTTAAAAAATGGTCAAATATCAGTATTTTCTTCTAACAGAAAGCAAAACAAATATTATTTATTAAGCAATGTAGTTGAAAGAGCATGATATTGTAAACATGAGTTTCAGCAATAAAATAAAAGAGAGAGAACATGAAAAAGTTAACAAGTTTATCAGTCATGAGGGAAACGCTTCATCACTGCACAATGAACTGCACCATTTTCAATTTTGGAAATATATATATAATTTTTTTTTAATCGTAAAATATTTTTTTCACATAGCAGAAGGACAATGTTTTATACATACTAATTTTCATTATTGTACAAGATACAGTAATGGAGGAAAAAAAAAAAGTTGAATATTTCCAAAAACTTCACTGCTGTAAGCTATACCTAACCCCTTAACATGAATATTTCTCAATGCCAAAGCCTTACATTTCTAGAGGTATATAATCTTAAACCCTCAGTTTGCTGCTACTGCAATGAGGACCAGGAATACTGTTGGAGTAATAGTTCATGCTAATTGAATTATTTGACCTAATAAAGAAGGTGAAAGCATCAAAGTCTTACCTTGATGGCGAAACGTTTAGTCTACCACAATTACTTCCGCTGGATATTCCATTCCATTGCCTGGTATTCTGATATAGCCACATGTTCCACTGAGTTAGTTGCAGGGTTCCTCTTAGTGGGCTGTATGTCATTCTTGGCGTCGATGCCTTCCCACTGCATGGGCTCCTGTTGTTCCTGAAATATTTCAGAAATGTGGAATAATAAATGAACAAAATTTAATTAATGATAGAGGAGTTTTAAGAGTTATAAATGCCGTACTTTCGCTCACTTTAGAACAAAAGTTGTTGTTGTTGTTTTCTAATGCCAGGCGTTCGACAATAAAGTCATTTGACCTCTTGCACTCCAATACTTTTCAATGATATTATCATGGCCAGCCACTGAAGCACAGATTTTGAGGTGTTCCGAATCCATTTCTTGGTTTGAGTTGCACAATGGACAGTTAGGGGACTGATATATTCCAATTCTATGCAGGTGTTTGGCCAAACAATCATGGCCTGTTGCCAATCTAAATGCAGCTACAGACGATTTTCGTGGTAAATCGGGAATTAACTGTGGATTTTGATGCAGAGAGTTCCATTTTTTCCCTTGGGATTGTGTTATTAAATTTTGTTTGTTGAAGTCTAAGTATGTAGATTTAATAAATCTTTTCACAGAGTAATATGTAGATTTAGTAACAGGTCTGTAAGTAGCAGTGCTGCCCTTCTTTGCTAAAGCATCCACATTCTCATTTCCCAGGATTCCACAATGGGATGGTATCCATTGGAATACAATTCTTTTATTGAGTGATATTAATTGAGAGAGCATTTTAGTTATTTCTGCTGTTTGAGATGAAGGTGTGTGTTTAGAGACTATTGATAGAATAGCTGCTTTGGAGTCTGACAATATAACTGCATTTTTAAATTTACTGATGTGGTATAGAAGATTCCTGAGACTTTCACTTATTGCAATGATTTCTCCATCAAAACTTGTTGTTCCATACCCAAGAGATCTATAAAGTGAGAAGAGACAGCATGTAACACCTGCACTGGCACCTTGTTCTCTGGAGATCAAGGATCCGTCAGTATATAAATGAAGCCAGTTTTGTGAAGGGTATCTAATATAACAATAGAACAAAAGTAAAGTGGGGTGTTGTATGATGTAGATTGTCGCAATTAAATTACTCTTATTCTTGAATGAGTGGATTCTACGAAACATTTAGAGTTCACCTTCTCTGAAAATTTTCCCTGTCGCAGGTAAATGTCTCTGTAGACCTACAATATTGCGAGAAATTTCGATGATCAAATCAGTGAATTACATGTAAATTCCTGGGACTGTTTCGGAAGACTTGTAAAGGCTGCATAAAATTTTCCGAACGACTGGAATTTAATTTAACACAACTAGTGATAACCGGCGTAGATGGAGTAGGAAAAAGGACTCATGTGCTGGGGGTCTGAGTTTGATTACACTCTGGCTGGTAGATTATTATGTGCATAATTTTTTTCTCTCCACGATGTTGGAAGCAGTGCCGAAAATGCAGTGCAGCTTTTCACATTCGAACATGGAAAGTCCAGAAAAATACAGTCTGTTCGGAATTGAACAGATTACATCAGCTGCTTGTTTATGCTCATGGCGTGAATATGTTAGGATAAATTCCACGAACTATTAGAGAGAACAGGGAAATTTGATTTGAAGCAAGTAATGAGATAGATTTGGAAGTAAATCCCGAGAAAATAAAGTAAATGGAAATATAAAAATTGGAAATTTATGCTTTGAGAAGGTGGACAAATTCAATGCATTAGAGCATTCGAGGCCTAGGGGTTCATTTCCCTTTCTACTTTTCTGTTCCTAGTGCTGACCTGCTATGGCATTAAAATCGTCCTCCAGTGGCTTAAGGAGGGAAAGCTGGTGATCAACAAGATCTCCCAGCTAGGTCCAATGGACCCGTCGACCAACAGCAGGTGTGGTCCTCCAGACATTCTGGGGGTTGTGTGTGAATGAAGTAGCCACCAAAATGTTAAAATATGGTGTTCACTTAAATCGGCTACAACTTGCCATTTTTCACTCCAATATCTAAAAATATTGGAGTGCAAGAGGTCAAATGACTTCATTGTCAAATGCCTGGCATTAGAAAACAACAACAATTCAAATATCTTCGAGCAGCAACAACAAATATAAATGCCACTCGAGATCTGCTTAAAAAAAAAAAAAAAACTAAAATTTATAATTTATAAAACAGCTAAATTACTGGTTCTTCAATATGGTTGTCAAAATTGGATTCTCAGTTTGAGAAAGGAATAGACGTTAAGTGTGTTCTAGAATAAGGTGCTTAGGAAAATATTTGGGGCTGAGAGGGATTACGTTACAGGAGAATGGATAAAGTTATAAATGCATTGCATTCTCCACCTAACATAATTGGCACATTAAATCCAGATGTTTGAGATTGGCAGGGCATGTGGCACGTATTAGTTTTTACTTAATTTGTATTTTATTATTTGATCCAGGGAAAATACTCGGCCTTCACAATAATTCGGAAATTCACAACTATTACTATTCCTATTATAATCATTGTTATTATTATTATTGTTATTATTACTATTATTATTGTTATTATTACACAACGCAAAACTGCACACATTGTATTCTTCACCTGACAGAAGTAGGATCATTAAATTCAGACATTTGAGGTGGGCAGGGCATGAAGCACGTATGGGTGAACTCAGAAATGCATATAGAGTATTAGTTGGGAGACCAGAGGGAAAAAGACCTTTGGGGAGACCAAGAAGTAGATGGGAGGATAATATTAAAATGGATTTAAGGGAGGTGGGATATGATGAAGAGACTGGATTAATCTTGCACAGGATAGGGACTGATGGCGGGCTTATGTGAGGGCAGCAATGAACCTGCGAGTTCCTTAAAAGCCTATTCTGTGCAAGATTAATCCAGTCTCTATCGCCATATTCCACCTCCCTCAAATCCATTTTAATATTTTCCTCCCATCTACGTCTCGGCCTCCTCAAAGGTCTTTTTCCCTCTGGTCTTCCAACTAACACTCTATATGCATTTCTGAATTAATCCATCGCCTACGTGCTACATGCTCTGCCCATCTCAAACGTCTGGATTTAATGTTCCTAATTATGTCAGGTGAAGAATACAATGCGTGCAGTTCTGCGTTGTGTAACTTTCTCCATTCTCCTATAACTTCATTCCTCTTAGCCCCAAATATTTTCCAAACTGGTAATTGGAATTAGGTACAATAGTCTATAGTGCGATAATATGCATATTAGAACTGAAGCCTGTATCGAAATGAATGGCCACCATTTTCAAAAATGTGTTTAAATATCCATATTATGATTATTTTTCAATTTAACTTCATTCTCTATAGTGTACGCTAATGTGTTGTAGACAGTATAATATACACTGCATAATGAATACGTCCACATGGACAGCTCAGTTCGTGAGTAAAAACACTCATTGTTAATACAGTACTGTATTTTGATTAAACAAAACCTAATGAAAATTATCGAACTCAAAATCGCGATATTTCCCAGTTTACGTAAATGGATGAACTACTTTTCTTCCCTCCTATACCTAGTAAAGTGATGTTTGTATTTTACGCCAGTATAATTGAACTGCAGTCGTGGAAGGGGTTAGCAAATGGTGTTTCCGGTTCTCAACCGTTAATGCAAAGGTATAGTCAGGTTAATATTAGAAATGTTAGTAAAAATAAAATGATGTCCCTGTATAACCGAGCCTAAGTCAGTAGAATCAAATCCCCATCTTCCATTTTTAATCTGTTTATATTGTTATTAGAGGTGATGATTTAAGCAATTAATTGAATCAATTAACTTATTAATTTTAAAATCTGATTAACCTATCAACCGTCTTTTAATCAATTCTGCAAAACCCACAAAATCGTATCCCCCCCCCCCCCAGCATCATAGGGTTCAAGCTCCGGCTGAACTCATATTTTATGTGAAACATCATGCCGAGAAGTTGAATGCTGATGATCTTTCTTTGGAGGTGTTTTTCGGCCTCTGTGAACCCTCCTTTGCTTTCTCCTGTTTTCGGTCATTTTCTTGCTTTTGTGTGGCAGTTAGTCGACACTGTTATGAAATCTTCTTAAAAATAAATTTTTTATTTAACAAATTTCATTTTTGCATATTGTTAGGAATCATTAAAAGTTTCCTAAAGAGTATTAGTTCGTTAGTGTATGTTGAGTGACTCACGCGATATTAAATGTTTAAATGGTGAGAGTAAAATCATTGATAATTTTGTCGGTTTTCAAGATTTTTCAGTGATTCTTCTTTTTTATTGTGTACGCATATTTCTTCTTTCAAATAGTATATTGCTCTTGGCTCTAGTCAAAGCAGGCACAGAGTTTTGTGAACAAACATAGGTAACTAGAAAGTCACTTTTACATTAAAACCTTTGGGGTGCAATGCGTATAACCTAGGTGAATTGGAATGTACTCTTCATTTCTTCTGACTTGGGTATAATTTTCATTAAATAATTCTGCTTGAGACCTTTCCCTGTTGGGCCCGTAACACACTTGAAGAGTTTTCGCTGGCGAGAGGTGTGTTGCGAGAAAGAGGCGAAGAGCCTTCCTCCACACACTTGGCAAGTTCTCGCTATCACAGATCACAACTCGCTATGATCATCTATGCACTGCCTTCATGCAGAAAACATTTATCTGATTATAGTAATGACTCGTTGGGGGAAATATTATAGGTTATGTATTTACATATATTGTCGTACTAGCCTCATGGTCTAGTGGTCAGAGCTTCTGGCTATAGTTCATGAGGTCCCGGGTTCGATTCCCGGAATTTTTCCTTAAAGGGGATTATTCCTGTGTTCATCCATGGTCTGGAATTTAGGTTAAGTTTAGATTTAAGACCTCTCCTGGCACCACATTATCATAATCATCCTATCACATCATCGGGGTAATGTAACTCCGCCTTCCAGGTGCCCCAACCTCAGAAGTGGGTTACAACTAAGCCATGGCCAGGAGAGAAGACCAGAAATGTCGAAAAGACAACATGGTGGCATTGGATTAAAAAAAAATATATATATTTTCCAAAGAACCTTATTCTCAAACACCCTTAATTTATGTTCCTCTCTCAAAGTGAGAGTCCAAGTTTCACAACCATACAGAACAATGGTAATATAACTGTTTTATAAATTCTAACTTTCAGATTTTTTGATAGCAGACTAGATGACAAAAGCTTCTCAACCGAATAATAACACGGATTTCCCATACCGGTATTTATTTTGCGTTTAATTTCCTCCCGAGTGCCATTTATATTTGTTACTGTTGCTCCAATATATTTGAATTTTTCCACCTCTTCAAAGGATAAATTCCCAATTTTTACATTTTTTATTTCGTACAATATTTTGGTCACGAGACATAATAATATACTTTGTCTTTTCGGGATTTTCTTCCAAACCTATCGCTTTACTTGCTTCAATTAAAATTTCCGTGTTTTCCCTAATCATTTCTGGATTTTCTCCTAACATATTCAAGTTATCCGCATAGAGCAAGAAACTAATGTAACCTGTTCAATTCCAAAACCTGTCTGTTATCCTGAACTTTCCTAATGACATATCCTAGAGTGAAGTTAAAAAGTAAAGGTGATAGTGCATCTCCTTGCTTTAGTCCACAGTGAACTGGAAAAGCATCAGATAGAAACTGGCCTATACGGACTCTGCTGTAAGTTTTACCGAGACACATTTTAATTAATCGAACTAGTTACTGGTACTTGTGAATACCAAATTCAATAAGAATATTATATAAATCTTCTCCCGTAACCAAGTCATACTTATGCCTTTTTGAAATCTATGAGTAGGCCTAACTGATGTACGTAATTATATAAAATGTGGTACCGGTAGTTAATTGTTCTGTTGAGTGGGATGAATATGTTCGTTTTTAAATGTCACACATGTTTTGTATAATTATTTGGTTTTAGTGGGGAAAGCTGTAGCCTCAATTCTATTTCTGCATTTAGCCTATATCCTCTCTTTCCATCACAGCTTCGTTACTTACTCTGTCTATTACTCCATCCTTTTCCATATTCACATTTCAAATGCTTCTATTCGCTTCTCTTCAATTCATCATAATGTCCATGTTTCTGCCCCATACAATTCTACACTCCATACAAAGCACTTCACTAATCCCTTCCTTAGTTATATTATAATAATTATTATCGTTGGAGATGTTTCATGTACGGTATTTATTGATTCGCACTTTCGTCAGTTTGTATATATTTTGCGGTATATCCAAATTTAAAATACTATTTAAATACAATTTACTATTCACAGAATTCCACACTTTCAGAAGCACTGCATTATACGATTTATTTTGTTTGTACTTATTGATAAACAAGGATGGCCATAAAACATAGTACCGTAATGTATTAAAACCATAAAATCTCATTGTCGTCAGTAATTTTTAAACTGCATAGTGCGTTCGGTAGTATTTTAAATGTGCCTGTCCAGTCGAGGCTTAATTATCAGCTCCCAATATACACATTTATTCCCAGAATCGTCATTGACGCCATAAAACGTAAATGTTTTTATCCCCTACTTATTGTTGCAATTTTCAAGCAGGAATCTTAATATTAATTAGAAAGCTTACCTCGGTGGGAAGAGATTCATCCTGGTTGTCCCATGGGAATCGAACCGAGCTCCTCAATACACATACTATACATAAAGTGCTATCTTTGCTTACTGTAAATGAAATCAGAAATCATAATGGCGGTCCAATATGTCATTTGCATTGTTGAAGACATCATTGTTACGCGTTGAGGGATGAACGCGAATTCCATAGAGAATGAAAAAATGGATCTAACGTCAGTGAGTAGAAGTTGTAGATAATAAAATTGACATGCTTGGCTTGAGAACTTTCGACCTGATTTTAAAATGTAGTCAACCGGCAGTAAGGGAATTTAAATATTGTCGTTTTTATATTTAAAACGTACCTATTTTGAAGTTTTCTGAAGAAAGTGATATAATATACATTTTGTAATGCAGTTATGTATTGCATTCGTATTACTTGATTTTTATGTATAAAAATCACAAATGTTTACTTTTTCCGAGAATATTAATTTCAAAACTCTTTGGCTTAGAGTTCTTCTTCCTCTTCTTTTATTAATTTTGTATCTGAAACTTCATTCTATACTACGTGTATATTGACTGCGTTTCCATAATAGATGAATCTTAATGTTGCGACTGTGCAGTTCTTCCCACGTGTTTGGGTTTTAAAAAATTACATTTTCTTCGCATATGTCCCTATTTTCTCTGAAAAAAGTGAAAGTGGACAGTTGAAATGTCACCGTTTTTTTTTTGTCATATTACATTATTTCAGTCATGTGGTAATTAACGTACTGATAGAAAATATCGATTGAAAATTTTCAGTGAATGTTACTTATGTCCCGCCCACTATAGGAGACATAGGCCAGTTTTACACTAATCCTAAACATCTTGACGGGATAATAAAAGCCTAAACTAACCAGTCCACACCTGTGGAGTAACGGTCAGCGCGTCTGGCTGCGAAACCAGGTGGCCCGGGTTCGAATCCCGGTCGGGGCAAGTTACCTGGTTGAGGTTTTTTCCGGGGTTTTCCCTCAACCCAATACGAGCAAATGCTGGGTAACTTTCGGTGCTGGACCCCGGACTCATTTCACCGGCATTATCACCTTCATATCATTCAGACGTTAAATAACCTAGATGTTGATACGGCGTCGTAAAATAACCCAATAAAAAAAATAATAAACTAACCTAACCTAACCTAACCTAACCTAACTGCGTCGATGTCTATTTCAAAATCGGCGGAAGTTGCTCAACGCTTGTTTAACTAATATTCGTTCAGTGGGTGGTGGATACTCTACATTGACCCAATTTTCAAATAATAATGCAAAACAAATAGATTAATTCAATATTGGATAACTGGAATAAATATATATTTCCTTAGTAATTTCTTTTAAAAGTAATGTTGATAATTAACATTGCATTCCAATTTTCGAAGCTTACATTTTTGGAAAATTCAATAACTTCAATGGAAATAAGAGAATGTTCATGAAATACCATTATTTTTTTAGCTATATAAAACGTTGTGCTTTAGTACAGTAGTTCGTTTTATTATACAACAAAACAAAATAATGTAGTGAACTTTATGTTTTTATGTTGTACTAGCTGAAAGCACCTTTTTTGCTTCTATTTTTAATTAAACTGTTTAAACTTTTAGAAACCAATAATATCGAAATTAAAAGCAAAGGAAATTAGAGCACTATCAAATCTCGGAAACTCAAATATAAACAAAACGAATTGCCTTTACTAAGCTTTTCTAGTCATTGAAGATGAATCTTTACATAGTGTCATGAATTAATAAACTTCTTAGCCAAATGCCTATCAGGGTCTACTCTATTTGAAACAGTTATAGATCAGGCACCGAAAATAATATATTTAATCATGTGTCATACGTCCAACAATTTTTTAATTTTTATTTATTTATTTTGGTGTAGTAATACCATGAGACCTTCACTTCTACGCCACCAGAAACACTAATAAAATAATATAAAAAATCAAATTATAAACAAAGTAAAACGAAACTAAAATATATATACAGTCTACAGTCACACCCAACTTTAAATGAGTTAGCATTTTCTTGAAGTTCAGCAAAACAAAAACACACCCCTAGGTACCTGTATTCCCACTAGATGTTGACTCAATGTTCTACAGATCATCCATGTTGAATCTTTCGTACACTACTTTTAACACTTGAATATAAATAATTGATTAAATGGCGCTCTTACTCGTGTTAACGAGTAAGATCGTCATTTAATCAATTGTTTCTACAGATCTTACATTTTATCTCTGCCTGTCAGTGACCGTTAAATTTCAAGTGGATTATCTTATTCGTGGGTGTCAGCATGTTAAAAAGCATTACAATCTTTCTGCCGTCTTCTTTCCTCTGCACCATAAATGTGACGTTGTACAGAGGCAAAGATAAAATAATTATATGATCTGTACATTGATCTGAAGCTGTGCTGACATAAATTTCACATAATTTCATGTCTATGTGTGCTTTCACTTGAACTTCAGAGACAGCTGACACAAATAAACTTCGGGGCTTCTACCGCATTGTCTTGGTGGCTGACGTTTCGACCGCTGTGTTGTGGTCATCTTCAGAGCAGCAGGATTAAGGAAATAGTCTGCGAGCTCGTATATACAGTATATATATATATATATATATATATATATATATATATATATATATATAGTAGTCTCGATTGGGGAGTACTTTCTGTGATAGGTCGTAGGTTCTCCTTCTGGCATCTGATTGGTTCTTTGGTTCTTCGTTGTCCAATCCGGTTAAGGTCTGTATGGAGGGGAGTATCCATATTAAAGACTGGCCCTCATAAGGTCCGAAAGAGTGACCATGATACTGTGCCCAATGTCCGGATGAAGGGGGCGCCGCATACATGTGGAGACCTGGTTTCTCGTTCCTAAGTATGATCTTGGAATAGACTTCCCCATGAGTTGCTGAGTTGTAACCCATCGTCCTTGTTAATGTTGTTGGGATGTAGTTTGATGTGGAAGGCTTCTTTGACCAATCTTCTGTATAAGTTGTCTTCTTTATCTATTATCTTGATATTGTCGAATTCGATGGCGTGGCCTGAATCTGCTGAGTGTAAGGCTATAGCTGATTTTTCGTATGGTCCGTATTTGCAGAGTCAGATGTGTTCCTTCCTTCTATCTTCCACGGTACGTCCAGTTTGGCCTATGTATTTTAGACCGCAGGAGCAAGGAATCATGTATATTCCGGCTGATTGGAGGTATGGAAGTTTATCTTTTGACTTTGACTAATGAGTGGGAGATCTTGTGTGAGGTGTTGTATACCGTCTTGATAATTGAATTTCCTCAGTAACTTCCCAATTCTGTCTGTGGTTCCTTCTATGTATGGAAGGAAGGCCTTCTGTTTCATGTTTCTAAGTTCAGGATCTTGTTCGTGTGCTTCTGGTCGTGAGTTCTTGTATGTGGACTTCCTTATAATGTTGATGTCGTATCCGTTGTTTTTTAAGGTTTTGTGTAAGAACTGAAGTTCTGCTCATAGGTTGTCAGAGTCACAAATTCTATGAGCGCGCTCGGTGAGAGTTTTGATGACCGATCTCTTGACTCCTGGGTGGTGATGTGACGAGGTGTGTAAGTATCTATTGGTGTGGGTAGACTTCCTGGAAACCGAGTGGCCGAGAGCCATCACTTCTCTTCTTAACCAGTACGTCCAGGAATGGGAGTTGATCGTGTTCTAATTCCATGGTGAATTGTATGCTGGGATGCTGTGTGATGAGGTTGATCAGGAACATGTGCAAGGTTGCTTCACTGTGTGGCCATATCGCAAATATGTCGTCAACGTATCTGTACCAATGTGAGGGTGATGGTTGTATATTGGTTAAAGCTTCAATTTCGAAGGCTTCCTTGAAAATGTTGGCTGCTATGGGTGATAATGGGGAACCCATCGCCAGACCTTCATTCTGAGCATAGAAGTTGTTTTGGAACTGGAAAAAGGTTGATTGTAGACAGAACTCTGCTAGTGTTGCCCTTTCTGTCGGCAGATCTTGAGCTATGAGTTTCTGGTGTATGATGTAGGTGGCTTCGTTGACTGGAACATTGGTGAACAGTGAAGTTATATCAAAACTGACTAGTAGATCTCCGTCCCGTAGCTTAATTTTGTCTATAATCTCGATGAAATGGCCTGATCCTTGATGTTGGATTTGATCTCTTTAGTGAGGGGTTGGAGCTTCGTAGCCAGAAAACGAGCTAGGGCCTGAGTAGGTGAATTGATGGCACTCACTATCAGTTGGAGGGGGGGGCGCCTTCTTTGTGGATTTTGGGAAGGCCATGTATTATCGGTGTGGTGTACCCTATTCGTAATTTCTTCTTTGTGTTATCATTAATGGAGGTGGCTTGTTTGATGAGTTTTGTAGTCTCTTTCCGTATCTTGTTGAGAGGATTGGTCGCCAGTTTCTTGTAGGAGTTGCTATTGAGGAGATTGGTTATTTTGTTATTATATTCTGGAGCATCCATGAGGACCATGGAGTTGTCCTTGTCTGCTAGTAGGATCACAATATCACTGTATTTCTTCAGGCTGCATAGGGCGGAGTGTTGGTCCTTGTCCAGGTTGGATGGAGGCAGTTTGTTGTCTTGAGGATTCTGCTTGTTTCATATCTGATATTATCCGCCTTTTCTCTAGGTAGATGTTGAATCACTGTTTCCACTCCGGCTACAATGTCAGGTATAGGTTTCTTCTGTGGGGTGATAGAGAATTTACCTTGTTTCTAGTCTGAACCCGTTGGGGTGTAATTCATTGTGAGCCAAAATTTATCTCTCTATCAGTCATACCAAGATTCAGTATATATGAGTACATACATAATTTAATTTATATTGGAAAATTTTTTACCTGTTGACCGCTCTATACCCGCTTATATCATACTCAATTTTTTTTAAATATGACATGAAAATATTATCTACTAATTAGCTCAGTACGTTTAAAACCAATATGGTTGAGAAAGAAAACGCATATGAAAAATGATAATTTACTCTTCAAAGTCAGTTTACTTAGAGATTTTAGTATTGCTAATCTCTACCGAAATAGAATGGATATTCTTGTAGATCAATTACCCCTTCTTGATAATGTTGAAGATGAATGGTTGAATATGAAACAAATTTTAACACAAGCCGCCAAAGAAAGTTTGGGACAAAAAAAGGCGTGGTTTAGAAAGAAAGGCTTGCGACAGTGGGATGATGACATAAGCAAGATAATTGCAGCTAAAAGACAAGCATTCAATAAGTATATCTCAACCAAGAGAGAAGAAGATCAAATTGATTATCATAAGAAACGGGCAATTGCAAAGAGAGAAGTTCGAAAAAAACATAGACAGAATTGGATAAACTTTGTGGCATACTTAGAAAATGATATTACTCGGCCTCAACCACAGACTTATAAAATTCTTAAGAAATTAAATTGTGAAGTAAAACATAATCTAAGAATAAATGTTATTTCTCAGGACAATTGGTTACAGTATTTTCAACAACTATGGTCTACATCAACACAATCTCTCACGCTTCCATTTTCAACTAATCCTTTAATGGAGTTAATTTCTATGGATGAACTACAAAGAGTCTTGGCTAAATTGAAAAACAATAAATCTCCAGGAGAAGATTTAATACATAGTGAATTATTTAAATATGCTAGCCATAAATTTCTACAAAGATTTTTGAGATTTTTAAATTTGATATGGGAGGGACAAGGATTTCCAGAAAGCTGGACTAAATCTATTGTAATCCCTATACATAAGAGAGGAGATTTGAAAATTACGGATAATTATAGAGGAATAAGTTTATTGAACGCAGGATATAAAATTTATGCAAATATTTTGAAAAACAAACTCAATAAGCATTATGACAATATTATCAGTGACGAACAAAATGGTTTTCATCGAGGAAGATCCTGTTGTGATGGATATTTCGCATTTAAATTACTGGTTGAGAAACATAGAGAATTTAATTTAGAAATGCATATGGCATTCATTGACTTTAAAAAGGCTTTTGATAAAGTCAATCGGAATAAATTGCTTCAGATTTTGGCAGATGATCAAGTACCTCAACAGATTATACAAAATATTTACAATATATATAAAACAACCATCATAGCAATTCGAAGCAACAATAAACTTTCACAGTGGTGACCCATTTATAGTGGAGTACGACAAGGCTGTGGCATTTCACCACTTCTGTTTATTATATATATATAAACAGAATCGTTCAAGATTGGCGACAGACAGGACATGGATTTATTCCAATTAATCGAAATTTGCAGCTTGATGCTTTACTTTTCGCTGATGATTTAGTTCTCATGGCATCAACTGAAGATGATTTACAATATTCAGTACACAATTTAAATAAGGTCAGTGAAAAATATAACATGGAAATTAATATTGAAAAATCGAAAATCATGTCATTTTGTGGGAAATTCCCTGTACCAAGCAAAATCTGTTTGAATAATAAAATAATAGAAAGAGTAAATACCTTCACTTATCTTGGCTATACACTATCACCTTATGATGTGTTAGATATTGCTGAAAAAATATGTAAATATAATAAAACAATGGGGATCATTAATAAAATCATGAAACCTTCACTAGTACAAAGATACACAAGAATAGGCTTGTATAAAACCTTAGCACAGCCAGTATTAAGCTATGGTAGCGAAGTGTGGACTGTAAAGAATAAAGATGTCAGTAGAATAACAGCAAGTGAGATGAGGTTTATGAGAGCAACAGCTGGATATACTCGCTGGGATCATAAAAAAAATGAGGACCTAATGCAAGAACTTCAAACAGAACCCATTACGCAGTTCATCAGCAAATATCAACTTCAGTGGAAGGGTCATCTTGAATGAATGAATCGATGCAGAATTCCAAAAGCACTGCTTCATTACCATCCATTAGGCAAAAGATCTCTAGGCCATCCAAAGAAGAGATGGACTGAAAATTCTAGTTTGAGACCGTAACAGGCCACTTGGCCTAATACTTGTTAGGAAGATGATGATGACTTATGAAAATACAATAATTGTAATTATTATCTCACAAATTCTGATCATATTACTTCTATTACTTACTTACTTACAAATGGCTTTTAAGGAACCCGAAGGTTCATTGCAGCCCTCACATAAGCCTGCCATTGGTCCCTATCCTGTGCAAGATTAATCCAGTCTCTATCATCATACCCCACCTCCTTCAAATACATTTTAATATTATCCTCCCATCTACGTCTCGGCCTCCCTAAAGGTCTTTTTCCCTCCAGTCTCCCAACTCACACTCTATATGCATTTCTGGATTCGCCCATAAGTGATACATGCCTTGCCCATCTCAAACGTATGGATTTAATGTTCCTAATTATGTCAGGTGAAGAATACAATGCGTGCAGTTCTGTGTTGTGTAACTTTCTCCATTCTCCTGTAACTTCATCCCTCTTAGCCCCAAATATTTTCCTAAGCACCTTATTCTCAAACACCCTTAACCTATGTTCCTCTCTCAGAGTGAGAGTCCAAGTTTCACAACCATACAGAACAACCGGTAATATAACTGTTTTATAAATTCTAACTTTCAGATTTTTGGACAGCAGACTGGATGATAAGAGCTTCTCAACCGAATAATAACATGCATTTCCCATATTTATTCTGCGTTTAATTTCCTCCCGAGTGTCATTTATATTTGTTACTGTTGCTCCAAGATATTTGAATTTTTCCACCCGTTCGAAGGATAAATCTCCAATTTTTATATTTCCATTTCGTACAATATTCTGGTCACGAGACATAATCATATACTTTGTCTTTTCGGGATTTACTTCCAAACCGATCGCTATACTTGCTTCAAATAAAATTTCCGTGTTTTCCCTAACCGTGTGTGTATTTTCTCCTAACATATTCACGTCATCTGCATAGACAAGAAGCTGATGTAACCCGTTCAATTCCCAATTCCAAACCCTGCCTGTTATACTGAACTTTCCTAATGGCATATTCTAGAGCGAAGTTAAAAAGTAAAGGTGATAGTGCATCTCCCTGCTTTAGCCCGCAGTGAATTGGAAAAGCATCAGATAGAAACTGACCTATACAGACTCTGCTGTATGTTTCACTGAGACACATTTTAATTAATCGAACTAGTTTCTTGGGAATACCAAATTCAATAAGAATATCATATAATACTTCCCTCTTAACCGAGTCATATGCCTTTTTGAAATCTATGAATAACTGATGTACTGTACCCTTATACTCCCATTTTTTCTCCATTATCTGTGTGAGCTACAATAAAATAATTAATTAGGTCATACTTAAACGTTCAGCTACAATAAAAGAGAAGGGTGGATGTACCAACCACCAAATCTCCTCCACATCTAGCACAGTGTATCCCAATAGCGGAAACTAAAATGGATGCTGGTGACTTCAAAGGTGCTCTAGTTCAATTCTTTTATTTGGAAGCAAAGCGTACAACTTAGTTGAGAGCTTCATGTGCTATTCTATTCTCTTCTTCCTTTTGACATGACTATCGAAAAAATCCTTCCAAGTTCTGCATTTGAATGAGGTAGAGTCAGTACTAATTTTGCGAGTTTTCCTATATTGGGAAATTTTACTTCGTCATTGAAGACTAGCTTAAATTACTAAAAAAAAATTACACGACTACTATGAAGTAGCCAATGTGTGTTATCACCATTTAATTTGAGAAAATTCGTTCCGGCACCGGGAATCGAACCCGGGACCTGTCAGCTCTACGCGCTGAGTGCTCTTTCCAACTGAGCTATGCCGGGACACGATCCACGGTGCCGGCCGAACTCCTCTCGTAATGTTTTACGGCCTTACTACTTGCACTTTAGACAATGTAAGTCATACATGCAGGAGCGCATATTTAAATGACTTTATGGCCATATTCAACATCAGTTTGTGAAAACTGCTAACAGTTAATACATCACATATTCATTATATATGAGGTCTCGCCTACCTCATCCTGACATTGTACGAGGGGGATCCAGGAAATAACGACCGTTCGCGCATACCCACCACGCAGCTGACTCCCCTTCCTTGTTTGAAGGTAAACTGGCTTCCTTAACATGTATTCTCATAATGTTGTGAGTAGGCTACTGGTTGCAACAAGTCGCCATTGTGCATTTTGTGTTACTTCAAAATGAACGACGTGATTGATAATCCCGCCGACTGTGAGGTGAGGAGTGTGATTCGATTTTTGAATGCCCGACATTTGAAACCTGCAGAAATTTACCGGCAATTGAAAGAAGTGTATGGTGATACTGTAATGAATGAAAGAAATGTGAGAAAATGGTGCGAAATGTTCAAAAATGGGCGAACAAATGTCCACGATGAAACTCGACCCGGATGCCCATCACTCATCACAGAAGACCTGAAGACTAAAGTGAACGACAGAATCTTGCAAGACAGGCGCACATCACTCGACGAATTGCATATTGCCTTTCCTGACATTTCTCGTTCTTTGCTTGGTGAAATTGTGTCGCAATATCTTGGCTACCACAAAATCTGTGCCCGCCCGCACACTGCTGCTTCAACTCGAGAATTGCTGGATCAATTCGGTTGGGAAATCTTTGATCATCCGCCCTATAGTCCAGACCTTGCTCCTAGCGATTTTCACCTTTTCACTAAGCTGAAAGACTTTCTGGGTGGTACGCGTTTTGGAAGTGATGAAGAGTTGAAGAAGACAGTGAACACCTGGCTTAATGAACTGGCGGCAGAGGAGTATAACACGGGAATTCTAAAGCTAGTGAACAGATACGACAAATGTTTAAATGTAGGTGGTGATTATGTAGAGAAGTAAAGGAAGCTTCAGTTATGTAACAGACTTTGTTTTTTTCAAATAAATATGTTTTTTTAATTATCACAACAAAACGGTCATTATTCCCTGGATCCCCCTCGTATACACATGCCCAGGAAAGATTCAACTGTTACATGGGAAAATGCCAAAAAGGTGACACTACAAAAACATTACATTACAATGTTTTTGAAAGAGGCTTATGCTATCTTTCGAGAGGAACAGTTCAGGCTTTTCAAAGTTTTGCAGTTTGAAACTCAAAAATGTCCTCTTATTAAAGGATATACCATGTGATCAATGCACATGTCATTTATATGAACACTTCATTTTTAAATTGAAAGCACTAAAAAATAATTTATTCTGAAGAATTCTGGAAATTTACGCTAAGTAATGTTTCATTAAATTCTGCATGTTGGTAGAACTCTTGCAGGAAGGTCTGGGAAAAAGATTCAGAAGCAGACTGACTTTGTTCTTGAAGGAAGGCTTTGTTGATGAACTTCGAGATATTGTAATTATCTATTTTCCAGAAATGACGTGACATGTCAATCTGAAGAGAATTCAAACCATGGTATTTGAAAATGACAAATTGGATAATAATATTTGTATATTACACGTGGACTTCTCAGTGTCATTCAGTTGTGAATACCAGGATGAAATACAAAGTGCTTTATGCATAGGCGGAGTTATGGGAGAGGGGGAAACGGGGGGCGGGGCACTGCCCCCCCCAAACTTGTCTGAACTCATTTTTTTCTGGTTAACGTTAGAAAGTATTGAATTCAAAAGATCTAAGTTCAGATTTTATTTGCTTTTGTTTATGATTAAGTTTCTGTGCTTAAATTGACGAATTAATGTCTTCAGATCGTGTGTCTGCACTATAATTTTATTTTAAATTTCTGAATGTATAAGAATTTCTATAGGCCTACCTCATTTGAGGAATGTTTCTTTTGTAACAGCCTGTGTTAGAAGTCTGCAGGTGTTCATACCGCTACTTGGAGATGATGAATAACATACTGCACAACAATGCAGAAAAAAGAAAAGTGATCCCAGTATAATGTTTAAACTTAAATACGAGATTAAATAAAATAATTAGAGTTTACATTTCATATGATATCTTCAGGAAGGTAAGCTTCATATAAGGAAGTTTCTGTTAGCACTGTTACGTAGTTTTATTGATACATGCTTGTGTTTCTGTATGATAGAGAAAAAGAGGGAGATTGTTTTAGGTTATGCCCTGTTAGACCTATAATAAGTAGTAGACCTACAGTTCAAGCTCTATACAACTCGGTCCGAACTATCGCAGATATGGATGTAACACTGTAAGAAACATGTCCTCCCAAAAATACTTTTATTAAATTTTATCATATACCGATATCTAATCAGAAAGAGAAAAAGGAATTGGTTGGGTCACTGGTTGAGAAGAAACTGCCTACTGAAGCTACGTAAAGATTTTTTTGTCCTACAGAATAACCATTAATAACCAATAATATCCATTAATAACCATTGCCTACTGAAGAATGCACTGGAAGGAATGGTGAACGGGAGAAGAGTTAGGGACAGAAGAAGATATGAGATGATAGACGATATTAAGATATGTGGATCATAGGCGGAAGAGGAAGGCAGGAAACAGGAAAGATTGGAGAATGCTGGGTTTGCAGTGAAAGACCTGACCATCAGCAGAACACTTATGTATGTATGTATGTATTCCGATACTGTACCACAGTCAAGCTGTAACAGGGGGAGGAAGTAAATGATGTCCCCCATAACCCCATTATATGGGAATTCTGTGGTTTCACTTCGTCCCAGCCAAGGAAACGGTTCTCTCTCCGCCTATGGCTTTATGGTCTAGGAGAAGAATCCTTTTGTTTACAGCTGCTACATTTTTCATGGATGAATGCAAGATGTTTCAAGTCTGTTCTAATACTGCACACAAGGATAAAGATATTATATTTGTCATGATCAACTTTGTAACAGAATATTTACGTTGGAAAGGGATTCAAACAGCCTGCTGAAGAAGCAATTTGGAGTGATGAACCAGCTTCTGAATTTAAGAATAAGTACATTGTTAGGTTGATGGAGTTCCTCTCTGATAACACAAGAAACAATTCAGTTGAAAATACTTCGTTACGTCTCACAGGAAAGATGTGATAGATGATGTGGGCAGTAATGTGAAACGCTTAGTGAGGCAAAAAATTATAAATAAAAGAAATTCCAACTTTGTGCAGTGTGCAAAATATTTTCCTGATTTGGCAACACAGCTATACCGTAAACTTGTATTTTCCACATTAATGAAGACGATATCAGAACTTAAATAGAAAAGGCAATCCATGGAACACAGTGGTCATGGTTCCAGGCATTTCTACTTTTCATGTCATGACATAAATGTAAGTTGCAAAGTACACGCCCTGTCAGAAGAAACTCGAGCAAGAAGTAGGAGAATGGGTAACTGTTACATATGAAGAGCAAGTATACCCAGACCAGGTCAAAAAGAATAATTCAGGTAATGTCAGTTATGCACGAGTTTTGCATTGGGAGTACAAATGTTCAAAGGATCCAGACTGCATCATCTATGATCTGGGGGACATTGAAAAAATGATGACCCAAACAGGTGAACAAGAAGGAAGTTTCAAATTTGAGAATCTGTAATATTTCATGCTAATGTTGTCGTACCGTTGTTTGTTATAGCCTATGTTAAATTTGTTGCTGTCTAACTAAATGCTTTGAGAATGCCAAGAAACCATTTCATCTTTCATAGTTCAGTGCACAAGTCCCATACGTGACAACATAGTTAAAGGTAAATTCTACTCTGTTGAAGAGCAAGAAGTTAATCTGAATGGTCTAGTCGATAAGCAAACTTCACAATAAAAAGGTACACAATTTGTCAAATTTTTAACATTGATAGTTTAACTGAATTTTGATAGTAGTCTTACAAAAGCAATATGATGGTGGACTTCAAGTGTCCCACACGTGACAATAACATCTTAAGTAACCCGAGTAATAGGGCTTGCACTAAGAATCTAAATGCACTCTGAATCGCCTGAACTGTCCTGCTAAATCTCATAACAAGCCAAATTTTGTTGCAACTATTTTACTAGCTGTTAGAGTAATTATTTCAAAATAAAATGTGCTTTTTTACCTTAAGAGATATCCCACCTTTGCCACAGCCTTTATAGAGTACATTATTTTGCAGTACACTAGATAATATGCGAACATCTATAACCTCATTGGTATCACTAACACTGTGTTCTTGTTTCAGAGTTTCATTTTAGAATCTTCACGTTTCTTTTCTGATGCACAGCCACTTTTACAGATTCACTATGACCACATGCTAGAGGGTTGTACGTTAGAATTCACATTACTAACAGCGTTCTTACGTTTACCAACATTTCTTCTCTTCTTAAATACGAAATGGCGTGCCCAAGCTTCACAATTAATTTAAATACTTTCAAACTACTTCTATAACCCATATTGTAAGAAAATATCACAAAATGCACATCTATAATCCAACTCAACTGTATCGTACAGCATGTGTATAACGTCACAACCATTGTAAACAAACCGTTGCTACGAAACAAAGCACAGGACGCTAGGGTTGGGCGAAAAATAACGTAGCAGTTACTTTGTAACAGTTACTTAATTGTAACGGTTACAAAAATAACTTGGACACGAAATAACT